>NC_137169.1:135234231-135734150 GCF_951394435.1 Stenella coeruleoalba
CTCAGGAATTTACTTCTTTTTTTGATTAATAATGTCTTCTCTGATTTCCCTTGTCTTTCTTTCTCTCCCTCTCTTTCATTTTCTCTCTTTCATCAATTTTCATTCAGCAATTGCTTCAACTGGTAACTGGGTGAAGTTAGTTTGAGTTAGGAGTGGGGAGAAGTTGATTACTGACAATATTTCCCTTATATATCTCTAATGTAATGATGATAAACATTTGTGGAACAGAATGGGTCTGGGATCTGGAGATAAAGTCACTCTTTACAGCTGTGTGCCTAATTTGCCATGTTATGGAATTTCCTAGCATAAAAGCATTTAAAGGACCTTGTTAGGTTAAGAGGTTGGCCCTGCAAAGTCCAAATTAGTGTAGATGGCAGGTAGAAACACATGCAGTATGTGATCTGAGAATTAGGTAATGGAAATAAATAGAGGGGTAGTGGGGAAGTTATTATTAAAAAATCAATTGTTAAAACAATTGCTAAATGTTTTATAGGGTAGCTGTTTTAATATTATTGCTTCCAAATAGTATATTTAATTGTTTACCCTATTTCTCCCATGTTTTCTCACTTTGGGATGCTTAGTATATTTATTGTACTTCTTTTATGCTAACCATTATATTCAGTGCTCTGAATTTAAAGGCATTTCACCTGAAAAAAAGTAAAATAGTATATTATTTGTTTTAACTAAAATTGTTTTTAAACACAAGTTTATTCTGTTTCTAGACTTTAGAACATCCTGCAAAATAACTGCATGATACACTATCAATTAAATGCCATATAATTGGTTTCTTCTTTTATATTATAGTAAAAACATGTGGTAAAAATTCTTGTTGAGAAAACTTTCCATGTGTTTCTAATTAGTTCCTTAGAATAACTTTCTAGAAATAGAATAGCAAGATCAAAAGGCATGAATATATTAATGACTTTTCAGATATATGGGGAAAAAATGGCCCCCAGAAATACAATATCAATGCATTTCTCACACTCAGTGAAATTTATACAAAAACTTTAAAAATAGTGGCTGTTATTTTATAAATGAAAATTGAAATTCATTAAAAGCATAAATGTTAAAGAAACTATATCTTTATAGAGCTGGGAGCTAACTTAATAATTTAATGTGATCAATGAATTTTGTTGATGTGGTGATTGGGTTCAAAACCAGTTAATTGAAATGAGTAATTATACGTTACTGAGGAAACAGAAACATATCTGAAATCTAGGTTTTCTGATAAAATCTAAGTTCCAGTATTTCCTTGATACACATATTTTATAGCATTTCAAATGCCAAGTTATATCTTGTAGATATCTCAGAATGAGAAATGAAGTAAGTGATATTCCTAGACCACTGCCAGGTGAAACTGTAATTTCACAGCTAAAATTGATTTCTTATATCTATCCTAGCTGACAATTTGAATGAACATCTTTATTAGTATGAGAAAACAATGGAGTTATTTTTCCAAAGTGACTAATAGTTGGGATTAGGCTGCACTTGAAAGGCTAATAAACCCTGTGAGATAACTTTTATAGCTCTATTTAATGGACCTCTTCAGTTAACAAGATGTTTGAATATGTGCAATATGCATAAGATAAAAAGTAATATAAGTTTTTTTAAAGTAATAGTTTATTGTAGACCCGATAATAAGGTGATGAAAGTCCAAAACTAGCTTTGTATAGACCTCAAACATTTTTATCTATCTCTACTTGTAATCCTTGCCATACACATATTCAATGTGTATGAATTACTTAAAAAATAGTTTGATATTGTTTTCAGTTAAAAATTAATCCAGCTTCTCTATATAAAATCATGTCATCTGTAAATAGAGACAATTTTACTTCTTCCTTTCCAATTCTGATACCTTTCTTCTTCTTCTCCTTTGCCAATCTTCTTCTCCATCTATCTCCTCAAAGTAGCAATACCCTCAAGCTCATAAACACATGCACACGTGTGCACACACACGTACAAATGAGAGATTGTTCCCTTTTCTATTTTACAAATGTTGAATCATTCCATACAGAGCTTAGTTTTTCTCACTAAACAATGTAACATGAAAATTCTTACCATTTACTAGACAAAGATTTGTCTCATTATTTTCAATAGGTTTAACTGATCTTTTTCTAAATCTTGTATATATCATCCTTGAATTATGGTAGTGGTATATTTTACTTTTTCATATAGAGCTCCAGAACTAAAATTTCTTGGCTTTTGTATATGTGAACTTTTAATTTTAAATTATATTGAAATTTCCTTACAAGTATAGATTTTGAAAGCACCTTTAAATGTGTGTGCTGCAATGCTTAGTTTGTGAGTTTTCTAGTCAACTCTCCTTGGTCCACTTTTCTTTACGTATTATCTTTCCCTAAAAATTGGTAGAAATAATTTCTATACGTTGTAGAAGAATTCTTTATCTTTAATACATGTTTTAAAAAGCTTCCCAGTCATTTTGATTTGTATTTGTTTATTTTTTGAATTTCTGCATAATGTTTAAAAATATGTATAAATTCAAATATGTCTATATTTTACTTTATCTTCCGAATTTTTTATTGTTCTTAGAGCGCCATTCTAAGTTCCTGAGTATATTTCTGAGTTTGATATGTAACACAATTTTTTTTTTAAATTCAATGAGCAAACTATGTTTCTTTAAAAAAAATTGTGGGTGTGATAATTAGCTATACATCTGGACTAAAACAAAATTTGACTTTTTCCTCACATTATATAAAAATACATTATTCAAATCAATAATATATTTCATTATAAGGAAAAATAGATTTTGGAAAAAATATTAAAAGATGTGTATAATATATACTGCATTTAATACCATAGCTTACTTTTTATATTTTTAAGTTTTTATATTTGTCAGAAGAAAAGTATAATTTGTTAATGCTAGCCAAAACTGTTAATAACTATGTAAATGTTTGTATTGTATATGTGGAGGAATAAATGAATGATGAATAAATAGATGAATATATGAGTGACTACAAATTTAATGTTTTAAATAAAGTTAAATATTTGAATGTTTATAAAATTTTTTACCCTCTGAATTACCTACCTATCTTAAAGTTTTAAAAATATATCGTATTTTTTATTTTAATAATATTTTTTCAATTCTATATTGATCATTTAATATTCACCAATACCATTTCTGTATTTTCACTTTCTTATTTTGTGATCTATTTTTTCATCCTGATGTCATATTTTAAATATAAGCATTGTTTATATCTTTTATTTTGCTCTATTATCTTTTTCCTTGATTGTCCATTTTTTCTTTTTGTACTTTCACATCTCTGTGATTATATTCATTGTCCCCTGTAACTCAACTTTTTGAGGCTGGCGCTATAATTTCTCATAGGTAACTCCATTTCTACACACAGACTAACCTCAGAAATGATGCTAAGACAATAGGCAGATATTTTCAAGTTTTCTTTCCTGGGTGTGATAGATGCCTTCTGGTCCATCCCAAATATTTCACCTCAGCTCCAGTCCTGTTACCTAAACTGCAGTTTCCATGATGGTGTTTTCACTACAGTCATCCAAGAGTGTATCTGATCTTTGTCCCCATCAGATAAATCATGACAACTGATAATCACTCTGTGGTGTATAGCTATTAATTTTTGATATCCAGAAAATTTTATTGAATTAAAACTTTCAAAATATACTTATTGATTATATTTAGCATTTCTGTATACATATTTGTAGAGAGATGTGGGACTTCTTACATTTGTTTAGTCATCTTGTCCACAAATTTTTTATTAATAATCTGTGGATAGATATGACATATTGCTATATATACCTAGTGCATAAGTCATATGTCAGCTATGAAATTGTTGTTATGCTTTATTTCAATCCAAAAAATTTATTTATATGATAGATAACTAGAAAATAATTTTGGTTGTTTTAACTTACTTATTTACAAATTCAAAGTTTTCTATGTAGAATTCCTTAAAAAAAAAAACACAAGTGACAGAAAGGAAATTAATTTGTTCTTTTTTATGCATTTGATTCTTTGAAAAACATATGGATATGGAATGGAGAATAAGTTGTATCCTACTTTTTTTTGAAATACTTAATGTAAAAGTTTTGAGAATGTAAAAGTGGGACAAACTATAGTTATCTAAGTAGAAAACAGAGACATATTATATTCAAAATATATACATTCTAAAATTTATTAAGCATTTAAGGTAAGGTAAACATATATTACATTGTGACAATATTTTATGGGATTTATAGCTAATGAAACAATGTCATTCTGCTTCTAACTTTTTTATCTGCTAGCTCCTGAGTGTTTTTTAATAATTCTTTTTGCAGACAAAAAGTTAAGTAAGATTCAAACTTCATTTCAGGTTTTCCTATTACAATACATATTTTCTTCCAAAGGAGTGTTCTTGCCAGTATATTGCATTTCCCAGATTCTACTGGTATGTCAAAACAGTTTGAACTCAGAATTGGGTAATAATCCTGGAGGCACTCCAAAGTCTGACGATCCAGGATTGAAGAAAAACATCTAGGGTTCTTTTGCTCAGAAGAAAATGGGTCCTCTAGGTCAATATTAGCCAGGCACACCAACCGTGTCACTTTATCACAATAAGATCATTAAAATATTTAATCTGGTCTTTTTCTGAGCTCATGTATCTCATGTATACTTTTCTTCCCCAAAATTAAAGTCACAGAGGAATGATAACTACCACTGTTTAAAATAAAAAGATTTGAAAAAGACAAAGTTAGGTTAATTTTTATAGGGAGATGCAAATTTTAGAAATAAGCATGGAGTTAGTACTTAGCATAATCCACAGAAATATGTTTTAGATTTAGCTAGCAAAAATAGGAAGCATAACATCACTGAATTCAGAGGAGATACTAGAAGAAATGGGTAGGATAAGGAGAATATGCACAGTATTTACATAGCTCCAGTGGATGAATGAGGTGAACTATGAGTTGGAATCCATCTAAATGGCACAAAGTGTCTAAATGAGACCAAACTGTGCAGGCACCACTCCTGGACGTCCAGGTCCAGGGCACCTCTCTGACATTAACAAAATATAATTTTAAAAAGGAACATACAAATGAAACAAGTGGAGGTGATCTTGCTGGGGAAATGTCTGTAGAGGAATTTAGGAGATATTTGAATAGTGCTCAAAGAATAAGATCACAAAGTGAAGATATATAATAATAGAAGGTAAAGCCTCCTGGGTTACTGTAGCTGTTCTAGCTGGTGGGATACGAGGTAATCCAGATTGGGGAGACAGACTGTAGATCTCATTCCATTAATGTGGAGGGTTTTGGTAATAAGCCTAGTTGTTTAACAAATTTGGGGATTTTTCTGCCTTAATTTCCACTTTGCTGCTTCCAAGAAAGACTGACTCTACTCAAAGGGGCTAGGATAAATAGAAGTGGAATCAAATATATATCTATATATACCTATATGTGGATATAGGTATATATATATATATATCCCCTTAATTTATATTTTATATTTATATAAATAAATATATATTAATATATGTAAATTGTAATTATTTGAAGAATTTAGAGAAGTATCATAATGAGTACAGGAAAATAGGGGTATGACAGAAGAAAAAGTATTATTTCATGTTTCTTTTCCCCAAATAAAATTTAAATTTATTAAGAATTGGAACTACCTTATCATATAAATATTTTGTGCCTTCATATTACTTACCGTAGAATTCAAGTTAAAATAAATGTTCAATGAATATTTGATTAATATTTTCTTAAAGCTTGCTAGATTTTTTTTTTACAAGAGATTTCTTGTATTTCAGCAAGTAATCTTTTGACTTCAGTCACAAATAGCATAAAAGATGGATGGCTTTCGTAGAAGAGTTTATTTTCCCTTGCTGTCTCAATGACTGAAAATATATTTCTTATAAATTTACATGTTTTACTGCATTAAGTAAAGTCAAATAGAACAAAGACCAAGAAACATCAACACATCTGAGGTTTCTCCATATTTGTTTCATTAATTTATTAATTGCCAAATACTGGTTGAATTCTAACTCAGGATTGACCTTCTGAGTTATAGATAAAAGTGAATACCAGTCCTGATAGTTCCTGGCTTCTTGTTATCATACCCCAGGTTACAAAATCTGTACCTTATTATCATAAGTTCTTGCTTGTAGGTTCAGTATTTCCAATGCCAAATTTTTCTAAATCTTTAAGAAACTTCTAGTTAAGTGATTCTGCAAGATTATGCTCTTCTGTGATTTCCTCCAGAGAATTAGACATTCTGCTTATAGGATTTTATCTTATCTACCAAGGTGTTCCTACAAAACTTGAGTTAGGCTATCTCATTAATTTAGCAGTTTACAGGCTGATTTGTAGAAAGTAAGAGGCCAACAATTTTTTTTCTCTTTTTAAAAATAATCCTAGCATGTGTTCTCCATTGTAAAATTATATTACATAATATATTACTTTAGCTCATGAAAATCGATTCAATCCTTCAAAGAGATGCATTGAACAAAGTCACACATGTCAAAAGGACCATTTGAGTAAGCTAAGATGTAAGAAAATTTTTTTTCACCTCTACTATCTCAAAGATTACAAAATTGTACTTATGGTATCTAAAATTTTTGATGGTTGGGAAAACTATTATGTACAAAGACACAAGATTGAAAATTATTTTTATATATCTCAATGAAATGCCTTAAAAATATGTATAAAAGCATGTGCAGAAAGGCTCCAACTTGTTCACCTGTGGAAACAGCCCAAATATAAAAGTACTTGGCCAAATAGATCAAAAAAATTTTTGACAAATTATTTAGTAGACTCTGCATTTGTGATTTTAATTTCTGTTTCACTATCAAAAAAATCTGAAGCTATTACACAGACAGTAATGATAATAAGGCTTTTTGGTCTCGCAGTGAAGTTTCTCTGAGTCTCTTGTTCTTTGCGTGTAAAGTGGCAGTTAGTCTCTCAGCTTAATGAGTTTAACAAAACAATGGAAAATCTTCAAACCTAATGAAGCACTTTAAATGTAAAGCATAGAAAACTAAAGGTTGGACCACAGCTGTAGACTCCCTTGTCACACACATCAAAAAAAAAAAAAAAAAAAAAAAAGAGATGGCCGGTTAAAGCATAAATTTATCACAATGAACATTTAGAAGAAAATTGAAGTTCACTTGAAGAAATATGTAGTGTTTTCCACCTTTCATTGAGAGAAAACTATTCTGTAATATAATTTGAATTATACATACACAGATAAATGTATATGCATTTATGCTGTATTTCACAAATCCTGCACACATTTAAAAGCTCTGCTGCACAAGGCTTCACTGAATAAATTACTGTTTTGTGATGTGCTATGACCAAAAACAGGGCTGAAGTTTAAGATGCTGGTGCATGGCAGGATGTTATGGATTCTGGAAGATTGAAGGCAAGGCTAAGCTAAAAGCAATTGACGTTATCACAGAGTTTAAAATCCAACTGCAAGGACTTTTCTGAAGTTCAGATTGTTACACAATCTCTCTGTGTGAACACATCTCTGTTAGATTTAATTTACAAAGAGATTTAATGCCACATTAAAATAAATAAATATAGTGAACAGTGACAATGAAAAGTAAATTAAGATAAAATGTATATGAAAATAATTTGACTTATATAAAACACTAATAAATCAGCTTAAGGTCAGTAAAAAATGATGATGCATTCTGAATTACAGATTTTTAAAAAGGAATACTAATTCTAAACCCAAGGAACCGGATCAACAAAGTGTCTTAAAGTTAAATATATTGTTTTAATATAAGACAAACGTTTTAATTAGTGACATTGTGTTAAATTTTAATGTTAATTACTCAGCATGGTTCTGAAGATAAGCAGTTGATCTCCAGGATTGCACAGTTTGGTCGTGGTAAACAACTTAACCTCTGAAACCTTAGTATCCTCACTGGAAAATGTGGGCTATTGTAAATTTTCCCATCTACATTGTTGCTTGGGGTATCCTGTGAAAAACTAGACATAAAATATTTTAAAACTAGAACATCATGCATAATTTAGTTGCTATTCTTGTTATTATTTTTCTCCAGTTCTGTATTGTAACAAAATGTATGTGATGCTTTTCAAGATATTGTGGAGCAATTATAAACATGTTTTATGTACTGGCTTTTGAACATATTATCTCTTTATGAACAGAGAGAGACTGAAATATTACTGCATTGTCTTTTAATATATTACTCTGAGCATGACTGGCCCTTAAATCAGGCTGTCAGCGAGTGTGATCAAACTTTGTCTGAGTATTTCTATTTTTGCCATGGATATTCAGCAAATGAAAAGTCATATTATGGTCATTGATGTTTAGAAAACACTTTTAAAAACATTGGGATTGATGGGAGTATTGTTCAACAAATAACTTCTCACCTTCTCCTCCCTTTCGGAGAAAAGTATATTTTCGTGCCCAACAGACTCTGGGCTTGGCCATGTGGTTTGCTTTGGATAACAGAATGAGAGAGAACATTATGTAAGCAAAGCATCAAAGTGCACTCAAGGGATTTGGCTACTGTTTGGGTTCTGGCCATCAGTTATGAGACAAACAACCTCCTGGTGATTGCTGCTATTTCAGCCTGGGACTCAGATCCATACACAGAATTTAACAAAAACCTGGGCAAGCTCAGCTGACTCAACAGCCTGAAGCAGCCTAGATCAGCCAAAGTGCAGCAGTAGACACAGGACCAAGAAGTACATCTTCTTGCTATTTTAAGACATTGATATTTTAAGACACTGAGTTTCAAATAATTGTTGCTACATATCACTGCAGCCTTAGCTGATTGATACAAATAACTAGTCCAAATGTCCTAAATAAATAAGTGGATTAAACTCTAGCATATAGTAGGCTAAGGCTGTGGGTTGGAAGATAATTCTTCATGGGCCTAATATTTTTGTACTTCGTGTGAGGAGAGGCCTCCATAGCTTTTTTTTCCAAACTAGATTTCCAGATATGTTTATGTAGCAAACAGCCATGGAAGATAGCTAGACTAACTTGTTAGTTTGCAAGGAGAACAAAATCTTAGATCCTTCTTAGTCTTGACAACGTGACCAAGATCCAACAGTTAGAGAAAAAGGTCTGTTCTACACACTAGATCTTATAAATCTTATAAACCTACAAATTGTTAAAAAAAAAAAAAGCATAATTGTCATATGTCTATGCAACTAATCAAGGTATCAATAATAATTAAAAGACAAATACGGGCTTCCCTGGTGGCGCAGTGGTTGAGAGTCCACCTGCCGATGCAGGAGACGCGGGTTCGTGCCCCGGTCCGGGAGGATCCCACATGCCGCGGAGCAGCTGGGCCCGTGAGCCATGGCCGCTGAGCCTGCGCGTCCGGAGCCTGTGCTCCGCAACGGGAGAGGCCACAACAGTGAGAGGCCCGCGTACCACAAAAAAAAAAAAAAAAAAAGACAAATACAAGAAATTAAATCTGAACCATAAGTGAGGATTATATTATATATATAATGTAATATACATATAAAATGTAATATGTTATATATAATTGAATTGTAATATCTAATTATATAATAACGTAATATATAATGTAAAAGAGTGCCTTCCATATATACACCCTTCCAATATATATAATCATATATATACTATATGATTATATATATATATATATATATATTAAAAGAGCTCCTTCCAGTAGCAGTTTGGAACTAACTCTGATAATTTTCTTTTCAAGTACTTATTGTTTAAGGAGAATCCCAAAGTACACTTGCTTAATCACCTAACATTACATATTAGTAAATTATACAAGAGTAAGGATTTATTGCAGTTTCAAACTCAGATACAATGAATTTGCCAATTGTATATATTTGCTGAGATTTGGGAATGAGAAAGACAATATTTAAATATAGAAGACCAGTTCAAATAGCAATTTACAAATTATGTAGTACAGCGTTTTTTATATATATATATATATATATATATATATATATATATATATATATACAACAGCCTCCAAGATTTCAAATAAGTAATATTCTCAAAGGAAACAAGTAAAAATATTGTGTCCGTGTATATTTACTAACAGAACTTGTGGAGTTGTAGAGTTGGCATTCCCAGCTAAAGATTCCCTCTTGTATCTAACGTAATTCTATATTTTAAGCTTATATTTTTGGCCTGCGCTTTCTGTTGGAATTTAGCTCTTCTATACATGGACTGCCGTATTTGACAAGTAAGAGATCTGTTGAAGCAGCTGCTCCATATTTTGTTTTACACACAACACCAGTGCTATTTCTCTGCATGATAGATGACTATTACAGCTAATGCCATCAAGCAAAATACATGGATGTTGCGTATATGTTCAAAGACCCACATTTTGGAAATAATAAGTATAATGCTGTTTTTGATATATTGCTTATAAAAATAACTCAATGCCCTCACTGATTATGGCTATACCAAGATAGATGTATTTTTGACTATTTCATCATCACTATGTCTAAATCCCTGAGTCAATTCACCAGTTACTAACCAGAATTTAGGCACACGTTTTGTTAAGAGAAATGTGCATATAAAATACTTTAGTGCTTAAGATTAAGTATATCATTTACTGCCTTAAATTTAAAAAAATTCTTATCTCAAGAAGAAAGAATATTACACAGAGCCTTTTCATTTTTCTTCCTTCATGTCTTCATTCACTTATATATATATATAAATAAATTCATTCATAAAAATTTATGTATTTGTTAGGTTCTATAAGTACTTTTCTTTAAACTTCCATCTAGATAGATAACGAAAACAGTTCGATTGAGTTATATGTAATTAGTGTTTTCTATGGGGATTGGTTCTGATAGTCTCATGCTAAATTTGCCCAGTTAGAAAGTGAAGAAAATGTTGGCAGTATCTTTCATATCTCACAGCCTGATAATTTATAGTCACTCAATATTTATTTTTTAATTATTGAATAAATATATTAAAGGACAAATGGAAAAAAGTATAGATTTAAAAAATTGCTAGGTTTAGAATGCTGCTTTAGAGTAAACAGAGCACCGTCTTATGTGTTTTCTACATAGACAAAAATGCTTATTCGTTCATGAATATAGTAATGGATATATGCTTATTTATAAATGCTTGTTAACTATTCATTGTCTGTTCTTCATTTGCATATTTATTCAGAAGTCAGCAAAGGCTAGAGCAAAGAGACTCTTGGGAAAAGAGGTAAAATTTATACATGAAAAGATAGACCCCCAGTGACCTATTTATTCTTATTCTTTACATGGCCATAAAGATGTATCTGTTCCATGTTAATAAAATAGATTACATTCTTCTATTCTGCTGTCCTACTATCCCCAATTATTCAATATATTATTTTAGCATTATATGAAACGTGTGAAAGCAAGGTTCAGCAGATGTTTTTATTGGTAAATATAGCCATTAGAAAACTGAATAGTCTTTATATTTTCTTGGACTCCTTTGGTGTCCATTATTGTCATCGTCAGCAGAACAATAGTAGGCTGTGGAAATGCCAGCAAATATCACCCCTCCCTTACACGTGAAAACAACTGGAGAATTAAATGGCTTTCCCAAGGGGTCCCAGTTCATAAGTGGTAGACTAAGAACTGGAAGCCTCATCTTATTATTTAAGAACCAGTATTATTTCCACTTATTCCGCTGTGGACAGTTATTTATTGCCTGGACTAAAATACCTATAGAGTAAAAATAAATTAAATTTTTAGAGTACATTATCTTTTAAAGGGTGATATCATCAAGATGGCAACATAAAAAAAAAAAAAGATGGCAAAATAGGTCGATCCTGACTTCAGTCTCCCTCACAAGAAGACCAATTAGCAACTGTCCATAGAAGAGACACCATGTGAAAATTCTAGAATATGGAGGTGAGGTTGAAGCAACTCCTTGACCAAAGAGACTGAGAAGGACTGTATTAGCAGGGTAAGTGGAGTGGCCACCCTCTAGCCACACTGCCTCACCCCCAGGCTGGCACACAGCCACACCAAGAGGGTCCATCTGGGCCTAATTTTTCTCTAGTGGGAAGAAAAGAGCTCCAGGTAGACATCCAGCTCCCCCAACATTGTGGTACACTTCCCAGGGGGCCCACTCAGGTCTTGCCTCACAGGGATCATGGGGGGAATTTTGTGGGGGTTGAATACTGGAGATCAGATTGTGATGGAGAAAGAGGGTGGGACATACAAGAACTGGCATTCAGATCTTGTCAGACTGAGTTTCTACCTACAGCAGCACTCAAGTAGAAATCCCAGCCAGTGACTTTGCACATCTGCAGAGCCAAGATGGTGTCCCCATCTGGCCCGGGAACTTGATGCACAGTTCTTTGGGACCCCAAACAACAAGGCTTGCTGGCCTTGGAGCCTCTTCTGCCTCTTCACCCAGGAAAGGAAGTTAATTAATATCCCCACCCACTGCTGAATTCAGCCCTCAGCCCTGTGTAACCAGAAAACATGGCTAGAGCTGTGACACCAGGGGAGCTGTGTGACCCAACAGCACTCCAGCAGAAAGCCCAGCCAGTAGCTCTGCCCATATGCAGAACTAAACCAGTGGCCCCGCTTGGCCAGGGAACTTAGAGAACAGTTCTGCTTCATTTGGTCCTCAAAGAATGAACCTTTTCAGCCTAGGGATCTATTTTGTGCCCAAACCCAGGTAAGAAGCCAATTTGTTCAACATATATAAATCAATAAATGTGATACATCATATTGATAGAATAAAATACAAAAATCATATGATCACCTTAATAAATGCAGAAAAAGTGTTTGACTTTTTCAACATCCGTTTATGATAAAAACTCTCAACAAATTAGACATAGAAATAATATGCGTCAACATAATAAAGACCGTATATGACAAGCACACAGCTAACAACATACTTAATGGTAAAAGATTAAATGTTTTTTTTTTCTAAGATCAGGAACAAGACAAAAGTGCCCACTCTCACTACTCCTATTCAACATAGTATGGAAGTTGTAACCAAGCAAATCAGGTAAGAAAAAGAAATAAAATGCATCAGAATTGGACCAGAGAAGTAAAACTGTCTCTATTTGCAGCTGACAGGATTTTACATATAAAAAAATCCTAAAGACTCCACCAAAAAACTGTTAGATCTAATCAATAAATTCAGTTAATTTTCAGGATAAAAAATCAACGTACAAAAATTAGTAGCATTTTTATACACTAACAATTAATTTGCTGAAAATTAAATAAAGAATACAATCTCATTTACACTAGCATCAAAAACAATTAAAAAGAATAAATTTAAGCAAGGAGGTGAAACAAATCTACACTGAAAATTATAAGACATTGATGAACAAAATTGAAAAACAAAAATAAATGTAAATATATCCTGTGTTCATGGATTTTCTTTGTCCTGTTGTATCACCTTTGCTCTTTTGGCAAAGATCAGTTGAGTACACTTATATGGGTCTATTTCTGGGCTTTCTATTGTGTTCCAATGATCTATTTCTCTCTCTCTTTTTTTGTTTTTTGCCAATACCACACTGCCTTGATTACTATAGCTTTACAGTAAATCTTGAAGTTGGGTAGTAACAATCTGCCAACGTTTTTCTTCTCCTTCAATTCAATATTCTGCTCATTATTCTGGGTCTTTTGCCTTTCCATATAAACTTTAGAGTCAGTTTGTTTATTTCACAAAATAACTTGATGAGATTTTGATTGGGATTGTCTTAAGTCTATAGATCAAGTTATGAAGAATTGACATCTTGATAATATTATATCTTTCTATCTATGAACATGGAACATCTCTCCATTTATTTAGTTCTTTGATTTTGCTCACCGGAGTTTTGTAGTTTTCCTCATATAGATCTTGTGCATATTTTGTTAGATATATACCTAAGTATTTTAAGTTTGTGCTAAGTTTAATGGTATTGTGTTTTTAATTTCAAATTTGACTTGTTTATTTCTGGTATAGAGGAAAGAAATTTATTTTTGTATGTTGACCTTGTATCCTACACTCCTGATATCATTTAATAGTTTCAGGTGTTTTTTTTTGTAGATTGTTTCAGATTTTCTACAGAGATTATCATATCATCTGTGAACAAAGACAGTTTTATTTCTTCGCAATTTATCTATCTTTTATTTCCTTTTCTTGCCTTATTGAATTAACTGGAACTTTCAGTATGATATTGAAAAAGAATGGTGAGAGAAGACATTTTTGGCTTGTTCCTGATCTTAGTAGGAAGGATTCTTGTCTCTTACCATTAAAAAATAATGTTAGCTGTAGATTTTTAAAAGCATTCTTTATTAAGTTGAGGAAGTTCTTCACTTTTTCTAGTTTCTTGAGAGTTTGTATTATGAATGGGTGTTGGATTTTGTCAAATGCTTTTTCTATGCCTGACATTAAGCTTTTGATTGACGAGGCATCCATTTCAAAGATCCATCTTGAACAAACATATTACCAGCTGTATGACACAGCTAGTAGTAAAACAATGAGGTAAGAAACCAGGCTGCCCCACCCATGAAGTTTCCTCATAAAAAGCCCTGGGTGACTTAGACTCCTGACCACTTGAGTGACTCCACTTTTCTCTTCCTGCACTCTAATTCCTGCTCTTATGTTTTAATTTCCCAATAAACAGTAACCTTGCAAAACCCTAGTTTCCCCATTCTCTGAACCCAATAAAGGCAGATAGTGACCCTCACCCCCGCTCTAATCATGACCTCACTCTGTGGTCCTTGGATGTACTCTGTGCCATACAGAATTTGTAAGTAATAATTTTTTTTTCAAAGTTCTCTGATGTTATTCCTGAGGTGCATCTTGCAATTGTAAGAGCTGTAAGTGTTGGTCCAGCCACTACATTGGCTCTGATTGGGGAAATGTTTGTGGAAGCTCACCACAGCAAATATTGGCCCAGGTGAGTGCTTCAGGCTTTCCTAGCCTACATCATCATTATAGATAGGCTGAGACTGACTCTATACAATATATAGATATGATCATGTAATTTTTCTTCTTGAGCTTGCTGATATGGATTACATGAATTAATTTTCAAATATTGAATCAGCCTTGTGTACCTGGTGTATAATTCTTTTTATATGTTGTTGAATTTGATTGGCTAATATTTTGTTGGGGATTTTTGTATCCCATCTGCTCAT
This sequence comes from Stenella coeruleoalba, assembly GCF_951394435.1. NCBI lineage: Eukaryota > Metazoa > Chordata > Mammalia > Artiodactyla > Delphinidae > Stenella > Stenella coeruleoalba. Next base: position 135,249,301 of record NC_137169.1, read on the forward strand.
GAGAGATATTGGACTATAGTTATCTTGTAATAGTTTTGTCTGGTTTTAGTACTGGGGTAATGCAAGCCACATAGATTGAGTTAGGAAGTATTACCTCTGCTTCTATCCACTGAAAGAGATTGTAGAGAATTGGTATAATTTCTTCCTTAAATGTTTGGTAGAATTCACCAGTGAATCCATCTGGACCTGGTGCTTTCTATTTTGGAAAGAGATTTATTTATTATTGATTTATTTACTATTCATTCTATTTCTTTAATAGTTAAAAGCCTGTACAGATTGTTTATTTCTTCTTCTGTGAGTTTGGCAAAATGCATCTTTCAAGGAATTGGTCTGTTTTTATCTGTTACCAAATTTGTAGACAGAGTTGTTCGTAATATTATTTTATCATACTTTTAATGTTCTTGGTATCTTTAGTAATGTCTCCTCTTTCATTTCTGGTATTAATAGTGTGTTCTCTCTCTCTTTTAGTCTGGTTTTAGGCTTAGTCATTTTATTTATCTTTCCAAAAATAGCCTTTGGTTTCACTGATTTTTCTCTATTGATTTCCTGTTTCCAATTTTATTGATTTCAATGCCAAATCTTATTATTTCTTTTCTACTTACTTTGTACTTAATCTGTTGTTCTTTCTCTGTTTTTTAAAGATAAAAATGTAGATTTTGATTTTAGATATTTCCTGTTTTTTCTAAAATATACTCAAATGCTATAAATTTTCCTCTAAAAACTGCTCTTAGCAAGAGGGAGGAGATATGGGGATACATGTATACGTATAGCTGATTCACTTTGTTATACAGCAGAAACTAACACAGCATTGTAAAGCAATTATACTCCAATAAAAATGTTAAAAAAGAAAAACTGCTTTTGTTGTACCTTACAAATTTTCATTAAATTGTGTTTAATTTTCATTTAGTTCAAAATATCTTTAAATTTCTTTTGAGATTTCTTCTTTGAAGCATATGTCACTTAGCTGTGTGTCATCTTGTTTCTTGTTTTCTGCTTTTATTCTTCCTGTAAGTTTTCATTCTTATTTACCTTTTGATCTATCAACTATTCTTATCTATCTTTTACTATTATTTATATTCAGTAAATATTGGTCTACTGAATGCTAAATACTGAATGTCCAAAAATGTCCAAATAGGGCTTCCCTGGTGGCGCAGTGGTTGAGAGTCCACCTGCCGATGCAGGGGACACGGGTTCATGCCCCGGTCCAGGAAGATCCCACATGCCACGGAGCAGCTGGGCCTGTGAGCCATGGCTGCTGAGCCTGTGCGTCCAGAGCCTGTGCTCCACAATGGGAGAGGCCACGACAGTGAGTGGCATACATACCGCAAAAAAAGAAAAAAAAAAAAGAAAAAAGTCCAAATAATGTTAAGACAAATAGGTATAATTACAGCAGATTTTAATATGCTGATGTGTTGAAAAGGTTCAACAGAGGACTCTATTATGAAGTATTTCACATTATTTGACCAAATACTACTAATGACAGTCTAACCTCCTGAGCTGTTGACAGTTTGGTGAATATTTATTTTGATCACCACTAATTGCTAATGACAAGTCCAGAAAATTTTCAGTGAAACCAATGAAACATTAAAACCAGTAAATGTAATAATTTTCTTTCTATACATAACTTTAGAATAAACAACAAAATAATTGTATTAATGATTTTTCACATGGACCCTTAACACATAATCACAGGATGTTCTCTATCTTCAAAGCTTTATCTGTGCTTTTTGATTCAGATTAATTTGTTTCTTTCCAACTTTGTGTCTTGGGTCTAAAGCTCTGCTACTTTCCAGTTCACTGCACTCCATAATCATGGCATGATTTTGTATCCTTTTTTTTCTTAGCTATGAATTGATTCCTTATTCTGATTTATTTGGGACAAACACATTTGCTACCACTTCTATGAGAAAATTTTAGTTTTTAGATAGGAGTCTGGCGTCATTAAACATTTTATTAAATTAACTTGGGGGTGTGAAAAAGGGCATAAAAAATGAGTTTTCCTTCCTTGCTAACCAATATCCTTCCTAACCAACATTTGATCCTCAAAGTTAGCCATCTTGGGCTGTTCCACACTGAACAACTGTTTAGTTTTAGAGTAAATCTGATATTTGTGGCCTAGGCAGTTCTATCAACAAAATGTAAAAATGTCTGTTTTATGCCAGTCTCAGCCTATCAATAACCAATGTTTGTGACTGGACTGACCCTTGTGGTTCTTATTACTGCCTTCAGTAATAACCATCAGGAAACTTTGAAAGAGATAAGTTTATTACTTACAAGTCCTGAAAATTACATGGTATACCTGGTTACACAGGTAGGTTACACATGGTTACACAGTGAGGTTGTAGGCAAGGGCATGGGGGTGAGATAGAAGATAAGAAAGAAAGAGAGAGAGAGAGGTAGATGGTAAGAGCTGGGGGTTCTGCTTTTATTGAGGTCAAAGTTGAGGGCTTAAGTTTTGCCAGCTCACTCTTTATTGGGGAATTTAAACATAAGAGTGGGTTTTCAAAGCATGGGAAGAGAAAAAACAAAGCAGCCCAAATGGTCAGTTGTCTAAATCAACCATGATCCCTAAAACAAAGGAGCCTCAGGTTGGGGGCAGGGGGTGGGGGGCAGCAATGACCAGGCTCTTTACCTATTCCTGTAGGTATAGGTAAAATAGGCTCTTTACCTATTCCTTTACCTATTCCTGGCAATGTGTTTATTCCAGATAGTTGTCTTTGAAGTGAATGCTTTGACAATCAAAGCTTAAGTCAGGCACTTGCACTACCAAAACAAACAAACAAAATGCACACACACACAACAGTCAGGACTTACAATGGTTTTATGTCTTTGTGTATGTTGGACTATTTCTTAATTTTCTTTGTGAAAGCAGAGTATTTCAATTCATGCAAAATAACATTTCTTCAGCTCAGGATTCTTTTTCTATTTATTTAAACTTCTTCAATTGCATGTTCATTGGTCTTTCTTTTTTTTTTTAATATGAGGAATCGCATTTTATTGTATGACTACAGCTGTGGGGAAAAGTTTGAACTTTATTTTTAATTTTTAAATTGTTTTTATTTTTTTGAATTTAATTTATTTTTTTATATGGCAGGTTCTTGATAGTTATCCATTTTATACATATTAGTGTATATATGTCAATCCCAACCTCACAATTCATCCCACCTCACCCCCCCCTGCCACTTTCCCCCCTTGGTGTCCATACATTTTTTCTCTCCATCTGTTTCTCAATTTCTGCCCTGCAAACTGGTTCATCTGTACCATTTTTCTAGGTTCCACATATATGTGTTAATATACTATAATTGTTTTTCTCTTTCTGACTTACTTCACTAGGTATGACAGTCTCTAGATCCATCCACGTCTGTAAAAATGACCCAATTTCATTCCTTTTTATGGCTGAGAAATATTGCATTGTATATATGCGCCACATCTTCTTTATCCATTCATCTGTCGATGGACACATAGTTGCTTCCATGTCCTGGCTATTGTAAATAGAGCTACAATGAACATTTTGGTACATGACTCTTTTTGAATTATGGTTTTCTCTGGGTATATGCCCAGTAGTGGGATTGCTGGGTTATATGGTAATTCTAGTTTTCATTTTTTAAGGAACCTCCCTACTGTTCTCCATAGTGGCTGTATCAATTTACATTCCCCCCAACAGTGCAAGAGGGTTCCCTTTTCTCCACACCCTCTCCAGCATTTGTTGTTTGTAGATTTTCTGATGATGCCCATTCTAACTGGTGTGAGGTGATACCTCATTGCAGTTTTGACTTGCATTTCTCTAATAATTAGTGATGTTGAGCAGCTTTTCATGTGCTTCTTGGCCATCTGTATGTCTTCTTTGGAGAAATGTCTATTTAGGTCTTCTGCCCATTTTTGGATTGGGTTGTTTGTTTTTTTAATATTGAGCTGCATGAGTTGTTTATACATTTTGGAGATTAATCCTTTGTCCATTGATTAATATGCAAATATTTTCTTCCAGGCTCTTTGGTGGGGCTAATGGCAGACTCTTGGAGGGCTCACGCCAAGGAGTACTTCCCAGAACTTCTCCTGCCAGTGTCCTTGTCCCCATGGTGAGCCAGAGCCACCTCCCACCTCTGCAGGAAACCCTCCAACACTAGCAGGTAGGTCTGGTTCAGTCTCCTATAGGGTCACTGATCCTTCCCCTGGGTACCAATGCACCCACTACTTTGTGTGTGCCCTCCAAGAGTGGAGTCTCTGTTTCCCTCAGTCCTGTTGTAGTCCTGTAATCAAATCCCACCAGCCTTCAAAGTCTGATTCTCTAGGAATTCCTCCTCCTGTTGCCAGACCCCCACTTTGGGAAGACTGACATGGGGCTCAGAACCTTCACTCCAGTGGGTGGACTTCTGTGGTATAAGTTTTCTCCAGTTTGTGTGTCACCCACCCAGCAGTTGATTTTATTGTGATTGCACCCTTCCTACTGCCTCATTGTGGCTTCTCCTTTGTCTTTGGATGTGTGGTATCTTTTTTGGTGAGTTCCAGTGTCTTCCTGTTGATGATTGTTCAGCAGTTAGTTGTGATTCTGGTGCTCTCGCAAGAGGGAGTGAGAGCACATCCTTCTACTATGCCATCTTGAACCAATCCTTGGTCTTTCTTTTTAATCAATAATATAAATAATGATTTGATGCATCTCTATTTCTGACACATTTCTGTCATCTCACTGGTTCTTTTTTACATGTTTCTGTCACCTCACTTGTTCTTTTTTTTTTTTTTCTTGATTTTTCTCTCTAAATTCAGGGTGTTAATTATGTCTTTTGTCTTTTACATCACAATTTTTTTCTATAGTTACTCTAAATGTATTTTTTGCTTATATATATATGTCCTTACTTTGGTTTTTTTTCTTGAGTCTCAGTTCCCCTTTAAATTCAGCTATTCTCTTATTACCTTTTTTCTCCCTTGTTTCATAGAGTCCATTCTCTCAAATTTCCTAATGTGAAAAGCAGGTGCTTTCTAATATTTATTCTGTGTTCAATATTAAATCTATTTCAAAATACAGAAGTTGTGCATCGACAGAGTGAAAGTTACACTTTGCTTTGTTTTAGGTTCATACCGTAATGCTCATTCTGATTTTGTTTTTACATTTTTCCTGTTTATACATCTATGAATGATGAAAAAACTATTCAGACCTGCTGTTTTCCAAAATAGGCCTATGGATTACCTTATCTTCACTTTTTAAACATGAATCTGCTTTCAGAATCCTCCTTAGTGACAATGTATTGTAGACTGGTAAATGTACACAGCAAACTCTCTGGTATTTTTGCAGATGTGTATTTAATATCTGGATCAGCTCCCTTAAAGAAGGATCTATTTCTTTTCTCTCCAGAAATGTTCAGGATTGGATTTCATTTCTGAATAATATGAAGCAGTTTGCGGTTTTGGTTATGTCTCTTGGTTGTAAAAAGTAAATGAAAACTAAAAATCCCAGAGTATATTGTTACTAAAATTTATTCAATTCCAGTCTCTTTTCACTGTGACAATCCACATAGGAAGCAACTTGTCTTCTTACATAAATGCCAGCTGGAAATTGATTTCCCAGGAAGTTACTTACTGGGGAATGAAAGGATGTAATCGTCCTGACTACCCTAAAAAACCCAACTAATTATAAATAATGCTGCAGTAAACATAGGGGTACATATATGTTTTAGAATTAGTGTTTATCCTATTCTTTGAATAAATACTGAGAAGTGAGATAGCTGGATCATATGGTAAATTAAAAAAAAAACATACCTGTTCGTATACACCAGGGCAGGATGAAGGAGAGGGAGGCATGGGGGTTAATGAAGTCAAATATCTGTAAGATAGAGAAATGTAAAGGAATTAGGTGAAAAGAATGAAATAATTATTATATTTCAATTCATCCTTCTTGGTTCTAATATTTTCCTCAGGGTCCCTGGCAAGTTGGTACAATATAGACTTTGAGACAGGTAGCCTGGGTTTGCATGAAAAGCCTTGCCACTTTCTAGCAGTAGGACCTAGAATAAGTTATTTTACATTTTTCTACCACAATATTCTTATCTATTAAATAAGGTTAGTAATTGTACCTATCTCATGAAGATTATAAAGTCATCTATGAAGGTTAAGTGAGCTAATATTTGTAAAATGTTTAGAGCAGTACTGGCACACAATAACTTTTAAACTATTTAACATTTGTTTAATATATATACAAATAAATATCTATCATACTTATTTCACTCAACTTTGTCAGTAATAAGTGAAAAGGTTGAATCAGATTTTTCTCAATGGTATTTAAAACCAAATATCTAACAGGTACTTATTGATACATTTATTTAATGTATCAATACATTAACATATATGTATTTTGGCTCCTTTGGCTTTGGCTCCTAACATATAATATTTTTATCAGATCTATCTACATCTTTCAGGTATTTACCTGATTATTTCCCGAGAAAAACTCCTGAAACAACGCTTTAAAATTGTTTTTATTCCTTTTTGAGTTACAGCTCTTATAAAATAGTCATTGTACCACACAAGACAGTGCTTTTTTTTCTTTCTACTTTCTGCAGCCTATTTTTCCAAGCAGAAAATTATTTCAAATGAAGCAAACAAAGGATGGAGCTACACATAGAGAACTGTAAATAGAATGTATGGGATCTAAAAATGTTTTACAGAGATATTCAGGTAAATATTCAAAATAAAGAGGTTTTCTAGGGAGTTCATAATATCAATCAAAAATTATTGATATTTGGTAGAGTGTAATATTATTTGGAACTCTCTTTTTCAAAAATTTAACATGCCATATATTCATCACTGGTACCAAATACCTCGTATATCCAATTCTGTTTACTATGCCATATAAATTCATGTGTATAACACATTTTCTAAATTGGTCTAGAAAAAAATCTTTGAAGTATTATTTCCTGAACCTGATATGAGATGATTATTCCTCCCAATCAAGTTTTCCCTTTTTCTCTTAAGGTCTTTGAACCAAACTTTTCAAAATTGTTTTTAGTTTCTTTGTTTCTTAATGAAACTGCTAATGAGAGTTTTCTCTTAATAAGTGTATAAATCCTGTTGAATGCATATAATGTCAACTCTGTTTATTCAGATGAGTCCTGTTCCACTTATCTAAAAAATCTAAAGACATTCAACTATTGATGATGTCTATATATGCAAATAAGTTTAACTATTCTGGTAGAATTTACTAGTTATTAACCTGTTACTAAATGTGTGTTAAGTAAATTGCTCACTGAATCTCTTTTATGGGAAGCAAAATCAGGATAGAATTTTCACCCATTTTGAGTATGTGACCAACTTCATTGATAAGTTCTAGTATCACTTTAATTTTCTATCTTCTTATTTTTTCCTGTAAAGATAGATGAAATCTTTTACTACATAGACTGATAAAATAAATTGCTACTAATCAAGGTGACTGATCAATCCAGGAGCTGCTAGTAGAAATAGCTTATAAAAAACTTTTCAATACTTGTCAAACACCTAATTATCCCTTATTAAAGTTGGATTTTAAAAGCTGGAAACTCTTTGAAAGAAAAATTTTAGGGAAAGCAGTATGTTACCATGGAAAGAGAAGATGGATATTAGAAGAAAAGACCCTTTTCTCTGAGAATTGTCTGGAGTCTGTAGTCAACCTCATGCATTCACAAAATTGATCTTGTTAGAGCTTTGGACTGATCAGACTCAGCAAAATTGACTTAGAGCTAAACTGAATTACAGATAAACCAGAAGACCAATTTAAAAGAAAAAATGAGATTTTCAAGTAATTTGTGTCATTTGGCAAGCACTGTATTCATTAAAAAATTCTCAACATATATTTATGAGGTTCCTACTATATGACATGCACTGGGCATACGTTTAAAAAAAGATACACAACTTCTCTACTTTCAAACACATCTCAAAATAACAGGGATATTGACTATTATACTGCAGAATTTCAGAAGTATAGTGTAACATTGGAAAAAATAAGTTACATAATTTAAGCTTTAATAATAATAAGCTGTAAGAGCCCAGTGAATATGTCTCTACCACATAGATATGCTTCTAAAACCAGTTGAGTCCTTGAGCCAGGATTTTGCCCAGTACCATGTCAGAATATAAAATGCTGACTGCCAATATGTTTCATTTTTTAAGGCACAAAACACATTTGAAACGAAAATGTTAAATACACACACACACACACATACATATACACACAATGGAACACTACTCAGCCATAAAAAAGATTGAAATTTTGCCATCTGCAGCAACATGGATGGAATTGGAGGGTTTTATGTTAAGTGAAATAAGTCAGACAAAAACAAATGCTGTGGGATACCACTAATATGTGGAAGATAAAAAATACAGCAGGGCTTCCCTGGTGGCGCAGTGGTTGAGAGTCTGCCTGCCAATGCAGGGGACACAGGTTCGTGCCCCAGTCCGGGAAGATTCCACATGCCGCGGAGCGGCTAGGCCCGTGAGCCATGGCTGCTGAGCCTGCGCATCCGGAGCCTGTGCTCCGTGATGGGGGAGGCCACAACAGTGAGAGGCCCGTGTAACGCAAAAAACAAAAACAAAAACAAAAAACAACAAACTAGTGAATATAACAAAAAAAAGCAGACTTAACAGATATACAGAACAAACTAGTGGTTACCGGTGGGGAAATGGACTGGGAGAGGGGTAATATAGAGATAGGGGATTAAGAGGTACAAACTATTATGTATAAAATAAGCTACAAGTATATATTGTATAAGATGGGGAATATATCCAATATTTTATAATAACTATAAATGGTGTGTAACCTTTAAAAACTGTGAATCACTATATTGTACACTGGTAACATATAATGTTGTATATCACCTATACTTCAATTAAAAAAAAAAAGAAAGAAAAGGTCTCACATATATCACCAAAAACAAAACAAAATAGTCTCCCATAGCTGTGAAACACTGTTACTTCAGCACTACTTACTGATCCTCCTCGAATGTCTTCAAGTTCATATTTGAGTGTCTAGGGGTGTTCCTATGTGCTCCTCAAATTGGTCCTTTTGGCTCTATTATGCTACCTATCATTTTCTACCTTTCTTGCTCTGCTTCTTGTGTATGTATGTGTGTGTGTTTCTATTCCTCCCAATGCAAAAAATAATAGCTTTACTGAGTATCCCACCAAGATATTACTGTTTGTAATGTTCTCTGATTTGTGGGTTGAGATGACTATTATATAACGTAATGATGCGTTACATCGAAGCCACCTATTCCCAATAGCCTTGCCCATGAAACCACTGTATGACTGATCGTGCTCCTGCCAATATCTACTTCAGGTTTGTTATGCCTGACTACAAAGGATATTAAAAGCTGCAGTTGATGACTTTTATATTTAATGTTTCATAGTTTTATATTCAATGCATTTAACTCTTTCGTGTGTGTGTGTGTGTGTGTGTGTGTGTGTGTGTGTGTGTGATTACATATTTTTCTTGCTGTTTTTCCACCTATGACTGAAGCACCAACTCTACAGGTTAAGCAACACCATTTGGAGAACACTATTCTGTGCTTTTAATTTGCCACACTTCTAACAGTTAATTGTGCATCGTCAATCTTTCTGTCCTATCTCTTTCCCCTAAGGTTGCTCTGTTCTACATGTAGCAATGGTGAGCTCGTACTCTCTGGACATTTCTGAAGTCTAGGGTTAACATGTACAATATTTAATCCTAGACCTCTGCTGTATGACAATTATCTGGATTTGAAAGTTTTTTATAGACATATTTCAAAGCTTAGAGCCATTTATCACTTATAAGTTGATTTTTCTGTATCTGATATGATTTATTATATTGATTCATGAATGAATGAATGAATGAATGAAGCTATTCCAAGCTTGTCCTCAAAGCAATGACTGACCTACATGAAACAATATCAACCATCATCTAACCAAAATAGATTTTTACTAAGGACTGGGTCAGGGTATTGTACTTGGTTTGCATATGTAGTTAGTGCCTTAATTCCAATGCTATTTTATCTCTGTATACAATCAAGGTCAAGCCATATCACAATGACATAGTAATAATACAATGTTTATAAAACATAATTCACACTCTCTTATTGGAATATCAAATTAAATAATTAAATAAAAATCACAATAATATCTAAAAAAAAAGCACTCATTTCTCTCATTTTGGAAGCCACTTCACTGTCACTTTTGTGATGTTTCAGCCCCAGATACTTGTAATTTCAAATTTTTATTTTTATAATAATTATGTTATGTTTATTTTTAAAGCTTATCATCACTTAAATTGATGACTTTATCATGAAAATTTACTTATACTCTAAAATGATTTTACTCTAGCTTTACCCTAAAATATTTTTTTTAGTTATATTTCTTTCTTTATGATTTCCAGGTTCATTGAGATGTAATTGACATATGGAAGTGTATAAGTTTATGGTGTACAGCATGATGATTTGATATATCTATATATTATCAAATGATCACCACAATAAATTTAGTTAATACCTGTTACCTTACATAGTTTGTACCCTTTTACCAAAGCTTTTTACAAAGCACACATAGTTACATTTTTTTTCCTTGTTGTGAGAGCTTTTAAGATCTACTCTCTTAACAACATTCAAATATACAATGTAGTGTTATTAACTGTAGTCATCCTGCTGTACATTACATCCTCAGAAATTATTTATCTTATAACTGGAAGTTTGTATTTTTTGACCATCTTTACCCAATTCTCCCCCCTGACCCGCACACACACCTCCTGCTTCTGGTAATCACAAATCTGATCCCTCTTTCTATGAGTTTTTTTTTTTTTTTATTCCACATATAAGTGAGATATTACAATATTTGTCTTTCTTTGTTTGATTTCACTTTGCATAATGCCCTCAAAGTCCATCCATGTTGTCACAAATGGCAGGATATTTTTGTCTTTATAGCTATTATATATATATTATATATATTATATTATATTTTATATATTATATATTATAATATATATTATATTATAGCTATATACTATTCCATTGTGTGTGTGTGTGTATGTGTGTGAATCTCATATTTTCTTTATCCATTCATCCACTGATGGAAACTTAGGTTGTTTCCATGTCTTCACTATTTGTGAATAATGTGGCTGTAAACATGGGGTACAGATATCTCTTTGGATGTATACCCACAAGTGGAATTGTCAGATCATGCAGTAGTTCTATTTTTAATTTATTGAAGAAATTTCATACTGTTTTTCATAGTAGCTATACAAATTTAATTCCCACCAACAGTGTACAGGGTTCTCTTTTGCCCATCTCCTCACCAGCATCTGTTATCTGTTATATTTTTGATGATAGCCATTCTAACAGATATGGGGTGAAATCTCATTATGGTTTTGATTTGCCTTTCTCTGATGATTAGTGATGCTGAGCACCTTTTCATGTACCTATTGGCCATTTGAATACCTTATTTGATTAAATGTCATTTGTTTAATTAAATATGTATATATATAAATACTTTATGCTTTCATTCCTTGATATTCTTGACATTCATATATATATGTATATATATATATTTATATATATAAATATATTTATATATATAAAATGGAATAATATTCAACCCTTAAAAAAAAGGAAATTCTATCACTTGCTATAACATGAATAAACCTGGAGGGCAATATGCTAAGTAAAATAAGCCAGAGAAGACAAGTACTGCATGGAATCACTAGCAAGTGGAATCTAAAAAAAAAGAAAAGTTTGAACTTGTAGAAATAGGGAGAGTTTGACTTTGGTAAAAGGGTACAAACCTTTAATTATAAGATGAATAAGGTCTGAAGATCTAATTATTATATGGTGTCTACAGTTGATAATAGAGTATTGTATAATTGAAATTTGTTGAGAGTAGAATTTGTGTTCTCACCAGAAGGTAAATTTAAATATGTGAGGTAATGAATGTGTTAATTAAACCTTTCACAATGTACATGTATATCAAAACATCATGTTGTACATTTTAAATACATTGCAATGTTATTTGTCAATTATACCTTAATGAAGCTAAAAAAAGGTACATTATACTATGGAATACTTGGAAACAGTTAAAATGATTATCCAAATCTATTTATGCCTATATAGAATAATAGAACAAATTATTGAGTAAAGAAAGCTATTTCAGAGAAAGTTATACAAATTGCACAGCTGATATCAATTATATACAAATAGATGCACACAAAGCCACACTATGTATGATTATATACATATATACAGAAAGTACATGAAGAAAATATCTGAAAATTTACAAAGTGAACTAACAACAAGCGATGGAACCAGGAATGATAGTCACCATAGATTTTGTAGATTTTGGCTTTATTTGTGAACCTTGAATGTGTACAAAGAGAATGTATACAGGAATTCATTACATCATTAAAAATTGCTAAAATAAAAAAAATTGAAATAAATGCAGTGTAGAAAAAAGTATGTGTTGATTAACAGTTAAAAAAATTTAGGTCTGTCTTATACCAGTACATTTTAAATTAATTAAGTATTTAAAAAGAAAACACAAATATATAAAAAACTAAAAATATATACTTAAATAAATATAATTCATGGTGAAGAAATTAATTTTTATTATGATAAGAACTTGACAAAAAGTTTTATCTAAAATCAATTTTAAATATTTTATTTATTTGACTATATAAATATTCAAAATTTTCTCTCTAAAACTAGTATTGACAATACTTAAATGTCAAACTGGAAAAGAAATGATTGTAGCATTCCTAAAAAAATAAATACCATGAGAGCAGAAAGTGTGTTCTTTTTGTTCTTTGTTCCTAAAATACTGCTTCGCAAATCATAGGGCTTTGGCAATGTTTGTTTAATGAATAACATTCAGGAAAAATAACCAATATCTAAAGAAGAAAAATTAATCAAAGGATATTAACATATTGATATATGCTTCCAGAGAAGGACTGCCTGGTGGTGGTTTCTGGAGATTTCCCCAAAGCTGAAAAGAACTCTTCATCATAAACGTATGTTTCTGTTGTAACATTTCCAGTCCCTAAGAGATGATTTCTGAGAACTCCTTGCAGGTGTCTCAGAGATTACAATAAAGGCACACAGCCCACTGTTATTAAGGAACTGATGAAAAATGGCTAGAAAAGTAATACTGGAATATGCTACCCTGCTTCGTGTGTGAACCCTGACATGTTAAATGTATCGCACATACCTGTACAGTAATGATTAATGGAGATCATGCTAATAATCCAAGACCTAAATCCTAGCCTCCTGAAGAAATTAAATGCCTTGATAATGTCTCAAAAAGCATGCTAGAGTTTATTTCTAAGCTCTGGCATTGCTAATGTGATTATACAAACATTTATGAAATATCATTTATACTAACACACATAACAATAATACTAGCCATTTTTTTTAATGTGATCATTTTTCCTTCAGAATTTTACTGAAATAATTTCATGTAAGTTTGAATGGTTAATAGGTATTTGTCAGAAAATGTATCAGTATGACAAACAGTGAACAAATAAATAAATATAGGCAGCATAATCATATGTATTATAGGTAATATTTGTTGAACACGGGTTCTAGAACTGAATAATATTCAAGAGCTCAAAGAAATGCAGGAGGATCAGACATTTACACAGCTCCAATATCCTTGCTTTCCATTTTTTTAAAAAAGCAGTATTTCCTCTGGTTTCTTCACTCTTAATCCTTTTTCCTGTCTCCCCATCTCTGAGTGGGCATCAGCTTAGACCTCTAGGCTTTGCTTAAAAGAATCCACATTAATTACTGCTCATCAGCATTCATCATGGTGACAGCTCCTGTTAGCAGTGCTGTTTATTTTGTTCTCACCTTTCTGCTTGGCTGTCAAATGGAAGAATTTTATGGTTCTTGAGGGAACAATCCTTCTCTATGACCAGCTGCTTTGAGAAAAAAAAAAAAAGTCGTTTCTTCAGTGTTGTACTGGCTTTGGTAATTCCTTGTAAATGAAATGGCACAAAAGCAGCAAATAATAGTCTCCTTTAATTGAGTTCGTTTATAACAGAGCAGACTTAAACCAGCTAAAACTCCATTGAACGAAATCCTGAACTTGAGTAAGTGCTTTTCAAAGATGATAAAACTTACATTGTCTAATAAAGATAATATTTGTATATTTCTTGACCTAAAATTTAACTATTTATTTTTAATTAAATATCCTCTCAAGTATCAAATAAGTAACAAAATAGTGAAAAATTACTGGCCACAATAGAGAAAAAGACAGAATTTTCAAGAGATAAACCCAGTAAATGGAAGCATTTGGGAATTTCAGACGTGGCTGAGATAGAAGAGGGCTTTTGGCAGGAATGAATGTGAGGGACTTTCCAAATCAGACATAAATTTTCCCTGATAAGAATTTCCATCCTGCTTAAAGTCATTGTCCTTTAAAATCTCAAAATCTGAAACTAAATTAAGGTGATAATGTGTTGCCAAATGTCATTTTATTTATTTATTATTTTGGGGGGTTCTTTTTAAACAATTTTTATTTATTTTTTAAACATCTTTATTGGAGTATAATTGCTTTACAATGGTGTATTAGCATCTGCTTTATAACAAAGTGAATCAGTTATACATATACATATGTCCCCATATCATTTCCCTCTTGCGTCTCCCTCCCTCCCACCCTCCCTATCCCACCCCTCTAGGTGGTCACAAAGCACCAAGCTGATCTCCCTGTGCTATGCGGCTGCTTCCCACTAGCTATTTTACATTTAGTAGTGTATATATGTCCATGCCACTCTCTCACTTTGTCCCAGCTTACCCTTCCCCCTCCCCATATCCTCAAGTCCATTCTCTAGTAGGTCTGTGTCTTTATTCCCATCTTGCCCCTAGGTTCTACGTGACCATTTTTTTTTTTACATTCCATATATATGTGTTAGCATATGGTATTTGTTTTTCTCTTTCTGACTTACTTCACTCTGTATGACAGACTCTAGGTCCATCCACCACACTACAAGTAACTCAATTTCATTTCCTTTTATGGCTGAGTAATATTCCATGGTATATATGTGCCCCATCTTCTTTATCCATTCATCTGTTGATGGACACTTAGGTTGCCTCCATGTCCTGGCTATTGTAAATAGAGCTGAAAAGAACATTTTGGTACATGACTCTTTTTGAATTATGGTTTTCTCAGGGTATATGCCCAGTAGTGGGATTGCTGGGTCGTATGGCAGTTCTATTTTTAATTTTTTAAGGAACCTCCATACTGTTCTCCATAGGGACTGTATCAATTTACATTCCCACCAACAGTGCAAGAGGGTTCCCTTTTCACCACATCCTCTCCAGCATTTGTTGTTTGTAGATTTTTTGATGATGGTCATTCTTATCAGTGTGAGGTGATAACTCACTGTAGTTTTGATTTGCATTTCTCTAGTGATTAATGGTGTTGTGCATTCTTTCATGTGTTTTTGGCAATCTGTATATTTTTTTTGGAGAAATGTCTGTTTAGATCTTCTGCCCATTTTTGGATTGGGTTGTTTGGTTTTTTGATATTGAGTTGAATTACCTGCTTGTATATTTTGGAGATTAATCCTTTGTCAGTTGTTTCATTTGCAACTGTTTTCTCCCATTCTAAGGGTTGTCTTTTCATCTTGTTTTTGGTTTCCTTTGCAGTGTTTTTAAGTTTCATTAGGTCTCATTTGTTTATTTTTGTTTTTTATTTCCATTTCTCTAGGAGGTGGGTCAAAAAGAATCTTGCTGTGATTTATGTCATAGAGTGTTGTGCCTATGTTTTCCTCTAAGAATTTTATAGTCTCTGGCCTTACATTTAGGTCTTTAATCCATTTTAAGTTTATTTTTGTGTACGGTGTTAGGGAGTGTTGTAAGTTCGTTCTTTTACATGTAGCTGTCCAGTTTTCCCAGCACCACTTATTGAAGAGGCTGTCTTTTCTCCACTGTATATTCTTGCCTTCTTTAGAAAAGATAAGGTGACCATATGTGCGTGGGTTTATCTCTGGGCTTTCTATCCTGTTCCATTGATCTATATTTCAGTTTTTGTGCCAGTACCATACTGTCTTGATTACTGTAGATTTGTAGCATAGTTTGAACTCGGGGAGCCTGATTCCTCCAGCTCCCTTTTGCTTTCTCAAGATTGCTTTGGCTCTTTGGGGTCTTTAGTGTTTCCATACAAATCGTGAATTTTTTTGTTCTTGTTCTGTGGGAAATGCCTGTGGTAGTGTGACAGGGATTGAATTGAATCTGTAGATTGCTTTGGGTAGTATAGTCACTTTCACAATGTTGATTCTTCCAATCGAAGAACATGGTATATCTCGCTACCTATTTGTATCATCTTTAATTTCTTTCATCAGTGTCTTATAATTTTCTGCATACAGGTCTTTTGTCTCCTCAGTAGGTTTATTCCTAGATATTTTATTCTTTTTGTTGTATTCGTAAATGGGAGTATTTTCTTAATTTCATTTTCAGAATTTTCATCATTAGTGTGTAGCAATACAAAAGACTTCTGTACATTAATTTTGTATCCTGCCACTTTACCAAATTCATTGATTAGCTCTACTAGTTTTCTGGTAGCCTCCTTAGGATTCTCTATGTATAGTATCATGTAATCTGCAAACAGTGACAGCTTTAATTCTTTTCCGATTTGGATTCCCTTTATTTCTTTTTCTTCTCTGATTGCTGTGGCTAAACCTTCCAAACCTATGTTGAATAATAGTGGTGAGAGTGGGCAACCTTGTCTTCTTCCTGATCTTAGTGGAAATGGTTTCAGTTTTTCACCATTGAGGAAGATGTGGGCTGTGGGTTTGTCATATATGGCCTTTATTATGTTGAGGAAATTTCCCTCTATGCCTACTTTCTGGAGGGTTTTTATCATAAATGGGTGTTGAATTTTGTCAAAAGCTTTCTCTGAATCTATTGAGATGATCATATGTTTTTCTCCTTCAATTTGTTAAAATGGTGTATCACATTGATTGGTTTGCATATATTGAAGTATCCTTGAATTCCTGGGGTAAATCGCACTTGATCATGGTGTATGATACTTTTAATATGCTGTTGGATTCTGTTTGCTAGTATTTTGTTGAGGATTTTTGCTTCTATGTTCATCAGTGATATTGGCCTGTAGTTTTCTTTCTTTATGACATCTTTGTCTGGTTTTGGTATCAGGGTGATGTGGCCTCGTAGATGAGTTTGGGAGTGTTCCTCCCTCTGCTATATTTTGGAGGAATTTGAGAAGAACAGGTGTTAGCTTTTCTCTAAATGTTTGATAGAATTTGCCTGTGAAGCCATCTGGTCCTTGGCATTTGTTTGATGGAAGATTTTTCATCACAGTTTCAATTTCAGTGCTTGTGATTGGTCTGTTCATATTTTCTATTTTTTCCTGTTTCAGTCTTGGAAGGTTGTACTTTTCTAAGAATTTGTCCATTTCTTCCAGGTTGTCCATTTTATTGTCATACAATGGCTTGCAGTAGTCTCTCATGATCATCTGTATTTCTGCGCTGTCAGTTGTTACTTCTCCTTTTTCATTTCTAATTCTATTGATTTGAGTCTTCTCCCTTTTTTTCCTGATGAGTCTGGCTAAAGGTTTATCAATTTTGTTTATCTCCTCAAAGAACCAGCTTTTAGTTTTATTGATTTTTGCTATTGTTTCCTTCATTTCTTTTTCATTTATTTCTGGTCTGATCTTTATGATTTCTTTCCTTCTGCTAACTTTAGTGGGTTTTTTTTTTCTTCTTTCTCTAATTGCTTTAGGTGTAAAGTTAGGTTGTTTATTTGAGTTTTTTCTTGTTACTTCAGGTAGGACTGTATTCCTATAAACTTCCCTTTTAGAACTGCTTTTTGCTGCATCCCATAGCTTTTGGGTCATCATAGTTTCATGGTCATTTGTTTCTAGGTATTGTTTGATTTCCTCTGTGATTTCTTCAGTGATCTCTTGGTTATTTAGTAGTGTGTTGTCTAGCATCCATGTGTTTGTATTTTTACAGTTTGTTTTCCCTGTAATTGGTAACTGGTTTCATAACGTTGTGGTTGGAAAAGATGCTTGATATGATTTCAATTTTCTTAAATTTACTGAGGCTTGATTTGTGACCCAAGATGTGATGTATCCTGGAAAATGTTTCATGTGCTCTTGAGAAGAATGTGTTATCTGCTGTTTTCAGAAGAAATGCTCTATAAATATCAATTAAATATATCTGGTCTACTCTGTCATTTAAAGCTTGTGTTTCTATATTTTTCTGTTTGGATGATATGTCCATCGGCGTAAAGGGGGGTGTTAAAGTTACCTGCTATTATTATGTTACTATGTTACACATTATTATGTTACTATTATGTTACACCTGCTATTATTATGTTATTATGTTATATTTTCTCCATTCTATTTCCGATATTTTGAATCATCATTACTATCATTAGTGTGAATTTGTTTTCAGGTAGACTGCCTATCTCCTCCTCATTTGTTTGGTCTTGTGGGTTTTTACCTAGCTCCTTCATCTGCTGCATAATTCTCTGTCTTCTCATTTTGTTTAACTTACTTTATTTGGGGTCTCCTTTCCACAGGCTGTAGGGTCACAGTTCCTCTTATTTCTGCTATCTGTCCCCCGTGGGTGAGGTTGGTCCAATGGCTTGTGTAGGCTTCCTGGGGGCAGGGGGGCGGGGGAATGGTGCCTGTGTTCTGGTGGGTGGAGCTGGATCTTGTCCCTCTGGTGGGCAAAGCCATTTCAAGTGGTGTGTTTTGGGGTGTCTGTGAGCTTAGTATGACTTTAGTAGCCTCTCTGTTAATGGGTCGGATTGTGTTCCTGTCTTGCTTGTTGTTTGGTGTGAGGCATCCAGCACTGGAGCTTGCTGGCCATTGGGTTGCGCTGGGTCTTAGTGTTGAGACTGAGAACTCTGGGAGAGCCCTTGCTGATTAACATTCAGTGGGGCTGGGATTTCTCTGATGGTCCAACATCCTGAACTCGGCTCTCCCACCTCACAGATTCAGGCCTGACCCCAGCCAGAGCACCAAGACCCTGCAAGCCACAGGGCATGGAAGAAAACAAACAAACAAACAAACCCAAACAAAGGAATAGACAAAACCCCAAGGCAACTGGTAAAAGCAAAACTAAACAGACAGAATCACACAAAGAAACATACACAGACACACTCACAAAAAGCAAAGAAAAAAAGAAAGAGAACCAAAAGAAGAGAGCAACCAAACCAATAAACAAACCCAAAAATGAAAACAAACACTAAAAACTAAACTAACGAAAACATGCAACCGGAAACAAATCAAACGCAGAAAGCAAAATTTTGGAAGTCTGAGGTCCCCTGCCAGCATTCAGTAGGTGTTCTGTAGCAGCTGTTCCACATGTAGATGTATTCTTGATGTATTTGTGGGTAGGTATGTGATCTCCACATCTTATTCCTCCACCATCTTGAAGGTCTCCTGTTTTACTCTAATTGTATTTTTTTATGGATGATGCCTGCCCTGTCCCATTTATTTTAATTTGTGCTAATATTTTTTCTGCAGTAACAATTACAAATCTTTTTAAAGAGAAGTCAACATTCTATGTACCCTTTCCTGTTGGTAGTTAAATGAAGTTTCTTAAATACATGGCACCTTTTTTTGATTGAGAAGTTTTGGTGAATCTGCTGACTTTGTGATGGGACCCTTACTTTTCATCCTCTGATTTGTTGTTTCTTTTCTTTTTTTCCCCCACCATTAGGCCTCTAAGTGGTGCCTTTCTCTTCCAAGTTTCTTTCCTCCTTGTCAAAAGTAGTATCTTCTAAACACTATTGTGCCTGTGAACACAATTACCACACTAAGCTTTTAGATTCCTTAGTATTCAGCTCTGATTCAATGGTTCTTAGACCATTTCTCAATAAAGTCCCAGGGACCAAAGGCCTGAGGACAAGAAACTCCAATGTTGGAGGGCAGGAGAAGATAGATTTCCCAGCTCAAAAAGAAAGAGAGAATTGGCCCTTCTTCTGCCTTTCTGTTCTATTCAGGCCATTAACAGTTGGATGATGCCTCATCTCACATTGTTAAGGGCAGATCTTCTTTAGTCAGTCTACTGATTCAAATGTTAATCTCTTCTGAAAACATTCTCATAAACACCTTCAGAAATAATATTTTACAAGCTATCTAAGTATTCTTTAGCCCAGTCAAGCTGACACATAAAATTAACTGTCACATGTATCTAAACACAGGTTTTGAAGAAAGCCTGTCTCCTAGTTTTGAATAGGTATGATTTTTGGAGAGGGTAGATTTGTTTAGCCAAATTCCATTTTTTTGACCCATGTCCTTCATTTTGTTTGGATCTTGTCAACCTTTTCCTGAGAAAGCCAACTCTGTCCTCATTTCTACTTCTCCCTTCCTCAGTATTCGTGCTGTTCAGGCCACCCTGGAATTTTTTCCATCTCCAAAATATATAAACTCATTGTAGCCTCAAAATCTTTGTGTATATTACTCTCTGTCTGAATGCTCCTGCCATAGATCTTCATATACTTAAATCCTTCTCATCATCCAATCTCTGTTCAGATTTCACCTATTCTGTCAGAGTTTTCTGGACACTCTAGCCAAAGTAGCTTCCACTCTTCAATTTTTCTAGTTATTCCTTCCCTACAACTACTCTATCTCCTCTTCACAACACTTGCCACTCTTTAAAATTATATTATGTATCATTTGTGTATATGTTTAGAGCCTGCCTTCTCCAATAGAATGTAACTCAATGAAAGCAGATATTGTATCTGTTCTTATTGTATTTCCAGCTCCTAGAATCATGCCTACACATAGTAGGTAAGTAACACATATTTGTTGAATAGTTTTGTCAAATTTAGTTTGATTTTTAACTTTTTATATACAGTAGTTCTCTGAGAAAAAAGTGCAATATTTCACAAGAAAACTGTCAACTCTGTATTCCACTTTGAATTATTACATCAGAAGTGTTCTATGTTCTGGAAGTAGGATTACTGGATTGAACTGAAACTTTGAATTATGATTCAATTTATAATTTTTGTATAGACATCACCTGAAAATTATTGAAACTTCTGTCATTATCAATAAAAGAGCATTTTATGTCATTCCGAACTATGTGTAAATTCAGAGGGAGAATTTCCTGTGGAAAACCATCTCATGTGATGTAGGCTTTCTAAGTTTCTCTGCTTGATTTCTCTCTCTGCATGACTTTCACTCTGCAGGGAATATTATTTACGCAATATTCTTTACTTTTACTCTATCTCAAAGCTGTAAGCACTTTCAAGAAGCTCACTAACAAGGTAACATAATATTTATCATCTCACAGATGTTTTGCTTTTCTTTGAAATCCTTCCTCTTTAAACTATAACAAATCTTAGTTTTTAAAGGTCCATAACAAAGGAAAAGAAAACTAAAAATGAGAAAGTTGCACAACCCTATGGGTGTTCTTGCTTTGAGCTCTGTGGGGTTTACAATTTTTCTAAGATGTTTGAGTCAAAGGAAGAAGCAATTTTGACTGCTCCTTCTCTGAGCAGTACCCTGGGACAGAGTTCATTAAATATAGAGAGAGAAAGAGATAGAGTACCCACCACAGTACACTAAAGTCTATACCGTTGTCAGTGTGTATTTTCATCTGTCATTTTTGAAAGCAGCATTTCACAAACATCCTTACTCTGTGACACTGTAGAGTCACTATATGTTACAGACTTACAGAGTTAAGAAAATTGAGAAATATATGCTACTATAGGACCATAGTGTGGACAGTAATTAGTACTAAAGAAATTTAATAAGGAAAAATGTATAAAATGTACATTATTCAATGTACATTGAAATAATTATTTGTGCATGATTCTCCTAACCAACTATTGTCAAAATCATTGGATAATGTATTTCATATATTAACTAAATATGCATGTGTTTCATTGTAATGTTGTAGCTAATAGAAAATCTGAGAAGCCAAAAGCTCACACAGTACATCAGCTCCTTGGTTAATTAATTTAAATACAGTATTTTTACATATAAAAGAAAAGTATAAACTAAAGTCACCCACCATTTCTATTATTCAAATACAAAAATAAAGGGAATTTTTAAGACAAAGTATTGCATACAACCGGTCACTCTTCCTCCTTAAAATATTTTCCTGAGATTTTTCTGACATTTTGCATTGCAAGTTCTCCTAGTTATTTAGTCAGAATTCCAGTTAATCTGATGTACTTATTGTTACACTGTGCATTCTGATCTCCTTGAGTTTGTTCATGTCATTTCCATTATATTGAGTGTTGTAGGCTATTCGCCTTTTTTTTTTTCTTGACTAACTCAATAACCTGCTGTAACAGGTGATTAATGAAACTTTATAATGGTGTCTATTCTTACATAAGAAGTTTGAAGACCATGTAAAGAAATGAAATATTGTACTGGATACTAAATGTCCTTTCATTCTACTTGTGGCAGTCCTGGTGAATTTAGCTGCATAAAATGTGGACCACTTGGCAAAGTATACCCAGCCATGATGGAGCCAACATGAACAGACAGAGTTTTTTTAAAGGATGAAATCGTGACTCTCAAACAAATGTAAAGTGGAACACACTTTAAAGTTTTTATTATTTAGTGTTTTCTCCACAGGGTGTCCCTCCACAGGACAAAAATCACTTCTATGTCTACAGAAAAGAATGATGTTTGCATTGCTATCAGTTATCTACAACTTACAAAGTTATAAAATAGTTCTCATAAAATCAGAATGAGGTAACCTGGGAGGGTGTGTTATAGACAATGCATAGATTTCCACTGAAGCAAATTTTTCCCTTACAAATGTAAGAGGAATAATAGATAAGAAGATGTAGTTAACTCTGACAGATTAAAGTCAGAGTAAAACTGAGAGTTCTCAGAGGTTGCTCAGAGTTTACAAATTTTTAAGACACAATGTTAGTATTTCTACATCAAGGACTAGAGAAAGGATAGATCGTTTAAAAAAGGTTAGGAAATGTAATAATGATTTTGTGTTTACATTACCTGTCTATATAGTTCTGGTTTATCATGTGGAACATTTCATATTTAACTTGGATTTGGATTGTCAGTTTGAGAAAAGTAGAAAAGTATATACGATTTTTTTCTGGGAACAGATGAAATGAGGGTATGACTGAGGCAATCATTCTTAATTTTAAGAATGAAAGAGGGTTGTACCTTCACATAAACCATCAGAAAATTCTCCCTTTGGCCTGTGGCCTAGAGGACATGCCTGGAATTTTACAACACCTTCTTTTCTTTGGAATCATTGCCTCTGGTTTTGGCTTTCATGGGTGTTTGTCCCAATCTGTTTGATGGAATTAGTCCAATTCTGAGTAAAAGTGAGGAGGCTGACTTCACATTTTTTGTTTAATTGCCTCATGGCTCCTCATCCCTTTGGCTGTGGAAGTCTGGCCTGACGATGCCAATAGGGAAAAGGAGATCACATTCTCTCCAAATAACACCATTTTCTAAATGACTATTGACATTATGAAGCTATTCAAGCTAACCTATTAGAAGCATAGAAAGACAATCAAGTTAGCTTACTAACACAGCAATATTCTTTTCAGAAGATTGAGAAGCTGACTTCTCAGTATGCTAAAGCACAGTTCTGACAAGGAATATGTGGATACTGAAAAGCGTACATTCAGGAAGAGCAAGGTGTATAGATTGGGGTACTCATAGCATGAACTTAGGATTGGTTTAAAGATTTTTAAATTATAGTTTAAAGAAAGATAGTTCTACTTAGCCATGTGTATCATCATTTCTAGTGTATTCCATTTGCATTATTCACAGGGTATAATGTTTATCTGTATAATGTTCCCACTGGTATAATTCTTTATTTTAGCAAAATACAACTATCAATCAATACCACTATAATACAAATGCAACTACCTAATGCTATTGGAAGTTTGGTTACTTTTCCTAAGAAATACTGCATAAGGTTCATTTTTCCCCTCTTCTAATTAGTATACGAGTTTTTTTTTTTACTAGATTTACAAAAGAAATATTTTAAAATGATTGTCTCTCCTTATGATTTGATCTAATACTACTCTTGCAAGAATAAAGAGGCAATTTATTGTTTTCTTTATTCCCTTTGTGATGGTTCCATTCCCTGGTGGTTGGATATCGCACACACACAAAAAATCATCTAATGAAATTCCTGAGGATAACAATATATTTGAGTTATTAGGGTAATGTTGAATACAAATACAAAAATGCATTGATGTTATACAAACCAAGTGGGTTTTTTTCTTTCTGCTTCAGTGTATTCTTTACATTTTTGAAGTTTGTTTTTCAAAGGATAGTCTTAAATTTTTAAAATTTTGTTTTTTAAAGACCCCTTCTTTTTTGATGAGCAATGTCAGTATCATATCCATATGGATACCTCTTTGTCATACAGAGTTATATATGCTGTGACCTTTACCTACTTAAGACTTTCCAAAGAGGGATATTCTCTTCTTGAACCACAAGATATTTTATCCATTAATGAATATATTAAAATAACAAAACTATACACCTAAGTATTATGAAATTATATTTCTGTTTAAGATTATCCACCAGACAATAAAATATTTAAAATAATTATGAAAATAATTTTATGAATTGTCTTTTATAGAAGAAGAGTTCCCTATTCTATGAATGAAGCAAAAGTAAATAAATGACCACATTTTCTTTATTTGTTCAACTGTCTGGAATAGATTTTACAGTGATTTTATGATAATTGAGGGATGTGTTTTATCTGATATGTTTTTATTTTATTAAGGATTTTTCATTTTGTTATATCAAATGTTGCCAATTTTGTGAACAAAATGACAAAGCATGCATTGTCTCTTCAACACTATTGTGCTATTTTTATTAGCTAAAGTTATAATAAGGAACTATGGAGAAAATATTTTTATCTTTCTGCACAGATAGGGCTTTCTGTGCAATTTTACTAAAACTTGGGACCTGAATTAAAAGAGCTCATGAAAATTAACTTATGACTGATAAATAGAAAATTCTGGATAGAGATTTACCTCCAGAGCTGTATCTGTTTGCATTTCAAGGGGGATAAGGCACAAGACCATTGAGATATCCCAGAGGTTCTAAAGCGTAGAGATACTCGTTTGATATTCCCCCTAGAAACATAAATTTATATTCTGAGCTCCTTTCCTTTTGAACTTCCAAGAGAATTGTTTATGTTAGGAGCAAAAGTCTTCTCTCCATCTTTAAGGAAGAGAGTAGGGGACAGCTGACCCACTCCTATGTAATCCCCTAGATTCGTATTTTCAAGGTCTTGCCTACAGTACAAACTCTGGGATGATCTCTTATCATGCTCACATTATGTTGCCCTGAAAGGGAAAATTGGGCCTTGAAGAATGCGCATGGTTATTGCCTGTAAGTAAATAAAGATCTGCCCTATTCCAGAAACCATGTGTTTGTATTCAGGAAAATATTAATAAATATAAATATTAAAAACAACACACAGTCTTTGTAAACTGATCATTACTTTGATACATATATAATTGTTCTGGAATGAATGTTTGTTTTTCTCCCAATAACTTGCTGAAATTCTACCCCGTAATGTGATGGTATTAGGAAGTTGGGTCTTTGCTGGGTAATTAGAATTAGTTGAAGACATAAGAGCGGATCACTCAAGGACTGGATTATTGCCTTTATAAGATTCATGATAGAGCTTGTTTATCTTGCTCTGTTCTCTATCATGTGAGGATACAATGAGAAGACGGCCCTCTGAAAAGCAGAAAAGGGCTCTCACCAGAACCCAACTGTGCTGGCACACTGATTTTGTTTATAAGGCAGCAAGATTTTGGTATTTTGTTATAACAACCCAGAGTAACTAAGACAACAATCACTGTTAAATCCCTGAACAAAATATTTCCAAGTATCTAGTTAAATACTCCAGTGTTGGGCTTCCCTGGTGGCGCAGTGGTTGAGAGTCCGCCTGCCGATGCAGGGGACACAGGTTCGTGCCCCGGTCCGGGAAGATCCCACGTGCCATGGAGCGGCTGGGCCCGTGAGCCATGACCGCTGAGCCTGCCCATCCGGAGCCTGTGCTCCGCAACGGGAGAGGCCACAACAGTGAGAGGCCCGCGCACCGCAAAAAAAAAAAAAAAAAAAAAAAATACTCCAGTGTTAACTTGTCTTTGAAACCACAATGAGTGATTATATTTAAATGCTTATCAGATCTCAGAAAGAATGCCTGCAGAAGAGCAGGTCAGGCAAAGTTTATAACACTTGCCCAAGAAAACCAAAGTTCTGTGGGATTCATAAATTGCTCAAGGATTCTTATGTATAACAGAGTAACTTTCAGAATTTCCAGAAAATGATGAAAATATTTTAAAATGTTAATTACACTGATAAACTGTGTCTATTTTCAGTGTTCCTGAGACTCATTGGGTCTCTCACAGTTTCCTGGTCAATTTCTTCCACAAAGTGTCAGCCTCAACAAGCCCCTCAAATTTCGCCACTATTTGAAAGTAAGCAGGATTCAGCTCAACACTATACCTGATGCTTTTACTGAATTCTTCTTTTGTAAGGGAAGAAACCATAAATATTCTTCCCATTTGGCCACATACAGAAGTCAAAAAGGTAAGGTTAAAGTGAACTAACCTAGACAGACTCATAGACAAATCAACTAACTACCATAGTTTGAGGAGGTGGGTTTCCATAGAGAGATTTTACTATTGGTTAACATCATATTTTATGAGACAAATTAAAGCTGAAGAAGTCAATATTTGGAGTATTCTTTTGGAGTTTTATGGTATGTGTTTGTTTTCTTACAGGCAGCTGTGAATTCCAAGTTTTAAGTAAGATAATCCAAATGTTCCCTAAGAATTTTTTAAAAATCAGTATTTTGAAAGCTAATTTTCAAAAGTAACTGTAGAGATGGTAATATAAAATTTAAAACATAGCTGTAAAGTCACATCAGATACAGGTGTCCCTGGATACATAAAGATTACAGAAGTCTATATTTGTGACTCAGAGACTACTGTTGTATGACAGATTTCTTCAAATAAGAGTGTGATTCTTTACATTGCATGTAAATTTCTATGCTCCAAACTGTCTCTTCCATAAATTTAACCTGATGCACCTTTTGAAGCTGAAAGAACTACTACTGTAATAACTAACTCAAAGACAACATAGCCTTCTCTGGAATCATTGCCAAAAACATAGGATATGCCATCGGGTCTATGTTTTTAGTTCCAGGGGCAGTGGCATCTTCAAAGGAAGAAGCAATTGATCCATACTAAGCAAACTTAGGTGAAATTTCTAATTAGGTGACAATTTAGATGTAGTGCATGCCCTAAGTGCTGTGTGGAGTATGAAATACAGACTGGGGAAGATGTGCAACTGTGGTATTGTAAAGAGAACTGATGGCTAAGAGAACACAATTTCTACAACTATTTCAAAGTTGTAATTTTTAAGTCTAGCATTATTATTTAAACTTAATTCTTGGAATTTTTATTGGGGAAACCATACAAATATTTTCCATTCTCTGAAATAATTCACTAATCAGATTATAGACAGGCAAAGTTTTACCATAGCATAAAATAGAAATAGAATTCTCTGGTGGTGCAGTGGTTAGGACTCTGTGCTTCCACTGCAGGGGGCACAGGCTTGATCCCTTGATGTGGAACTAAGATCCTGCATGTCAAAAAAAAAAAAAAAAAAGAAACGAAATAATTTTGCCTCTGCAATCTGCCATATGAATGCAACAACTGACTGTAGAAATAGAACATTAAGACATTTAACGTTGTTTGAATGCCTTGCTCAGTAAAAACAAACAAATTCTGTGCATCACATGTATGTTTCATTTATCATTAAAGTGTACCTACTTTGAAAAATATATGCAGCAGCTTGCATATAGAACATTAAAATGGAAATAGACACAATGTTTTTAAAGCCGAACTTTCTGTCAGTCAAGGTAAAAGATAAATTGTATTTTGAAAATAGTTTTCTGGATAAGGGGATTTAAAATTCTCTTAACAATATTGATAACAGTATAGGATGATCAAATTTCTAACTTGTAAATCTTAACTCATCTTTTTGTCTGCTACATGTAAAAGTTGTACATTTTAATCAGCTTGTTAAATATGAATTTATTACGTTATATGTTATTTTTATAATATATACAATGTAATAAACATTAATCAGCACTTTTGTTGATATTTATTTGGCCTTAACCCTTCATTTGGGATTTCTTGACTTTGCCAGTGTCTTGTTTGACTGAATCTGGTATTTTGCCTTGCAAACATCTTTTGCTCATTTCAAAACCTGGCTAGCTCTGCCTCCTTTCATACACACATTTCTTACTGCATTCCATACATTTGCTATTTTGCCACATCTTAGGATTTATTTATCAGTAATTTTCATTAAAAAATCTATATCTATATAAAGTGGGGAGTTGTATATACATATTGTGTAGGGGTTATAGTTAAAAAATACTAGATATTTCAGAAAGTGAGATTACTAGTTACTGTCAGGAGGGTATATAGCATAGAATATGGGCTTCCTTACCGAAAATCAAACCTGAAGAATTTATAGAAGCAAGAAGAGAACACAGATTTAAGAAACTAATAAAAACAACAAAGTATACATACTGACAATGCAGGATGACCAGTAAGTGTGGGAGATGCATGGCTGCTGGCCTGGATCAGAGGGCAACTAGATGAAGTGCTGAGACTAGGTTGAAGATATTCTTTTTTTTTTTGCATTACGCGGGCCTCTCCCTGTTGTGGCCTCTCCCGTTGTGGAGCACAGGCTCTGGACACGCAGGCTCAGCGGCCATGGCTCACGGGCCCAGCCGCTCCGCAGCATGTGGGATCTTCCCGGACCGGGGCACGAACCCGTGTCCCCTGCATCGGCAGGCGGACTCTCAACCACTGCGCCACCAGGGAAGCCCTGAAGATATTCTTTTAAAAATTGGCTCTTCTTTTACTCTCCACATTGCTTTGGAACAATGACTACCCATCCTTTTGCTGCAGAAATTGGCAAAAACAGCTGATACTGGTGTCCACAGGATATCAAGGCAATGCAAAGGTTTTAGTGGAGTAAAGAGTTGGTTTTAGAATTTGTTCAAAGGCCACAGCTTTGGCTTCTTGAGTTTTCACTTTTACTTCCCCTCTCATGGTAAATTATACCCAGGAAATTGCTTTACAAATGCTGCTACTCCCTAAGAATTTAAAGGTGAAACCAAGACTAAAGATATTCACCTGACATGTGGGGGTGAGGAAGGAGGAGTACTAAGGTGAGGACACAAGTAGGAGGGATCACACTGGATTGGAGGTGCCTGGGGCCTTCCACTCCTCTTCAAACTCATGGATAAGAGCCTGTTGCTGGAGCAATCTTATTATCAAAGTAACATGCTACCGAGAGAACACAAACTCATAGGCCCAAACTAAATACCTAAAGAACACAAATCCTTTAAAAATATAAAATATAATAAAGTACATATGCCACTGAAAGGAAGCTATTTGAAGAGAAAGACAAATAATTAAAAGTAAGATTATTTCTTAAAGGTATAAGGTAAAATACTAGCAACATAAGACAAAAATAAGAAAAAAGACACAAGGGTTCCAGTTTCTGTTTCCACATGGAAGGAACTTAGAGTAGCCCCTCTGTTTCTAACGACAAATAAAAAGCTGGACAGGCTGAAAAATCACCAACTCTTCGTGGTTCTGTGAGAGGGGAGGATGCAGGGGAAACCACTGACCCCAAGATTGGAGAGATAAGCAAATACCAAGATTGGACAGATAAGCAAATTAAGTCAGTTTAGTTGAGCTGAGAGTCACTAGCACAAACTGTGTTGAGGGAACCAGAAGAAAAATAAATCATAAGATTTAGAGCAGAAATCCATGAAATTGAAAACAGGAAATCAGAAAAAAAACAATAAAAGTAAAAGTTGGTTCTTTGAAAAGATCAGTAAAATTGATTAGACTCTAGCCAGGCCAACTAAGAAAAAAAAAGAAAGACAACACCAATTACTAACATAAAAAATTAAAGCTGGAACATCAGTACATATATGATGGAAAATAAAGGATCATAAAAAATACTTTATACAAATCTATGTCCAAAAATTGATAACCTAGAAAAATGGACAAATTTCTTAAAAGACACCATCTGCCAAAACTCACAGACGAAATATTCTATCTGAATTAACTCATATCAAATAAAAAATTAAATCAATAATTAATAACCTTCTAAAATGTAAAACACCAGGCTCAGGTGGATTCACTGGTGAATACTAGCAAACATTTAAGGAAGAAATTATATCAATTCTCTACAATCTCTTTCAGAAGACAGAAGAAGAGGCTATGCTTCCTAACTCATTATATGAGGCCAGCATTACCCTAACACCAAAACAGACAAGGACATTACAAGTAAAGACACTACAATCCTATACCTCTCATGAAAATCCTCAACAAAATATCAGCAAATAAAATTCAGCAATGAATTAAAAGAATTGCATACCATGACAAAGTAGGATTTATCCCAGGAACACAAGGCTGATTCAACACTTGAAAATCATCTAATGGACTGTCATTCACCACATCAGAGACTAAAAAAGAAAAATCATACAATCATGTCAATAGATTCAGAAAAGCATTTGACAAAATCCATGCCCATTCGTTATAAAAATTCTCAGTAAACTAGGAATAGAGAGAAGCTTTCTCAATGTAATAAGGAATATTTACATAAAAACCTACAGTTAACATCATAGTTAATGATAAACTTGAAGCTTTTCCATTAAGAGCAGATACAAGGCAAGGATGTCCCCTCTCACTGCTACTTTTCAACATCATACTGGCAGTTCTTGCTAATGCAGTAAGGCAAGAAAAGGAACTAAAATGTATACACAGGGGAAGGAAGACATAAAACTGTCTTTGTTCATAAATGACATAATCATCTATGTAGAAAATCCCAAAGAATTGACAAAAAAAAAAAAAAAGCAAACTTCCAAAACTAATAAGTATTTAGGGCAAAGTTGAAGCCTGCAAGGTTAATATACAATGGTTAATTGCTTTTCTATACTCCAGCAATGTACAAGTGGAACTTGGAATTTAAAATATTACACTATTTATGTTAGCACAAAGAAAAATAAAATGTTCAGCTATAAATTTAACAAAATATGTTTAAGATATATGTGAAGAAAACTACAAAATTATAATGAATAAAATCAAAGAAGAACTAAACAAATGAGAGATATTCCATGTTCGTGGATAGGAAGACTCAATACTGTCAAGATTTCAGTTCTTCCCAAATTGACCTGTTGACTCAATGCAATCCCAATCAAAATTCCAGAAAGTTATTTTATGGCTATTAACAAACTGATTCTAAAGTTAGTATGGAGTGGCAAAAGATCCAGAATAGCCAATACTATATTGAAAGAGATTTAAAAAGTTGGAGGAATGATGCTATCTGACTTCAAGATGTACTATAAAGCTACAGTAATCAAGACAGTGTGGTATTGGCTAAAGAACAGTTAAATATATCAGTGGAACAGAATAGAGAACCCAGAAATAGACCCCATAAATATAGTCACGTGATCTTTGACAAAAGAGCAAAGGCAATACAATGCAGCATAGATAGTATTCTCAACAGCTGGTGCTGAAACAACAGGAAAACCATATGCAAAAAGATTAATCTAAACACCAAACTTATACCTTTCACAAAAGTTAATTAAAAATTGATCACAGATCTAAACATAATATACAAAATTATAAAACTCCTAGAAGTTAACGTAGAAGAAAATTTTGATAACCTTCTGTATGGTGATGTCTTTTTGATAAGACACCAAAGACACAGTCCATGGAAGAAATAATTGATAAGCCGAGCTTCATTAAAATTAAAAACTTCTGCTCTATGAAAGACACTATCAAGAGAATTAGAAGACAAGCCACAGTTTGGGAGAAAATATTTGCAAAAGACACATCTGATAAAGGACTGTTATTCAAAATAATAAAGAACTCTTAAAAGTGAACATAAGAAAACAAACAACCAAATTTAAAAAATGGGCCAAGACCTTAACAGACCTCACCAAAGAAGATATACAGATGGCAAATAATATTAAAAGATGCTCCACATCACATGTCATCAAGGAAATGTAAATTAAAACAACAGTGAGATACCACTACAGATCTATTAGAATGTCCAAAATCTGGAACACTGACAACAGCAAATGCAGGCAAGGATATAAAGCAACAGGAACTCTTATTCATTGCTGTTGGGAATGCAAAATGGGTAAACCCACTTTGGAAGACAGTTTAGGAGTTTCTTTAAAAACTAGACATACTTTTACCATATGATCCAGTGATCCTGCTCCTTGATATTTACCAAGGAGTTGAAAAACATAGTCAACACAAAAACCTGCATACAGATGTTTATAGCAGCTTTATTCACAATTGCACAAAGTTGGAAGCAACCACAATGTTCTTCAGTAGATGAATGAATAAATCAATTGTGGTACAACCAGATAGTGGAATATTACTTAGCGCTAAAAAGACATAAGCTCTCAAGCCATAAAAAGACATGGAGGAAACTTAAATGTATATTAGTAAGTGAAAGAAGCCAATCTGAAAAGCCTGCATAATGCATGATTTCAACTATGGGACTTGCGGGAGGAGAAAGATAAATACGTGGAGCACAGAGGATTTTTAGGCTTCACAGTAAAAATACTCCTATGATATTATAATTGTGAATATATGTCATTACACGTTTGTGCTAACCATAAAATGTACAACACCAAGAGTGAATCTAAGGTAAACTATGAACTTTGGATGATTATGTGTTAAAGTATTAAGAGCCCAAGAAGGGTATCATATACTGGCAAATGACACAATATAACAAAAAGATACATTGGCCTTAAACTCGTACCCACCAAACAATGCAAACTCAAGTGATCCTCAAATAGTAACTGAGGGACTTAAGGGAGAAACAGGTAGATCATCAATTCTAGCTGGAAAATTTAATAAAATGTGATAATTATTACAGAAAGTTATAAATGAGGTAGACTACAAATTTTTAAAAATATAAAATAGAGCCATTGAAGATCTGAGCAGTGTAATCATGCACTCAGTTACTAAATGTGGAAGGGGAACTGTCATGCACTGAATGTTTGTGTTGTCCTCAAATCTGTATGCTGAAATTCTAACTCCAATGTGATGGTGTTAGGAGGTGGGGTGTTTGGGAGGTAATTTGATCATTCAGACTCCGTGAAGAGGATTATCATACTTATAAAAAACACCCCAAAGAGCTCTCTTGCTTGCTTTCTGCCACTTGAGGGTACAGAGAGAAGGTCTTCTGGAAACCAGGAAGAAGGCTCTCACCAGACATCACCAAATCTGTAAGTGCCTTAATCTTACACTTCCTAGCCTCCAGGACCGTGACAAGTAAATTTTAGTTAAGTCACCCAGTCTACAGTATTCTGTCATGGCAGCCTGCACTGGTTAAAAAAAAGCACTTCACTTACACACAGAAAACCGTTTTTTCAAGTACATATAGTATATTAATATTAAACATTAAAGGAAGCATTACTTAGTCCTAAAGGAGAAATAATGTTTTATAAAATGCTTAACATTCTCTATCTCTTATTAACAAATAATACAATGACATTCTTGCTGATGTCCAATTAGTTTTCTCAGTGGTTTTCATAATATATCTTGAACTTTGTATTAACATAGGTATATGAATTGTACAATGAAGGCAGGCTTTTATTCTGACAGAGACCAACTATGATTTGCCTAATTAGTTTAACAGTGAAGACTGGCTTTCTTAATTGGGTTATGTGAAGGGATCAAATCATTATTAACAAATATTTCATTGGCAAATGTAAATTAGAATGAAAAGTATTCCAGTTTTTATTTCCCTTTTTGAACACATAAGACTAAATACAGGTCTCTAGGTGAAAAAATAACAGATGTAATTAATAGTCAGTTGATAATACTTGGTAAATCATTTTTGGTTTACTTCCCAGAAATTGGGGCATGAATGATTCTGTTGGCACACTAACAATTTTGTTTTTTTGCAAGTCAGTTGATTTTCAAATCCTTGCTTTCAACAACTTGAAAGAGAATCTTATTTGTTAGTTAATATCTTATAAAAATAAATGTATTAATTCCTATATAACTTTTGCATATAATTTTAAAAAATTCAAATAACTTAGTGACAATCCTATAACAAAATATATATCTTCATCTACTTATTTATATGAGCAAAATTTTTAACACTAAAAATTAATGTTTCTTTAAACAGAAAGTTAATTTCTGCTGAAACTTGATTCAGTCTATCAGTATGTAATATTCCTTAATGGGTATATTGGGGACAGGGGGTATCCATCTAATTAAGAGATACATTTTAATAAAATTATACTTTTTGTTAAACAAAATTTATCTAAATTTTATAACATTATTAAATAATGTATTTATATTTTTATAAGTGTATTATTTTAATCAATTACTATTAATAATAATTAAAAAATAACAAATGCAGAAAAAATTGGGGTCTTACGTCCAATGGAAAAAATAAATTTCAACTTACATACTCTTTTGCATGAAATATAATAGATGAATAGTATTCTGATGGTGCATAATTAGAAATTTGAGTCAAATGAAAAAAGGAGTGATAATGACAGCTATACAATCATAACAGTTTTCAGATTCCACTGGATATGTTTAAAAGTATTGCAACAGTTTTATTCTACCATCATAGTAAAAGGATTCGGTCCATTATAATAAAACAGTTCTATGACTTTTGTGACAGGCTTTGTCTCAGACTGTCTTTCCAAGACCCTTGTGTAGAAAATAGCCTTGGAAGATAGAGATAGTATCTCCCTCTGAGACAGAGTTCACATTGCTGTCCTGAGCAGTATAATAAAGATCTCTATCCACAACAAAGTTTGGACAGATTTTCTAGCCCACACTGGGGGTTTTCTATAGTCACTGTTTCTCGGCTATGCATGCAGCATCCACCAGGGCCTGCCACTGCATGGCCCACATAAGATTTACAAACTGGAAGCTTAGGCTTTCTGCTCAGCCAAGAATAATGAAGATCTTTGTCAATGACTCAGGAGTCTCATGTTTTTTGCCAGCATCTATAAAACTGTGCCATGCTAACTTGTCAGCTTGCAAGTAGGGTAAAATCTTAGACCCTTTATAGTTCTTCACAAATACATTTATAATACTTATACTAAGCAAAAGTATATCCTATCCTTTACAATTATTTATTCAAGTGTGATGAAATGTTTAGATCAATATGCAAACATATATGCACAAACTTTTAAAACCATTATAATAAATTTATTTTATTAATCTTATACTTTGTCTGTAGATAGGGAGGGATCTTCTCTGTTTTGTTCTTTTTTTCCTTTTTTTTCCTATTGCTATACCCCTAGTAGCTGCCTTCATGCAGAGTCGATGTTCCAGAACTCTATATTGAATCAGTGAATACTTTATTCAGTCTGCAATTATTAAAAAAAAATTAATGACAATATTTTAGAGGATTAGAATTTAGATCTCCCCTATTAAAAAAAAATAGTGGAGACCACAGTTTGCTTTTGATTTTAATATTTATTTATACAAATTGTGTAAATTCGTGTATAATTTATTGACATGATAGACTGAACTTTTCTTGATGTCATTTTTCAAGAACTTGCACAAAACACTAGAAGTCATTTAAGAAGATATTCTTGAGTTTCAAAAATGTTGAGATGAGTATGACTAACTCGACTGATGTGGAGAATCAGAGTTTAGTTGACTATGATGTGGGCCAGCTTGAAAACTTGGTGGGATTTCAGCAATTTTAAGAAGTAGGGACACAATTTTCACAATGCTATCAGCCGCATACTTGGATTTTTTCCTAATGCTATTTAGTGAGGAGATGGAAGAACTCCAATGTGTTCTCAGTACTTTCAAATCTTCATAAAATATTATCCAACTGTGTGAAAAATTCCAGGTAAGTTTCCAAACATTTGAAAGCAGAAATGAATAATTAACTTTCAGAAAGTTAGTCAAAAACATGGTTAACGCTGACAGAGTGAATAAACTGCAGTGGTGGTACTTATGAAGTTATGAAGTATTGACTCTTGAAAGAAAGATTTTTTTTTATACTTGTTAGTGAGTTAAGTATATGCTAACACTGGATTCCAAACATGAATGTAATTTTAGAGTAATTTTTTTCTTATTATTAAATGCTAGATATTAGAACTATTATTTCTAAAGGAGTTAACTTCTGTTTTATCCTCAAAATAAATCTAAACAAAATAATATGTATTTCATAAACCTTAAATAGGTCCCCATATTGACTGTTAAAAACATCTCTTAATAAAAGAATTAAAAAATTAAAATTGGCAATTTGGAAAAAACGTATTTCCTCCAATTTTGTGAGAACATTATACATAGGCATGCGTTTCCAAGTATTGTAAACAAAATAACTATGACAAAGAGCCAACTATTCTAAGAATAATACCAAGATGAAAAAAAAATTTTTAGATTTTCTCTTTAAATGGAAGAAACCAATTAACTGAGGAATGGATAGAAAATTTTGATTGTGTCTTGAAAATATGATCACAATTTCTTTTCTATTTCTTCATTTATACAAAATACAACCTTATCTATAGTGAGATGAATTTAGTTAATGTTGGGTATTTATCCAACATGGTTTTCACAATAATTTACTTGCATCAACGTAAGCACAGAATATTTAGAATCTATTTCCAATTTCATACAATCTCAGGGTAACATAACAGAAAATCTACTAATTGACCAGTTGAGTATTAAGAATTAGTGTCTAAACTTTTAGAGTTTAAAAGTTTTAGGAGTAAGTTTGCCAATTCAAAAAGACAC
Organism: Stenella coeruleoalba; assembly: GCF_951394435.1. Lineage (NCBI taxonomy): Eukaryota > Metazoa > Chordata > Mammalia > Artiodactyla > Delphinidae > Stenella > Stenella coeruleoalba. The sequence goes on from NC_137169.1 coordinate 135,286,059, forward strand.
CTAACAAATTTCTCTCCTTTTGAACAAATTTCAGTGTGTTGGTTTGGTGTATTCTATGTCTTATGCTTTATGTCTTGGGATTATATTGTAGGTAATAAAAATTAAAGATTTATTTAGTAAAATTCATCACATATTTTTGAAAATAGAAAGTGTTTAACATTTTTCAAAGGTCTCATTTTTTTTCAGTTAAGTTTCAGTTGTAGAATCATATCCAATAAATGAGACTCATACCATATTTTTAAATCATACCATAGCAAATGAGTTTATTGATTAGTATGATTCATTTACAGAATGTTCATCTGCTCCAAATTGTTTTGCTTATAGAATGTAGGTATTGTAAATGCTAGTTAAAAACACACACACACACACACACACACACACACACACAAAACACACACACACACACACACACACAATGTGTCCAATTTGTCTCGGTGGGAACAATTTGAAACGTGTGTTTGTATGTATACTATTGTACTATTTCCCTCTTTCAATGCTAATCAGCAATTAGTACAGCTCTAAATGAAATTCAGAATCTGTACTAATTCTAACTAACTGATATGTGTGTTAATGTGTAATGTTATAACTGTCTCACCTTCCAAAAGATAATTAAATATCAATTCAGTGTTTCAAAGATAAATTAATATGTACATATCCGGAATATCCCAATCCTTTCTTTCATAACTTAATTTACTAAAATTTTCATTTCCATTTTAATTTTTTAAAAGCCTTGTCATTTCAACTATTATTTAATGATGAATTTATAAATAATGCAGAACATAAAAAAAAAAAATGACAAATAAAATCTAAGAAAATTACACTGTTATTTTGGGTGGATGACAATCAGGTATTTTTAATCAGACTGAGAGAAAATTCTGTACTCACAAAACAGTTGTTAAATTCTGAGTTGAGCTGCAAAAAAGAGTAAGAGTAAGAAAGAATTCTACTCTTTTCAGCTTAGTAAACATCATAATTAATATCTCCTGCAGAATAGCCTATAAATTCACAGTCTCAGTGGTGAGAAGACCATTATAAACCTTAAGGAGAAAAAACTAACCAAATTTAACAGTAACAAAAACAAAAATAATATTGACTTTATTAGCAAATATAATCCATATTTCTATCTTCTTCCTGGGATCTAATGATATATTTAGAGACGTACATTTGCAAATATATTCCATATTTTTGGATATCTATCTCTTCATTGATATTTAAACACAATTATTCTTAGAATCAAAATATTTTTAAGAGTTTTATTCATCAATCAAAATGGAAATTAGGGAGAAGGCTAAATGTCTACAAAAAATAGTAGCTCAAATTATATCCATAAATTGTGGCTAAGAAAGAAGAGATTGAATGTTCCTTGGACCAAGACTGTTTTACCCTCAGTGAGTCCCTGTAGTAGACACTGCAACATACACTTGATGTGGATACTGATTCCTTTCTGGAAATAAGTGAAACGTTTTATTCTCATAGATGTTCACCAGCAGAAATATGTAAACATGAAATCACCAGCAAATTATCCAACAAAAATGAGAATTTAAAAAGTGTAAGTATAAAATATAGAGAGTATGAAATCAGGTAGAATTATTTAAATTTCTTCCTTCTCTTATTCCCTTTTCAAATTTATTAATAAATGGCCTATGCACCTTTGGGTTTTCGGCCTCTACACAGTTCAGTGGACAGATGGCTGAAGTCTTGTATTATGCATTTAGAAGAAAATAAGTTTTCTTGACACCATAAAATCAGATTACCCAAATAATTGGGATCAAAAGCTCCTTATGAAAAATAAATGCTCTTACTGTGTTATTATCCGGTGCAATGAGCTAAAGTATTTTCATACATTTCTTTTTTCAGCAAGATGCCAAGGAATAGCTTTAGGGAGCACGTGTATAAATACAATCTCATTAACACCATCAACTAGTCCTGAAAAACTGAAAATTTAAGAGAAAAATACACTTATATGCAAATTCACTAGATCGCTGCTCCTAAAACATTTCTTAAAAGAAATTCAAGATGCAACTTCTAAAATTTCTTCAAAGTAGTAATTTCTGGTAGACTGGTAGGATCAGCAAAAAAAAAAAAAAAAAAGTGATCTTAAATGGACATAAATTTCAGGTACATTCATTGACTAAAGCAATGAGTTAGCTTTTGAGGGGAATGATAACTTTAAAAGTGAACGCCTGAGGCAAAGTACCAATAGTTATATATTCTGAAGTAAAATTTAACACCTGGAACAGGTCATTTTTTAATATATTCTTCTCTATACTGCAAGATTATTTTCAAATGTCTTATTTATGAAGTAAAAATATTGATAAGGCTGCAAAAAATATTCAAACACTAGAATTTTCTTTTATTAAAATTTGTATTATAAGGTCATTAAAATACACAATACCAAAGGACAAAAGTGATAGGTTAATATATTAAATTACATTAAAATTTTTCTGTTTTAAGTAGAGTTTATCTTTTAGAGCAGTTTAAAGTTCACACCAAAATTGAGCAGAAAGTCCAGAGAGTTCTTATATGCCCCCTGCCATGCTTCAAACACCCATAGCCTCCCCCACTATCAATATCCCACAGCAGAGTGATACATTTGTTCCAATTGATGAGTCTACATTGACACGTCATCATCACCCAAAGTCCAAACTCTTTTAGGTAAATACCAAGGAGCATGATTGCTGGCTCATATGGTCAGTGTAGGTTTAATCTTTCAAAGTGGCGGAACCATTTTGCATTCCCACCAGCAATGAGTAAGAGTTCCTCTTGCTCTACATTCCCACCACCATTTGGTGTTATTAGTGTTATGGATTTTGGTCATTCTAATAGGTGTCTAGTGGTATCTTATTGTCGTTTTAATTTGTGTTTCCCTGATGACATATGATGTGGAGCAACTTTTAATATCTTATCTGCCATCTGTATATCTTCTTTGGTGAGGTGTCTGTTAAGGTCTTTGACTCATTTTTTAATTGGGTAGTTTGTTTTCTTATTGTTGGGTTTTAAGAGTTTTTTGTACATTTGGATAACAGTCCTTTATCTTTTGCATTAATGTATTTTTTGAAGAAAGGGAAAATACGCCAGAGGAAATGTTCCCAGTAGAAATTCTTCTGCCAAGATTAGGGAATAATTTGCAGAGTGACAGTAAATGCAACTCAAATTTTGTTTCTGCTGTTTACAAGCACTGTGCTTTCATGGTTTATTTTAATTCTACTGTTAAACATAGGAAATTGTAATTACATGGTGGTTGTAGACAAGACTGACCCCCAAAATTAGTTTGATTGATTCTGAATCACTACACACTTAACTCCTGGAACAAATTTGTGTAACTGATCTGTTTGAGTAGATTTTGACTGTATACTGAGAGTTCTCAAATTAACTTTCATGTAGAATGCAAAGATTATTAAAGGGAGTAATAAAAATGTGCTGATTTGCAATTTGAATTTTTATCACATTATTAAAACTCAATGATAACTGCAGTAATTTTGATTTTAAGCCAAAGAAGAAAATTTTCACAGAGAAATATTGTGTCATTGACATTATATTATTTAGAATTTCCAGTGCATAGTGATGATGAAAGAGGTAGGCTGAGTTTTAGCCAGGTTTACAACTATTTAAAATTTTTCTACAGGGAAAGTCTTACTCCTCTTATTGCCTACATCCAGTGCAGACAGCTTCCGTTGTAATTTACAGGAGATTTATTCATCATAGAGCTACACACACACACATCAACATCTTCCTACAGAGAAAATTCATAGTAACAATAACCCATTGGGAATGAGCAGTTTGGATAGATACCTATAACAGATATATTTTCAGAAATATTTTATACAGTTCCGAGAATTTTCTTAAGACATCTTGTATTTCCCTTAATTTTCTTTATTTAGAATATTGATAGCAGAAAAATGCAGAGATCTGTTTTGCACAGCCAAGTTGCTCTAGAATTCTTGATGCACAAAAATTGTGAAAGATATAAATGATTATTATTATTTTTTAAGATGCTTAGGCTTGGGAGTGATTTGTTACACGTCAGCAGCTAAAACAATGTCAGAAAAATTTTGTTCTTAAATATATCCATTAAATAGAAGAAGAAGAAAAAATACCGGAAGGTTTGTTTTGTTGTTTTTATATTGGTCCTTATCATTTAAACTAGATATGTAAACTGCAAAATTCAGGTCAAAAATCTGTTTGAATTTAGGTAAAAAAAAAGAAAGTTGAAATGTGTTGTCCCAGACCTTCTTCACTTTATCTTGAAAACTTAGAAATGAAAATAATTTTTATTAGTTCATCATTATTAATTAAGTACTGTAATGTGAAGTACTTGAAGCAGAACATAAAGTGGCTCTCCTAGCAAGATACTGGTGTTATACCAAGAAGCATATTTGGGAATGTTGTTAAGGGTGGACTTTAATCCATATTCTTATTACCAATTTCCAATCAATTTTTTAAAAACACAATTTTGAAAAACAGCATTAAATTTAGTCTCCTACACCTCTTAACTTGACTGAAACTGAGAATATCTTCTCTATATTCAATTATATTTAGAGAGAAAAAATTAATTTATACTGCCTAGTACATAATTGTTGTTCAGTAAAAGTATGTTTGGGGAATGAGAAAATGATTTCAATAAATCCATGCAAAAAAGATAAAAATATGCATATTTTACTGATTTTCTGTTCTGATTTTATAAGGACAGATAGTGGTAAATGGAAATTAAAATATAAAAAGGCATTTTCTCTAAACACTTATACACACTTATTAAATTATTCCATTAGCTTTTTACTATGGTTGTTTTGCAAAGCTCAAAATTACTTCAAAATTCTGGAATTGAAGGATCTATTAATTAGACGTTTTTGCTTGTGTAAGAGATTAGATGTAGAAACACATGCACTTGCTTTTGCAACTAAGTCTATAGCTTCCCAAAATATCTTGAGTATCTAATTCTCTTAGTTTGGACTGTATATATTTAGCATAATTTATTAATTTCAATTTCATCTTCAAAATAAAGATTGTGGAGTTCCTGCTCTGTGTAAGATGTTGCACTGTGCTCTGTGGGTGATTCAGTCATACATAAGAAATGATTCTGGCTCTCAAATATGGGTCCATTGGGAGAAGTAAAACATGAACACAAATAACTCAAAGATAGTAGAAAATGATTAGAGCCTTTAGGGAGCTATAAATTAAGTGCTATCAGAGCACAGATGAAGAGAGTAATTCTAGATAGTTAGCAAGGGAAAAGTCATAGACAGGGGTGTGTCATTTCATTTTTAGGAGTTGAAAATGTGGAGTTGGGGCCAGGTTCCAGAGGTAATTGACTTTGTTAGAATATTTATTTTTAATGACTAAGTTGTCACAGATGTGGATACAATATACAAAATAAGTCACCTTTTTATATAAAAAGTCAGCTGACACACTTTTTGTGTTTTAAAAAGTATTAGCTTATATTAATGGAGGAAACTCCCAAAGCACATTATAATAGGATTCATGGATAATACAAAAAAGGTAAAATGGATATCTTATAAGGAATTCTCAATGTGTGGGTAGGTAGGCATGAGGGGAGAACCTAGTGACATCCACCAGGAGGACAGAGCTTTTTCGAACCACAGGTAGCTTATCAGAATATTTCATCCATGTGGCACCTGACTGAGGATTAATTAAGTCATCACAGTACAGGTCAGCTGAGATCTGTGGATGGTGTGGGGTGCAGCAGGTTTACAAGGAAATTCTCTTAAGCATTTAAAAACTGTGCTTGAGTCTGTAGATAATGAGTTATTTTTGCCTTAAATGTAGTTTTTATAAATTCAAACTAAAAAAGACCTGATTAATCATTTCTAATATGCATTTGAGACTGATGGAAAATTTGTTTCAGTTTATTAAAGCCTAATAGGATGACCATAAATAGAAAATTTAGAAAATAGTCTATATCCAAGAACTTCTGCCTTTGGGTTCTTTATCTTGCATTTGGATATGGAAGAATTGTAGGTTTTGAAAATATACTATAATATTTAAAACAATTTATAGTAAAACTTTAAAAATATACAAATGAAGTGGAACTTTGTCCAATAGCTCCTTTATTTTTCTCTGTTAAAATCTGCCATTGCAACAAAAAGAATAAAATGCATAGGAATAAACCTACCTAAGGAAGCAAAAGACCTGTACTCCAAAAACAATAAGATGCTAATGAAAGAAATTGAAGATGACACAAACAGATGGAATGATATACCATGTTCTTGGACTGGAAGAATCAATATTGTCAAAATGGCTATATAACCCAAGGCAATCTACAGATTCAGTGCAATCCCTATCAAATTACCAATGGCATTTTTTCACAGAACTAGAACAAAAAGTTTTAAATTTGTATGGAAACACAAAAAACCCTGAAGAGCCAAAGAAATCTTGGGAAAGAAAAACAGAGCTGGAGGAATCAGGCTCCTTGACTTCAGACTATACTACAAAGCTACAGTAATCAAAACAGTAGGTAATGGCACAAAGACAGAAATATAGGTTAATGGAACAGGATAGAAAGCCCAGAAATAAACCACACACTATTGTGAGTTAATCTACAAAGGAGACAAGAGTATGTAATGGAGAAAAGACAGTCTCTTCAATAAGTCATTCTGGGAAAACCAGACAGCTACACATGAAAGAATGAAATTGGAACATTCTCTAACACCACACACAAAAATATACTCAAAATGGATTAAATGCTTAATATAATATAATGGATACTATAATAAACCTCCTAGAGGAAAACATAGTCAGAACACTCTTCGACATAAACCGTAGTAATATCTTTTTGGGTCTGCCTCCTAGAGTAACGTAATAAAAACAAAAATAAACAAATGGGACCTAAGTAAACTTAAAAGCTTTTGCACAGAAAAGGAAACCATAAACAAAACGAGAAGACAACCTACAGAATGGGAGAAGATATTTGCAAACCATGTGACTGACAAGGGATTAATTTCTAAAATATACAAACAGCTCATACAACTCAATATCAAAAAAACCAAACAACTCAATCAAAAAATGTGTAAAAGATCTAAAGAGACATTTATCCAAAGAAGATATACAGATAGCCAAAAGGCACATTAAAAGATGCTCAATATCGCAAATTACTAGAGAAATGCAAATCAAAACTACAGTGAGGTATCACCTCACACCAGTCAAAATGGCCATCATCAAAAAGTCTACAAATAATAAATGCTGGAGAGGGTGTGGAGAAAAGGGAGCCCTCCTACATTGTTGGTGGGAATGTAAATTGGTACAGCCACTATGGAGAACAGTATGGAGGTTCCTAAAAAACTAAAAATAGAGCTACCATATGATCCAGCAATCTCACTCTGGGGCATATATCCAGAGAAAATGATAATTCAAGAAGATACATGCACCCCAATGTTCATAGCAGCACTATTTACAACAGCTAAGACATGGAAGCAACCTAAATGCCCATGAACAAATGAATGGATAAAGAAGAGGTAATATATTTATACAATGGAATATTAGTCATAAAAAAGAATGAAATAACGCCTTTTGCAGAAACATAGATAAACTTAGAGATTATCATACTAAATGAAGTAAGCCAGAGAAGGACAAATATCATACGATATTACTTATATGTGAAATCTAAAAAAAAAAAATGATACAAATGAACTTATACACAAAACAGAAATAGACCCACAGACATAGAAAACAAACTTGTGGCAACCAAAGGGAAAAGGGGGTGAGGGGAGAGATAAATTAGGAGTTTAGGATTATATACAAAATAGATAACCAACAGGGATCTACTATATAGAACACGGAACTATACTCAATATTTTATAGTAACTTATAAGGGAAAAGAATTTTTAAAAGTTACATAAAACTGAATGATTGCATTGGGCAAAAATTCATTCAGAATTTTCTGTAAGATGTTACGGAAAAACCCAAAGGAACTTTTTGGCCAACCCAATACTTTGCTGTACACCTGAAACTAATTCAACATTGTAAATCAACTGCACTTCAATAAAAATTAAAAAAACAAAATCCTTGTGATCAGTTAAAATAATCAAAAATACATTATTAGCTTCTTACATTTGTGGAAAGTATTAATAATATTTTTACCAAAGGGAAATGATGGTGAGGGGAAGAGAGAGAGAGAACAGAGAGAAGAAAGAAATTGTTCTTTCTCCTTTCTTGCTTCTTTTCTGAAAGTTGCTAGTGGCTGACTAAACTAAGGCCAAGGAAATGTAAACAACTAGGTATCTTCAAGGCATGCACATGAGTCACTGAATTATTTATTTTATCACTAGGTTTTGTATTTTGAAGATAAAATTTAAACATTGGAATCCTATATTCTTCCTATCAAACTCCCAATAAATGTTCTCTTTGGTTCAGGAAAAAGTAAAAAGGTAAGATAAACCAAAACGTGAATTAAAGAGAAAAACATCTACTTTAACTTTTATAATCCAACTTCGTAGAATTGGGAGTCTAATGTATCTTAAAATTAATAGTATGAAGAGGAGAACACAGTTTATAAACTGTCTAAAATTTAGAATATTATTTGAAGACAATGAAACATCTTATGCTTTCAAAGTTAATGTAGTCTTTCATGTGGGATAAACAAGGATCAGCCAGAGACAGCTAGTTCCAAAATTTGAGTCAAGATTGTGCTTTTTTAAAAGCCTATACTCAGATCACCTGTGATCTTTCTGTTAAGCTAATTTGTATTTCCTGGGCTGAAATGTTGATGCTTACAATTTGAAACACATTATATGTATCACATCTTTATATCCTGAAGCTGCTGATGTTCATAAAATGTGAAAAATAAGCAAGGCAAACATGTAAGTTTACCTTTAAGAAGCTGTAGATAGGAAAAAAAAATCTATCTTTTTTTTCTGTTAATACAAGAAAAATGTAATAAAAAGTATCCAGTTGATTTTAACCTCTCCCCCCAGTATTTTCTTCTACTAGGACAAATATTAATTTTTCACTTGTAAACATCTAGGTATTTATAAATATTGAAGATATTTTTCTGCATAGTTGATTGCAAAAACTTTCTCCTTACTTGAAATTGCTGTAAGTGCTTTATTCCTAGATGAATTCAATTTCTATAAAAGTAATAAATTAAAAATGTGTCCATTAAAACATGTTGCAAATTTTATATCACATTCATGAAACAGATTTTTCCAGAAATCTGCTGGTAGTCTACTAATTATAGCATTGTGAATTGGAGGGCATGGACTTGAGAATTCTGTTTAACTTCAAATCCTACTTTGCCCTGACTCTGTGACCTTGAAACAGTTGCTAAATCTCCCTCTGACAATGTCTTTAGTCTAAAATAAGGGTAAGTCTGCTCACAATTCTCATAGGGTAATCTTGAGGGTTAAATGAGTTGACACATAAAGAACATAGCTCTGTGCAGGGCACATCACGGGTCTTCAATACATCTTAGCTTTTGTTATTTTCAGCTTAGGCCAGGGAGCTAGGAAATAATCTAGGGAATTTTCTCGATTTTAAGTCATAAAAGTTAAAATTGCATCTATTCTCAAATGTGGAATAACCATCCGCTTTGTTGCTGGACAACTTTAAAGACAGAGTAGGGAATGGTTTCATAGTTTAAATGTATTTACTTATCTTAGGAAAAGAATAAGGTAATGCATTCCCATAGATCAAAATTTTAAGAAGATATGTTCTCATAATTAAAAATACAAAAGGGTATAAAGAATTTATATAATATTTTTTGCATATGGGTAAACACCATAAAAAAGAGACTAGAGAGTGCTGGTGGCTGCATCCCTTCTACATAGGAGAGCCAGGGAAGTGTCTCTATGGAGGCTGAATTATATAGACTTGACTCAAGAGACAGTAAGAGGCAGGTAGTACCTGGATTATGAACTTAGAGGAACAAGCAATACAACTTTGAGGCATACATATCATCCTACATATGTATCCCCCCTTCCACCTCAAAGTAGAATGTGTTTAAAACATTCTCTTGCTAGGAAGTTTTAGTGATTTCAAGTCAGAAGAATGAAACTGTCAAAGATATCTGGATTATTGCTAACAGGCCAAAAATGCCTACTCTCTCTTGGCCACATTGTGATAATTTCGGCATCAAAAAGAAAATTGTAACTTTAGGTTACAGATTATGTTGAGTCCATCAAAAGGGATGAGTACCTCATAGCGCCAATACATGAAAAAATCAATATATTATTTATAATATGTAAAATATAACATGTATTAAAAGTATATAATAATTATGTAATATCACATACTACCTAAAATAAAACATGATATAGAATACGATGTTATTTTCTTTTAAAGGTGAATTCTGGCAAAAGTAGGAAACAGAACCCAAACAGGAAGAGCTAATAAGTATATGAGTAGTCATAACAATTGCTACAAGTGTTCATCAACATCAATATGATTGTATTGATTATTGTCGGGGAGGAAGAAATTTTTCTCTACGCTTCTAGGTTCTTCTGGTTGACCTAAGAATTAAATTGACATAAGGCAAATTAACAGGAGAAAATAAAACAAAATTTAACAAGAAGTATCCATGGGAGAGACCCAGGAGAACTGTGTAACTTGCCAAAATGGCCCAAACCCTCACCTTAAATACCATCTTCAGCTAAAAACAAAAGAGGATGTTGGGGGTCTCGGTTTGGGACTTCAAAGGGGAGGAAGGGAATTCACATGGAGATGGGAAAGCAAATGTTTGGTAAACAAATGTTTGCTGGGCCAGAAAGAGACAGTGGGACCCAGGGAGGAATTTTAATGGACTTTGCTAGGTTCCTCCTTGTCTACACACCTAGTTCATACTGTAATTATCTATGGTAGTAGCTGCCTTCCTGGAACGAGTCTTCTGTCTACATACTTTTAGGAAGTTAGAGGGAATGTCAGAGTTTCTTCCTGACATTTTTAGGTTTTGATTGTTTTCAGCTCAAAATAATCCACAGGTCAAAGAGACATTTTGTGGGTGCAAGTTTTGCTCCTCTACATTATCCATTGCTGTTTAAAAATCACCCCCAAACTTACAACTTAAAACAAGGGACGTTCATGATTTCAGTTTCAAAGGAGCAGGAAGGTAGGAGCGGTTTATCAGGGTGGTTCTGGCTCCTAGTCAAGCTGCAGTTACATCAAGACTTGACCATAGCTGAAGATCTGCTTCTAAGCCAACTCTGAGGGTTGTTGGCAGGCCTCAGTTCTGAGAGTTGTGAGACTGAAGGCCGTCTCAGTGGCTCCGGGTTCTTGGCTTTCCCGAGTGAGATTTCTTTAAAAGAGAGCACAAGATGAAACAATGAAGATGGAAGCCACAGTGCTTATTTATAACCTGGTTTCCAAAAGTGCGCACCATCACTTCTGCTTAATTCTGATTGTTAGAAGCAAGTCATTAAGTCCTCCTATACTTAAGAGGGAGAATTAGGGTCCATCTGTTAAAGATGAAGGAAGCAAATAATTTGTGGACACGTTTTTAACACCTGTGTTATCAACCAGATGACAAGAAAAATGGGCTTAAACTGGGTTTTCCAAAGATTATGGATTAACAAAATGTTCTAAATGGGAAAGCTGACTCTGTAGACACAATACATTGTGATCTGGGAACTAAAGCTTAACAATTATGCTGATAATTAGAACGAGCTACTTAAGAAAACAGGCACAGTTTTTCCACAGAACTAACTACCGGGTCAATATGAAAAAATGACAGGCCAGTTGGCCAGGTATTGTCTGAAAAGCAAAGCTAAAAGGAGACGAGAAAGAAGAACAAAACTTTCAGGAGAATTACACTTCTGTAAAATCTATGAGCTTAAAAAGACCCATTGGTATAAACACAGAATTTGACTATAGCAGGGTATAGGTTTGGCTTTGCTAGCAAGTTCCACATCTTCTCTCCAAATCAATTATTTAGTAACCCATAACTTAAAACCTTTTCTTGGATGAAGCAGTAGTCTTAAATATAGAAAAAAATATCTGTAAAGGTAATGAATTCTGAGGGGATAATAGAACATATGAAGATAATAAACCCTTGATGTTGTTTTCATATAAATGTGTAATATGAGTACTGTGATATCTTATTTTTTATGCTTTATCTGCTATTTAAGAAATTTCTAAATGTTCTAAAAGAACAGCCATGTTAAATTTATAATTATAGACTAAAACTTCAGATGGTTTATAATTATTTTCAGTCAACAATTATTTTTACAAACAATCTTTTTTAATTTTACCAAAGTTTAATCCAATTATTGCACAGTAGTGTTTAAATATATAAAGAACCATTTATTAACATATAAGATTTATAAAGAAACATGGAATGTATCATTAATAGTAAAAATTCTTCTTCATGCTCACAAGACTCTCAAACATCAAAAATCTAACCAAAAGTTTTGGTAGAAAGTGGATATATACAATATTTAAACAACCAGTCTCTTCATTAAGAATGAATACTGTGGATAAGGCACTAGGAGAGGAGTAACGAAAACCCAAAGGAAACATATATAACTTTCTTTGGTTATACTGTTCAAATTTATTGTTTTCTTTTTTTCTAAAGTTTGTTTTATTTCCAGTCTTTAGAGATGATATCCAGTGCCACACACACTCACATGCACATGCACACACATACTGCATCCGCTTGAACTTGCCTGACGCTCCTTCCTTTTGAATGGCAGGGACAGAGCCATACTTGGCAGTCCCCAAGTTTCTGGTTACATTAGCTAGATTTGGTCTTTCAGAAAGAAGAAAGCTGAACTTCTAAGAAGCTGAGCCGTTAGCCAGAGAAGTAAGAGTCCTAGAACTAACAGCCACAACCTGAAATACAGGCAGACCCCCCCACCCCCTTTCCAGAGACCACTCTTGAGACCCTCTGGCACTTGAATTCCAAGAAATGATGAAGGAACTGGTGGGGTTTCCCAGGACACTCCCCATCCAATGAGAGAACTCTTTTCTGCCCTTTCTGCACCCACTTGCTCTCCTCCCTTAAGCAGGTTTCCTGCAGTCTTGTAAAGTGTGCAACCTGCTGAAATAAGCCTGGGTGGTTCTGTCCTCCTGTCTGAGTGAGGTACAGATATACTGACTATGATGAGTAGTCAAGGAAGGCATTCCCTTGCTCAAAGGTCTCAGCCTGTCCCAGAAAGGAGAGGCAGTGGGAAGGGGTGGAGACAGGCAGTTGCTCATCTAAGGATTTCAGGGGGAAAAAAAAAAAAAAGGCAGGGGAGGGAGTGGGGGTAAGTTTTTACATTTATAGGGAAGAATGTTTTGCTGAGGTTTAAACTTCAACTAGGCTTATGCGTTTTAAGTACCTTCTTAGGCTGAAGATCAGCCTATGGCCAAATAATCTTGTTTCTGAACTGGTCGAGACCAGTGGATTAATCCAACCTGGCCATTTCCCCATCCCCTACCTGCTCCACTCCCTCCAGCTGCTGTAAATTCAGCTCCTTGGGCCCTTGATTATGGGTCAGAGGAGCCCCAGGGAGCTCACACTGGCTTCAACCTCTAACACCCCCGCACACCCTTCCACTTAAGGTTTTGCAAAGGTTTCTCCAAGACTCTTGCCCAGTCTTGGGCCCAGCTAGGCCCCCAGGATTGCAATGCAGTCACATCATAACCTCCTCTTCCCTAACTTGCATTACCTGGGTCAGACTTCCCCACTAGAATCTAAATTCCATGAGTCTGTCCATTTCACTACTGGGTTCTTAGCTCTTGGCCCATAAGAGGTGGTTAATAAACATGTTCAATGGATGAGTGCATCTAAGTCTTGAGTGGGTAGGGGAAAGGACCCCAGAATACAGGTGGGGTCAATGCTGGGGTCCCTGCTGATGCTGCCTCGGAGGCACTGGGAAGGGTGAGTCTTGGCCCAGGGCCTTGCCCAAGGGTTGACCTAGGAGACTGTCCCTCTCTGCCCCTTCCCTTGTTTTCATCACTGACTGAGGCAGCCCAGAGCAGAGATGAGGCATGGGCAGGGCATCTGAACACCTGGGCCCCGGTCCAGATCTTCCATCTGCAGGTTGACCCCTGCCCTTGGGCAAGGCATTTAATCCCTGTGGGTCGCCACAGTTTTCTCACCTGTGAACTGAGAGGCCTGGCCCAGCTAACCTACAGGGTGGATCAGGGCTCTAAAACCCTAGTCCATAATAAAAAACACAGGTGACCCCAATCTAATTCCCAAGCTCAAGGTTTTGAGTGATTTGGAAATGGAATGATGAATTAGAGAGACATTGGACATGGCACATGTCAGGGCAAAGTGGGGGGGTTTAAGCTTATAATAGGTTGTCAATAAATACCTGTTGAATGACTGAGTGAATGAATGAAGAATGAATGAATGAATAGTGTAAGGAAGGTGTGAAGACAAATGGGGAAGCAAAGTCAGGTTTTCAGCAGATTGGGATCAGAAAGACAACCTATTTCTCAGCTCCTGGCTTAACAGTGGTGCTGCCTCTCTTTGCTATGAGCATTTAAGTCACCTTCCTATCCTGTTGCTCTCAACGTCCTCCCTAAAAGGTGGGACTAGACTGAGCTGAATCCTCTCCCCCAAAGGCCCCTGATCCCCTCTACCTATGAAGTCCCAGCAAGGGTCATGGGGAGTTGCACCCTTCCTCTGAGCTGCCTGTAAAGTTGTGGCCAGGGGGCAAGGCTAGAGGATTCCTCTGAACCTTCTTGAAGGGCTCAAATTGCCAAGTCCCTGTCCTTCTCTCCTGTCACCCCACTGAGGATAAGACGAAGTGTGGACTGAGAGGGGACCAGCTGGGGAGGTGGGACACTGTGTGGCCATGTCCTGGCCCACCCAAGAGCACTGGAACCACAGAGCTGTCCGAGAATACCCTAACGAGGCTCTGCAGCCTTATCACGACTCCAGGGTCTTCTGAAAGGGGCTGAGGTCTTCACCAGGGCCAGGTCAGAGTACCAGGACTTAGCTCAGTGATCTGGAAGGATGAACAGTGCCAGCTTCAAGTGCAGGAATCACAGGCTTCTGGTCTCCCTGTCCTGGCCCTGCCCCCTCTGGTTTTTGGTTTAATGTCAGCCTTTCTGCACAGGGAGGGCAGACGCAGGGAAAAAGAGAAGGAGGCGATCTGGACTCCGCAACCCAGAACCCCTTTAAGGCAGATAATTTGTGTTATACAAAGAGATCACTGATGCTGGTGATGACAAAAAACAAATGCATAAGGACCAAAAAAACCAAATAAGACACATCACAGAGTCAAGAAGGGCAGTGAGATCAGGAGGGGGGAAGAGGAGTGGGGAGGGTGGGGCAGGCCCAGGCAGGGGTCCTCAGGGCAGGCTGGCAATGCCTCTCTCTGGAGGGGGGCCAACTGGCCTGGGGCTGCTCTCGCTGGCTTTTCCTTTAAACATCGTGACTAGCTTGAGGACCATCGACCAGTATGTGATACGGCCTATTACCTTTAGTCTGTTGCAGTAGAAAATTTTGAAAATGTGTATTCCAAAATTTAAAAAAATGTACTAGCAAAGTAAAAAGAAAAATTAAATCTTTATTGTTATTCAATTAAGTCTCTCTCACACTGTGAATTTTTTACCAAGTCACCTAAACACAGAGATGAAATATAATTTACATCTATAGGAGCAATGTCTTGATTGAAAGAATCATTATTTAGGTTATTAAAAGAATCACCAAGAAAAATGTTTTTCTCATGAAATAAAATTACTTTTACTTATGTCTAAGTAACTCTCTTACTTAGACACAGTGATTATTTTTTTTCCACAAAAAAGATGTTTCTTCTCTAAACTATCATCAATTTTTATTCTTAAATAAAAAATAAGAAACATATGCAGACCAATTTTTTGTTTTTACTTTTTTCTGTCTGTTTTCCTGTCTGACGTCAAGGCGGGGATAAAACTAATCTGCTCAGTCGATTTAGTGTAAAAAGTCTACTGGGTTGGTTGATGTTCTATAGACAAAATAAAATAGCGAGTGAGATGGCAAAATTTTCTAGTTTTAATGCTTTTATTTCTCTTGAAGTGGCTCTATACTGCCCATCAAATCAAGTAAAATCTTTCCCCTACTTAATGAGTTTAAAAGAGAACAGAGAAAAACATTATCCTTTTTGCTTGTTTGTTTCAATTAGTCCTCTGACTCAAATGCTGTAATAATGGGCTTGTTTATTATCTAACATAAAAACAAGTTTTCAGTTTTAGGAGAATTAATATTTTAATTATTGGTCTATTCTGAAGGCAGCTGCCCAATACATTTGTAAGTATGCCACCAGTAAAGTGAGTAAACTAAGTGACTGGACATGTGTGAGTTAAAAAACAAAAAAGCTTGTAGCAAGTTTACAGTTTCATGAATTTGAATTTTGACTGCCATGTAATAACAATGTAATTTTTAATGTATTACATAGATCTTTGAGTCTCAAATGAATAATACTTTTTTTTCCCAGTACTAATGTAAAGAGAAGCTACTACTATTGTATTTTTACTATAGTATACTTTATATAACAATTCTTTGGTTACTTACTATATTCACATCATTTTATTTCAAGACATCTTTCTCATTAATTTCTTGCCTGTTACTTGTCCATAATTCTTCCAGTTATCCAGGGTCAAATTCTCAGATTCATCTTTAATTCCTCCCTTGCTCTTTATGAATGACTTGGCTGACAGATCATTCAAATCTACATCTGTCCATGTTAACACCCCTATCTTTCTCATCTACTGAGGCAGTCACTACTTTGTTTCCAGCATAGTTCAGTATGGTTGTCATGCATTTGTCCTTACTTTGTCTCCTGACATTTTTCTCATGTCACAATCCTCTGTTTGCAGCAGCCTGTTTTAATTGTTCTAAAGTGTGTATTCCTATTCATCTAATTCTTGTAGTCCTAAAGTTTCACTCGCTTGACATATTTAATAAGTACGAAATACTACTGTAGCATTTGAAATCTAGGAGATAGCCTACCCTACATTCCCCAAGTATCCCAGTACCCATGAAATACATTGTGTGCACCAAAAGTCAATTTGGTCCTTAAATCTCTTCTTGAATGTCACAGAGAAAAATACTTTTAATTTGACGTCTCTAAACTGATAATATTCTTATTATCATTAACTTCCAAAGAGGTTCATGCATGATGGATTTCTGTTTTGTTTTTGGTTTACAGAGAATTGCATAGCTATCTAATTTGCTAGATTTTAAGCACCTTGAAGTCGGAGTGTATGTGAACATCACTCATATTCCTTAGTAAAACTTTCTTGAAGGTATCAGGCACTCTAAAGTTTCATTTCATTCCAACAGAGCATTTTTATTTATTTTGCAGGTAAGTTTTATTTACATAGTCACTTTCTCTTCTATTTATTATGTTGAAGAGTAGCTATAATGTCATCTTATGAAAGAAAAGAGAGTAATACTTATGGTGATATATACTAAAGTCCATTTCATAAACATTTTTATGTCAGGGGCTGCCCTGGGGATTAGGAATAGAAAATCTTCTGAAACACACTCTGTCCTTAAGGGCTTACCCTAGTGAAAAGAAGCAGACACAGTAACAAATCAAGGCTAAAATATCATATTTTTCATGCAACAATACGAACAAGAGAAATAAAGACCCATGTGATGAAAAAGGAAATGCTATCTGCATAGTCGGGAAAGTTCCATCAAGAAGGTAGTATAGGGCTTCCTTGGTGGCACAGTGGTTTAGAGTCCGCCTGCCAATGCAGGGGACACGGGTTCGTGCCCCGGTCTGGGAAGATCCCACATGCCGTGGAGTGGCTGGGCCCGTGAGCCGTGGCCGCTGAGCCTGCGCGTCCGGAGCCTGTGCTCCGCAACGGGAGAGGCCACAATAGTAAGAGGTCCGCGTACCGCAAAAAAACAAAACAAACAAAAAAAGAAGGTAGTATATGAGGTGAGCATGAAAAGGGCACACGTACTCATGATAGGACTAGAACCATTTGGCAAATGCACTGAGATATTCTAGCATCTCTTAGCATTATTAAATAGCCCAAAGGCCAGGAGATAAATTCCAAATCAGTTGCAGAATGGCGAGCCCTGAGGCTGGAGAAAGGCACGGGGGTCACCTCATCAAGGATGTTGTTCAACGTGCTGGTGAGTCTGGAAGGCATCCTAGAAGCAATGGGGTCTCTGAGGGCAGGCAGGCTGACGTGGTAAAGGCCTTGATTACATTCACATTTTAGGAAAAATCATGGTTAACTCATCAAAGCATTGCTATGTTGGCTAATATATTTATTCTGAAACTGAAGAAACTACCTAAAACTGGTAAAAATTTGGTGGTCATTTTATACTTTTCAAAGTGGCTCTATCCTTATCACCTCATTTCTGGACTCACATAATGTGAGGGCTAGAATCCAGCCTTTCTTATGTCTCATTTACTCCTACCGAGTAGGGAAAGGGTGGGTTTATAAAGAAAATCACAAAATTATATTATTTTCTCGACATCCAGAACATGGTTAGGCCATTCTGTTAGGTAAATTAACTTGCTTCAGTAACATCACTCTTATACCTGTCTTGGTCATATTTTACACTCATGTTTTCTCTTACTTCAATATGAGGACATTTGATATAGGGGAACAAAATGAGAGTTAGACAACTTTGATTTGATCATTTTTTCATCTTCGTTCTGCTCCTTAAGTTTTGCACCGCTCTATTTATGGGCCTGCCTATATCTTGTCCCTGCTTGATCCATATCTCAAACCTGGGTTAAAAAAGTCAGAAATGAAAAAAAAAAAAAAAAAAGTCAGAAATGATTTTTCACAGTTCATGGGTCAGACAAATATGTGCTGGATAAGTTTTCACAATGAGTCAAAGCACACACAGCTTAGGTAGCTGTAAGATATGCTCTGAGGAAAAAATGTGGTAAAGAATAATGAAAACTGAAACAATGTGGTCTTTTAAAAAAAAATAAAAAATTTTTTTTTCTCTGCATGGGGATGCTGAAATACGAAATAATGCAATAACTAAAAAGTAATTGTATGCTAGTATCCTAATTTCCCTTCCTATCGCCACAAATTATATTTATTCAAAATCTTGGGACATATGATCCTTTATCATCTCATTAAAACTTGGGCATAAATTTGGGATGAATTTGCATATATGTTTATGTAGATATTCATATAAGTGAATTAAAACTCAAGAAATACACTATAATACAGAAAAGGTAAAATACACTATATACAGAAAATCACTAGCAATTTCTGGTGATTATTTGTTGGTCCTTTGCATATTAGAGAAGGTGTCAGAGAAAAATATTTTCTCTCTAACCGCAGATAATATAAATTCATACATTACTGCATCTGCTTTGCAAGCGTTGGAAACCGCGGACTGGGAGGCAAATGAGTGCTTATCAAGTGTCTAAAAAAGAGGAAAATATTCTAGTGTCAAGCAGCATAATTGCTGATAACTTTCTAGAGAGCCCATGCCAGCAGTTTTGACTTTTTATTTTAAAATGCATAAACGATTGCTCTAATCTGTCGTGTTGCTCTGTGCATGCTCACTTGAACCCAGTTACTATTTGAGTTCTAGACACCCTTTAAACCAGTCTGACCCATCTGTCATATCACTTCACTGGCTTAATTAGTGAGGTCATGACTGAATTCTTTTTTGGCCAGATCATGGGCCCATATTCTATAATACTTGAATTCGGCGTCTCATGATAATTCATCATTTGAGATACAAAGCACAGCAGGGTTACTCTCCCTAGGTAAGCTTTTACAGAAGTAATTGTAAGCTGACTAGTCATGACCTTGGCTTTATCTATGCTCAGTTTTTGATCTAAAACTTCAGTGAACAGCAATTTTGAAACCATTTCCAAGTACACAGAGAAATAGCATTTGAAGCTTGGGACCATAAATTCTCCTTTAGATATTTCCCTGTTCAGGGTAGATTGAGTAGGATTAAAGGGAGCAGTCATGCACTCAGGGTTAAATAAAAAAGGTCTGACGCTTGAATGGTAATTTAGGTAGGACGGATGTTTTTTGCATTACAGACACACAGGTAAAGCATGTGGTAAAGCAGGGAAGATAAAGGGCAATGATGCTTTAAGCCTCCCTGACCCACAAACAGAAAGAAAAGCCAGGAGCAAGTATAAGGCAGGGGACAAACAACCAAGCTATGAATCACCCAGGTAAGTTAGGTGCAGTTTGCTTTAGCTAGGTAAAAAAGTTCAACGATGATGAATGTGATAATCACAGTTTAGTTAAGTGATTAGTGAAGAATAATAAGCTGGGTTTTAAAATATCTATTACTCGCAGAAGCAGATAATCAGAGAAATGTAAACTAAACCAATAGGCGATATGCTTTGCACACATCAGATAAAAAAATAATAAATTAGAAACTACCAAGTCAGAATCTATGTTGGAAAAAATATTTTGGAAATTAGTTTGGCATTATAAAGATATTTAATGTTTGGTTTGAAATTTGTAAAAAATGGTATTCTACTATATAGACATGTACTCCAGCAGATATTTTCAAGAATGTTTATAGTAATAAAATTTGTGATAGAAAAAAATAAAAATTCCCTAATATTCATGAATCAGGAGATAGCTGGGCCCCCGGGGCAAATGGCTGGAGTTCTCCTGGACAAGAATAACAGGACAATTGAGAGAGGAGGCTGGGCCCTGCCCAGATAGAAGATAAGAGACCACATATTCCTCATTCTTGAAGTCAGGAGACCTCCCCAACTACACATGCACAGAAGGGCTCCTTGGAGGTCAAAAGGGGAGTGAGGGCAACTGTTGCTCACTACCCGTAGGCCTCCTCCGTAAAATCCATCTTGGCTAAGAGATGTGCACACACCCATGGGAGGATCCTAAGATATACCAGATACAGACTTTGAACCAGGCAAATGGAAATGATTGGCCAAAGGAGACCCAGAAGAAATGCCCCCATATAAGTGATTTAAACTGCCACAAGGGCATGACTCTCTCTGAGTCCGCCCATGTGTCTATCCACATGTAATGTACTTCATTTTTTCCCTCATAAATACTTTACTTGTTTCACTACCTTCCGTCTTTGTGGGAATTCTTTTTTTTGCAAAGCCGTAGGGCCAGGGCCTTGTCACTGACCACTAGTCTGTTGGCTAGGATTTGGTGCTCTTACCGCACCAAACCCTGACCTCAATCTCTGGCCAGGAACTGAAACTCTACATCAAGCCTCTGCAGGCCGAGGCCACCAGAGATCATCCAGGGGCAGATGAATGGAAAAAAAACAGAGATATAGTTAACCCTCTGCATATTCAGTGGATTTTGGTATCTGGGGGTAGAGGGAGTGATGGTGGGGCATAGGAGTTACAAAACACTTCACAATTTGGGTAGTCTTACGGACAATGGTTCATTTTTTAAAAACATTGTTTTATAATTTACACACCATTTTGTTATATCAAAATTTCATGATCAAAGTCTTGAAGGCAACAGATCTAATACATAGGAGTATTTTTATACTATTAGAAAAAAAAATTGAGGGGAGGAAAAAACCCTCAATTCTATTTCCTTCTACTTATTATACTAAAATGAATAACCCTCAAGCTTACAAATGTAGAAATAAAATATAGTGTTTTAGCAAAT
This sequence comes from Stenella coeruleoalba, assembly GCF_951394435.1. Taxonomy (NCBI): domain Eukaryota; kingdom Metazoa; phylum Chordata; class Mammalia; order Artiodactyla; family Delphinidae; genus Stenella; species Stenella coeruleoalba. Next base: position 135,307,542 of record NC_137169.1, read on the forward strand.
TGAAAAGAAATTTAGATACATGAATTTACAAGTCGAGGCAGGGTAAAACCGTTTCTGAAAATATTGTACATGACTTGTATATGGGTTCTACTGACTGAGGTGCTGCCACCATAGAAAGGCCTAGGACAGGACTGCATTGTCATTGCCCCACCAACCTCGGCTGGCTATTTCAGAGTTTTGCATCTGGATAGAATCGAAGCAAACACAAATGGTGAAGAGTACCTCTTTCCAGTTTTCTTCTGAAAGTCCATTTATGAAAAGGAAATTAAAAAAAATACGCATTGTAGATAGTTCAGTGTCTGACCCAGTGTGTTAGGTATCAATCAAGTTGTGATTCAAATTAAGAATGACATTTAGGGAAAAAAAAAGACTAGAGTCAGACATAGCTGAAATCCCCAAAGCAAAATGTCCAGGAATGACTCCAAGATAACCTTGCTTGGAGCTCTCTCTGGGAGAATAAAAATGCAAAATTGGGGCAATTTGTATTTTCCCTTTTATACTTGACTATTTCAGAAAGTTCCCATCAAATGCAGCATAGAGTTAAATTAAAAAGAAAAATACAAAATAGTATGTATGCAACATGAAATTTTGAGGTGGGAAAATGTTGCATCTGTCAGTTTACTTTATCATTCTTTTAATGGAGCAATTTAAAAACATATTTGCTTTATTTCTGAAAAAAATTTCCAAAGCTATGGGTTGGTTTAGAAAATTTTACAAGAGATTTTTCTCTATATGCTTATTATCTATAAAACAACAACTATCTCTTTGAAAGGATTTCACTTTAAGTGAATTTTTTCATTTACAATTGACTATAAAATAATCCCATGTATTTTGGAATGGAGCTTTTGATTTAACCATATAGATGTCTGAACTGGTGAAATGATTTATATTTTTTGAGCTATAACAGATTGGCAGATTGGGTAAATTATCAGTAACATTATTTCTCTATGATATGAAATAACAATATACCACTGCTGTTATTTAGAACCAGGTATGTTTACTTACAGGTGAATTTATTAATCTAATAATTAAATATATGTAAAACAATATTTTATGGAAATATGTATTTTTGTAATTATTTATTCAACATAACCACAGATTTTCTATATTTTCAAAGCCAGTTTGATAATTTTTTTTTCTGAATCAACTGACTATAAATTCACACTTTATTTCTGGTGGATTGTTTTACTCATGTTAAGCATATAACAATTTACTTCTCAAATTAGTGTAACTATTTCTATAGATAAGCTTTACTGTTATCCTTAGTCTAGTAAAGGTCACTGTTGTCTGAGAGTCTCCAAGGATTTCCCTGAGGCCAGAATTTGAGACAAAGTAGTCATTTCTTTGGGAAGTGCTGAGAACCACAGGATGAGAGTGAGGAAACGACAGAAGGAAGGAAAGGGGCCTCTGTTGGCTCCTGGAGCTTACTCTATAGGGAAATTCTGGGAAATGGTACAAATTATATGCTTCATCTAGCTCCAAGGGTGAGGGGCTGAGGAAGCTGGGATATTTTCTCATCAGTTCACAAGAGTCTTTGGTTGGCAGCTGCTCTTACGGGGTGAAGATGTTAATCCTTTGGTGCTTTCTGTTTGGGGCACATAGGTGTTTTTCCACAGTTTTGGGGTGTGCAGGGAGAAGCCATTGAACAGAGCGAATCAGACAGTGGCATATGGTAGTCCTCCAGGGCACTGAAAAAGGGCCTAGGTCAGAACTGACAGGGTCTGCTACCTCTGCCATTCACCTAGTCCTCAGAACTCTTGAGACTTTTCTATGATATTCTTTTTATTTCAACTCACATCTTATGCATTTATGTCTTACAGATTCTACCACTAAGTTATCTGTCATACATATTTCTCTTTGCATGGTAGTAAAACTTATTGTAATTACTCTCCTGGATTATTGCAAGAGCATTCTAACTGGTCTCCTTATACCTAATGTTGCTCCCCCTATGAATAAAATTACTTTATTATTATTATTTATAATAAATTTACAATGTATATAATAATTATTTGTTATTTTGCTGGATCAGTTCTTTAACATTGTCTATTTTTAATCTGGAGAAGTTTTCTAGCAGTCTGGACATAAAGAAAATATTCAATATGATCAGAAATCTGACCATGTCATTCTTGAGAACACTTTAATAATATCCTATTGTGCTTAGTGTAAAGATAAGCATTTTCGGTATTCTTCATTAAAAAAATTTTTTTGTCAAACTATAGTTGATTTTCAATACTATATTAGTTTCAGGTGTACAACATAGTGATTCAATATTTTTATAGATTATACTCTATTTAAAGTTATTACAAAATAATGCCTATATTCCCTGTGCTGTACAATATATCCTTGTAGCTTATTTATTTTATACATGATAGTTCGTACCTCTTAATCCCATACCCCTATTTTGTCCCACCCCCTTCCCTCTCCCCACTGGCAACCACTAGTTTGTTCTCTGTATCTGTGAGTCTGTTTCTGTTTTGTATATACATTTGTTTGCTTTATTTTTAGATTCCACATACAAGTGATAACATACAGTGTTTGTCTTTCTCTATCTGACTTATTTCACTAAGCATAGTACTCTCTAGATATTGCCCTCTAGGTAATTTTTCATTTTTAATGAAATTCTCGATTTAAGGCTTACTCCGTTTAGGGACATTGAGAATATATTTTTAAGAAAACATCTGTAAAACTGCCATCTTTCCATAGGTTTACATATACTTTTTTCTACTCTTAATGTTTAAATTTTAACCACAATAAGTTAGTTTGTATTAGGGCTTCTAATTATTAACTACTTGCTAGTTTAATCTCTGTATTTCAGGGGTGATATTAAAAAAGTTAGACCAATCGGATTTAAAGAAGCTTCGTAAATTTTACTTCCTGACTCTTGGATGTACATAGTCATCAAAAGGGCAGGAGACTTAACACCTTGAGGAAACCTCAAAGAGCATTCCTTTATAGAGAAACATATAGGTTGTGGATCTTTCCATGTTGGTATATATCTTCTAAACCACTAGTTTGGAACCCTCTCATCACTATAATAAACAATGCTCTCTATAAATAGTCAGGAGTATTATCAAGAAAGGCAGAAGCTCTTCTAGGTTTTTTAAAAAAATGTTGCATTACATAGTGTGTTTTAATTAGAAATTATTGTATAGAGGGTAAGAAATACATTTTCACTCAAAAAATATTTTTTTGAATTTTTAGCTTAAACTTATGATGCTTGTACAAAGTACTAAGTGTTTCAAAATTTTTCAAAAGTTTATTTTTCTCAATTTTAGAAGTGTGATGATTATGCTTAATATTTTATAAATTTATTTTAAGGATTCAATGAGATATTATTGATTAAAATCTTATCAAGTCACTGTCACATATTATCTCCTTAACCATTCAGAAATAATTAGCCCTGTAAGTATTATCAAAAAAATCAGGTTACTTCAAACTTCTAAAAAGTTAAATATGTCATTTAACTCTTCAATGGAGGTAAATATGTGCACATTTAAGTAATATATGAAAAAAACAATGCAAAGTATTGTATTTTAAAACACATAGGGAAAAGATGAGGGGTTTCATGTTTAATTTAGATTTATAATTGTGTAAATATTTTACATTTCAAAATGATATCTACAAAATAATCTGTATTTAGAGAATCTAATTGTTTTTTCTGGTCACTTCTACCTTGTTGTCTCCTCCTTTGCCTATATATATATATATATATATATATATTTTTTTTTTTTTTTTTTTTTTTTTTTTTGACAAGTCAAATGCTGCTGCTACAGAGAGTCTTTGGAAGGTCAACAGCTACCGCACCAGCAGAGCAGTGCCATTAATATCCATCATCCAGAATGACTGGAAGTGCTTGGGCACCACCTCTGAGTCTAGAGATCCAGCGGCTGAGTCCATGGAAATTAGCACTTTATTTGACACTTCAACGATCATTTCTACTTGAGTTAGCTATTACTGGTAATGAAGCACTGAAAAATATGGCTTAAACCACCGTTTATTATTTCTCACTAGTGTATGTGTTGGATGAGCAGCTCTGCTCATCTGGACTAAGCTTGCTTGTGCATCTCAGTTGGTGGGTTGGCTGAGTGCTGCCCGGTTTCAGAAGGTCTCAGTAGGTGACTCTGCTCCCCCCACATACCTCTCACATCCTTCCAGCAGGCTAGTCTTCAGTGTTCCAAGAGGAAAAGTAAAAGTGCAAAACACCTTTTCAAGCCTCCGTTTGAGTCAAGTTTGCTACTGTTGCACTGACACAAAGTCAAGTGTAGAGTCAGCGTGGCAGGGCATTACCCAAGGGCATAGATACAGGATGGTGTGGAAAAATGGCCATGCAATCAATCTGCCACAACTCCTCTTCCCCAGGATCTGTTCCAACTGCCTGTGGTGTGAGGTTAAGGATGGAATCTGAGGCGTTGGATCGTAGATGAGGGAACATACAAACAAGTTGATGAGCATCCACATCATCTGGGATTGGCTGATGATTTGTATCTTTTATCTGGGTGTCTGATTGACTTGTTTCTTCTTCCTTCTCTTTCTCTTCCTCTTTCCTCCTCCCCTCCTTCTGCTTCTTCTCCTTCCTCTTCCTCTTTTTCTTTTCTCTGTCTCTCTCTCTCTCTGTCTCTCTCATTCTCTCTTACACATACACACACACACACACACACACACACACACACACACACACATTATATATATAGTCTTAACAATCACAGTGTCATCATGCAGAACACTTAAGGATCTAGTTAGTATTTGTTAAATAATTTACTGATTGAAAGACAGCGATGACATAAAACAATGATATAAAGATTTCATCAAAACATGGAAGTAAAGGATTTCAGACCATACCAGAAAATAAACTATTCTCACAGTTAAAATTAGCTGAGTTTCTGTAGTTCTTTGTGATGAGAAACTAGAGATTTATATTTGAACCAAACTGTAAATCGTTCCAAAAATATATACAGTTAAATGAGTGGTAACATGTAACTAGTTTTTTTTCTTCAGTTTGTTTATTCTGTTATGCTCATTATTCTCTTTCTTTATTGCCAAGTGCTAAGCTACGAACTTGCAGCAACATATTATCTAAGATAATTGGAGCATGTGCTCAGGGAAACTGGTCATTCCTCTACTCATCCCTAACTACATTTTCACACTTCATCTTTTATATATAGAGAGAAAGGCTTTGCAGGGGAAATATTGGTGAAAAATAGTTGGTGGAAATGATTTTTGGAGGAAGATTTTTGTTATTACTTTGCAATATCATTACTTGAGAGAGTATTTGTAATGTTTAGAAATACCTGAAAAAATTTAATATGAATGAAGAAAGAATTAAATAAATGACCAAATAACTAAATCTCTAATGTTCCAAATCTATCCTCTTTGCAATTCTTAAGATCTAAGAATTATTATTATAAGAGGAGGAAATTGAATATATATATGGTGACTTAAGTTTGTGTTAAAAGTTGAAATATGTTCCCAAAGATTTTGCAACAATCATATGTTTACTATAATTGTTGAAGTGAGTTTTTTTAGAGTCTCGTGAAGAAATCAGAGAGTTTTAATTTCACTAAAAGGTTCTTAATGGTGTAACATTTACCGATATTTGGAGCGATATAAGTGGAATATACTATTTGGATAAACTCTAATGCATCTGAAACATTTTAAAAGTAAGAAAAAAGAGTCACTCAGTTTTTCTGTCACTCTATTCAGAGACTGAAACATTAGCAAAGCATCACTTTTTTCATTCTTAGATATTTTTGAGAAAATGCAGAAAAATATTTAATGTCTAATATTTTAAAAATAATGGTAACACTTTTAGGGACTTATATACACTTTTTACTTCTATGTGTAATAGTTTTCTGTTGTAATAATGAATAAATAATTACAAAATATCCTTAAGGAAATAGACATATATTTATGCTATAACTACTGGTAAAAATTTCAAATGGTCTTTAAAATTTCTCATTCTAAATATTAGTCAGTGACTAGGCTGATGTGAACTTAAAAAGGAAATTTTCTTAATATTCACATATATTTGGAAAGCATACTATATCTCCATTTTCTAAATAAAACTTTTGTTTTAAATTTAAAAATTCCTGGAGATTTTTCTATGTGATCTAACCATAATCCAATATGCATAGGTTTTATAAAGGAGTTCTTATTAAGATGATATAGCTACAACAAAGAATCTAGGAAGAGTGTTTGACATCAAATTGTGTACAAACATATTGGGGAGATAGTGACCAACTATAAGAAACTTGATTAATGGCAACCAAGCTTACTTTCATACACTTTTCCAATACATCCTCCAAATTGCCTTAAAATGCAGATAGGCCCCTACTTAAAATCTGTCTTCTGCTCCTCATTGGTTATAGGGTAAAATTGCATGCCTAAGCCCTTTATAATCTGACTTCCTTGCCTCTTTATGTTTCTGCCACATACCTTTTACAGCCAGAATAAACTACATATGACTGTTTCAAAATTGTATCACCTTTGAAGCCTTCCTATGTTTTCCCATGCTATTCCTTCTGCCAAGAACTGTTTCAACCTTTTGTCTAGTCAATTACTTCAAACTAATTTTTGAAGATTCAGCTCAAACTTTACTTCCTCCTGATAATGACTTCTCCCACACCCCTCCACAGGATGAGCTAAATGTCCTTGATAGATATTTTTCCTCTCTACTAACCTAACATGCTGTTGCATGTGACCATCTCACTTACAGCCTATCCTACTGAAAATATATGACATTCTTGTCTATTTCCAGGGTCATGCTTCTTGGGTGGTTTCAGAAAATCAAATCCACTACCAAAGGGTAAGTATTAATATTATGATATTTAAAATAATATTTGGATGAATCTAAAGACAATTCCAAATAAAGAATTCAATAAACTTTTAGTTATGGTAAAGATTTTTAAATAAATGTATTATCTCTAAAAGAAATGCTTTAAAATTATCTATCCATATCTTCTTCCCAATTTTAAATAGGTTATTTCTATTTTATTATTGGCAAATGTTTTTAAAAATATCAACTCTCTGTTGCTATATTTGAAGCAAATTTTTACAAGTTTGATTTTGTCCTTTCATTGTGTTTATTATTTTAGATGTAACTAATATTGTACATATTCAAATTTACCTGTCTATATTTCAGTTTTATATCTGGGAATATTTTTCCCATATTTTAATTTAAAAAAGAATTATTAAATCTAAAATTTATTTTGATTCATGGAGGAAAGTGAGGATTTAAATTTATTTAATGTCCTATCCCAAACCAGTTTCAACAAGTAAAATTGCAAAGGGAATAGGTAATGGTGAAAAGATTTCAGGGGTGAACAGAATCCAATTAAAGACACTGAACTGAGAAAATTTTCTGACCAAAAATATGATTCAGAATATGAAATTTACCTAAAAGTTATTAAGTGGCTAAACTAAAAAAATAATGTAGTCATATGATGTATTAAATAACAAAATTGTGTAATCCATACAAATACAAGGTGATGAGGTATTGATGGTATTTGAAACTGAGGGTGATACGTCCAAAACTGGGTTTTAAGTAAATAATTTTTCCAGATTTGTATAGATTATTGTGGAGCATGTATAGAACATGTAATCAGAAATATCAATGCAGATATACCTGCATTTGTCATAATAAAGAAAAACTCATAAATAATTTGAATAAATGAAAACTTTCAAGTGCTTTAAAATTGGGTAAACATTATTAAAGTTAAATATTATTGCTGAAAAGAGTTGTGTTAAATATTAAAGGAAACATGATAGATTTTGTATTTTTTGATGTAGTATCACTATTCTCTGATTCATAAAACATGAATCTGAATACATCTTTGATGCCTCTTCACCTATACTCGACAGTGTTCTTTGAACACTTCAGTGTTCTTACAACTATCCCTTGATTTCCATTCTCAAAAGAGACTCCTCAAATTTAGATCCTTATTGTCTGTCATAAAGATTTACATAACAATGTCAGCAGAATCTAATGGGGAGCTTGAATTCCACCCCGCTAGCTGTAACGAGACAACCTCTCCTTTTGGGGTGTCAAGGAGCCAAACATCTACTGTAACCCCAGGTGGCAGTAATGAGGTATTGCCTCCTTCCCCTACAGACATGGTGTCATAGGAGTTCTGATAAAACAGAAGATTTTAAAAAAATACGGAGTCTCATAACATAATATTCAAAATGCCCAGAATATAAAAGAAATAATTTATATACCAAGAACAAGGAAATCACCACCACCAGGAAAATACACTAGTGCCAAGATAACACAGAGGCAAAGACAAAAAGTTTCTACCTCTGGAACAAAGCAGCATTCAAGAACAGTATTCCTAGAACACTACGATCTGCTATAATATATTGAAATTCAAAATCTCACTCCTCTTAGTATATTTGGCTTTTAAGACTAACCTCTGGTAATAACTATAATTTTGTTCCAAGGATATATTTGGGTCAATACTCTATGAAAATGGAGAGGATGTAATTACACAAAGAGTTAATTTGTAGAGTGTTTAGAAGCCTCCTTATTCCAAAATGATGTTCCACTGTTACTAGCTCCAGGACCCGCAATCCAGCACCCCTTTATTCACCATCTTGGGTCTACTAAAGGCTACTTGAAATGAATAAACATCTAATTAATATCCGAGGATTAAATACACGATGTGTATATTTGAATGAAGGAGAGTGGCTGCTGAAAGATTTAAATGTACAGTGTTCCTAAAAATGGTTTTACCTGACATCTAGGAACATCAGGAATGTAATGAATTCTTGAGAGAATTGTGGCCAACAAAGAATAATATTACCTCTTATGTGCCATTTTGACTTCCTTTTATATTTTCCAAAATATTTTTTATTTATATTATTTCATTTGCTCTGTACCTTAGTCTCAAGTCAGGGAAGAGTGCATATAGTGTACAAACTACAAATATTTGTTTTAGAATTTTGTTTAAAATCCTTTATGTATCGTTGTTCTGACAGATTATATATATGTATATTTTTAAAGCTATGAGCAAATACTTGATAAAATTTTAATGAATGTGTAACCATGAACACCACGAACATAAACTGATGTGGAGAACAGATTAATTTTCACAATATTTTGGTTACTATATTTAACAAATATACAGAAATGAGAAAATGTTTCTTTTTGCTTTGTTTTAATTACATGGATCCTTTCCATAGGTCTGCTTCAAGACAAAAAGGAAAAATAGAACCTTCAGGTTCACCCTTAATAATTAGTATACCATATATAGTATAGTACATAATTCTTAAGTAGATTCTACCAAACATGATAAACCAAATACATGATTGTAAAATCAAATCATTAGATTTTAGATATGTTTTACATAAAGATGGATAGGTCAGAATGAACCAGGCAGAGTAAGTAACATTTTACTCCTTCAGCAAATTCACTTTAGATATACACAGTCTTCAGGCCTATTTAGGCCTTAACCAAATAGTCTTGTTTGCTAAACCTTTTAAACATATAAAACAAGATTCTTTCATTTATCAGATTTTAAAAAAAACTATTAACATAAAAGTGGTCCTTTTTGAAGTATTATATATAGGCTATTTAATAAGTATCTTAAACCTTTTAAAATGAAAGATTTTTTGAGAGTTATTTCAGTAAGATATCTTTACTGGTAAAACTCAAAAGTGTGATTGTTTACTTGATGAGAATGGTCCCATGAACTCTCTGAAATGAATGGAAGAATATAGATAATTGTGTTTTACACTCACAGCTATAACCTGAATTGTGTACAATCTATTTAGAACTGCTATGATGTTACATTAGTCTATTTTATGTCTAATGTTTTCATTCTAGCATTTCTAAATTTCTCTGCTTAACAATTTTAAATTGAACTGTAAGGTAACAACATAATTTAGGTTACTGGAAATCAATTAACTCTGCATGATACTTGAGAAAAAATTGGCTTATACGATTCCAGAAAACAAAAAGCTTCATTTTTGTTTGTATAGAGTAGCTCACATCAAAGACTATTATTCGACTGGGATATATTTTTGGCTCCAACCTAGTAGAAAATAAAGACACTTTTTTTCTCTTTTACATTGTTGACTCCACAGTATCCCTCAGCTGAAGAAATTTGCACAAGATATTGTAGCATGTTCAATGCTTTGGGTTGCTTTAGGGAATATTGTTTTAAAAAAGATTAAACCACTGATGACTTTAACTTTTAACCTCAGTCATAAATACAAATACTCTACAATATCCTCACAATTTAAATGCAAATAATCTTTAAACAAAACTAATCTTGAGGGCTTTTGTATAGTGAATGATAAATGGAAGGGAATTTTATAAAGTGTGATAGTGAGCAACCCTAGTTTCTTTTTCACATCAATCATCTCTCCACGTGGATCAACAATTAAAATAGTTCAGTGCTTTTGAGGGAGTTGGGGAAAACAAGTTCATCATTTAGCTGTCTGTGGCATTACCTTGGGGAGAAGCAAGCTGAACCAAAGGGTAAGTGTTAATTGAAAAACGTGTAAAGGAAACTGAAGATGCTTCCTCTAGGTTTGCTTACCTGCAGAACCAAATCTGAGTTGTGCCTGGAAATACTAATTGTCTTGTCTAAAAAGTACATGCTTAATATGAAGAAAGTGCACAATTATTATAGTTGAGCTCTTTATATTGAAGGAATTAACATATTTTCAAAACATTACTTTCAGCAGAATTTTGTGATAATTAAAATAATATTTTACATATATCCAACAGAAAGAAAACTTACATTTGGTTATTGTAATTGTTCATGATCTTACTCTATATGTAATTGTAAATTTAAAAATAGGAAAAAGATTTGTTGTCAATATTTCCTTTTACTTCCAATTTTTTTGAGACATAGAGATTGACAGCAAATAAATTAAAAAAATTAAAATTGAAACAAGAGAATGTATTTTCTTACTAAATGGATCTAGGTTTCTTAGTGAAAAAGTTGATTTCAGGTCTGGGGCAAGGAAAATACACATTGATCCTGGATTATTTTGCTATACCAAAGTAAGAAAGAGTTCAAAAGGTGACTGGGACATATGTTAAGGACAAAGAAGCCAGTCTGAAGGGGCAACCACTGGCTAGTAGATAATAGTCTAAATTCCTACCGACACGAACAAATGAATGAATGTATGAATGAATAAAGAAAGAAAAAAGTAAGCTCTTCCTTATAGAATTAGATAAAAAAATACAGAAATAATTATAGAGTCAAAAAAGAATCAATAGATGATAAACTTAGCTGGTCAAAGTTTGATAAGTAAAATTAGTCACTAATTAAAAAGAATCAAAGGCATTATTTCATCCCCATATCACCAAGAACAGTGGAAATGAATACAAGTATTCAACTTGAGTCTAAAATGGACATGAGCAACTAGAACTGCTTTGATCAAGTATTTGAAATAATATTGAACTGAATCAACAGACTAAACATTTTAAATATTTTGTGATTATTTTTATTACTTTTAAAACTGTGTTGCACTGGTGACATGTAGCACAGACAAAGAGAAATAAGTCTTACAAAAGCCTCATTCAGAAGATGGTGTTTTTTTCCTCATTTACTCTACTATTTGGTGTCAGTATTTGATAATAATAGTTATGTATAATACATAGTTGAGAGAGCTACCCAGAGAAAATTGCTGGGAGTTCTTTAGCTCAGGACTTGGAAATAAGAAAGAGAATAATAAGAACAAACTGAAGGAGAAAACCTGGTTACATCTTACCACTCATTTAACTGTATATATATTTCTGAAGGATTTACAGTTGGGTTTAAATATAAATCTCTAGTTTCTCTTCACAAAGAACTAGAGAAACTCATTAGCTAATTTTAACTGTGAGAATAGTTTCTTTTCTGGTATGGTCTGAAATCCTTCACGTCCATGTTTTAATGAAATATCTTATATCATCTTTTCTCCCTCCTTTACTGTCTTTCAACCAATAAATTATTCAAAAATTAATAACTAAATCCTTAAGTGTTCCACAGGAATAATAAAATAAATAGTAATACAATTTCTGTTCTGGAAGTTATAATCTAGTGGGAGAGAGATTTAAGGGAATATTTGTGTTACCCTGTTTTGTATTTTTTTTAATAGATCTTTATTGGAGTATAATTGCTTCACAATACCGTTAGTTTTTCGCACAACAAAGCGAATCAGCCATATGCGTACACATGTCCCCATATCCCCTCCCTCTTGAGCCTGCCTCTCACCCTCCCTATCCCACCCCTCTAGGTCATCGCAAAACACTGAGGTCATCGCAAAACACTGAGCTGATCTCCCTGTGCTATGCGGCTGCCTCCCACTAGCTATTTTACATACGGTAGTGTATATATGTTGACGTTACTCTCACTTCGCCCCAGCTTCCCCCTCCCACCCCATGTCCTCAAGTCCATTCACTATGTCTACATCTTTATTCCTGCCCTGAAACTAGGTTCATCAGTACCATTTTTTTTTTTTTTTAGATTCCATATATATGTGTTAGCATACGGTATTTGTTTTTCTCTTTCTGACTTACTTCACTCTGTATGACAGACTCTGGGTCCATCCACCTCACTGCAAATAACTCAATTTCGTTTCTTTTTATGGCTGAGTAATATTCCATTGTATATATGTGCCACATCTTCTTTATCCATTCATCTGTTGATGGACATTTAGGTTGGTTTGATTTATGTCAGTTTTTAGTGCTATTTGCAAGGTATTCATAATCTGTATGCCGTTGTTTAAAGTTAACTTTAAATATAGTGTCACCACTTTGTTGTTAATGAGAGTTCTTTCTTCCAATAAGCTCTTTGTTTTTGCTTTTTAACCTGGAAATGACTGACCTGGATTTACCTTTTGTTCTTTCTCTGATTTGTAACTTTCTGCCTTCTGCCTGTAATGGTGTGGTTAGGGAGAGTTATATTCTGTCTAGTTTTTTGGGAAGAGTCTCCCTCATTAGTCAGAAACATAGATATGCAGAGGCTGAAACTATTAAAATACCTCTATCTGTGTCACCTTCTACCCCACCTGAGCAGCTCAGGTTTTCCCTTTTAACCATTTCTTTTCTAACGTCATGCAGCCCTAATATTCCAAATACAATTTCCCATGAAATATGAAACCGTTCCCAAAGCCACTCTTCACACTTAGCAACTTCCCTAGAGCATCCTGTGTACACTGTAGGGGAGGAAAAACTTTTCCTCTACCTTCTTAATATATGTAGGTGGGGCCTGCAACTTAAACTAATAAATGACAGATTAACAAGAGAAAAGGCATATAAGTTTTATTGATTTAATATTTTTATATTCTGGGGCTTCCCAGAAAAGAAGTGAGAACCAAAAGAAGCAATTAGACTCAGGGGGTTATACAGTAAGTCCTGTACATACGAACCTTCAAGTTGCAAACTTTCAAAGATGTGAACATGAAGCTTACTAATGAAGACCTGATGCAGTTGGAGGCCCAGAGACAAGAATGAAGAGAGACAAGAGGAAGAAGTAACTGAAGAACCAAAGGATTGACGATGCAGGAAATGGCAAGGGGATTTTCTTTATCTGAGGAGGCACTGTTAGTTTTTGAGGCACAGGACCTGAACATAGAACAGTACACAAAGGTCGCAGCCACCGTTCAGAATGCAATCCAGTGCTATCGTGCCATCTACGACAAGAGGAAAAGAGCTACTACCCAGACATCGCTGGATCATTTTTTCAAGAGGGTAGACAGAATTGAATCCAGCAAGGAACCAGACCCTGTGCCATCCACGTCAGGCGTGAGTGAAACTGCAGCTTGCCCTCCGTCTCCTACTGCTGAGGATCCTTCAGCTCTACCATCTCCCACCTCCAATCCCTCCTCCAGTCAGGAACTCTTCTCACTAGATGCAGCCTCTGTATGCCAGCTTTTGTACTGTACTACTGTGCTTTTCAAGGTACTGTACTGTAAGATTAAAAATGTTTTATTTTTTGTGTTTTTTAAATGTATTATTTGTATGAAAAGTATTATAAACCTAATACAGTACAGTACTATATAGCCTATTGTGTTAGTTGGGTACCTAGGCTAACTTCGTTGGACTTAACGAACAAATTGGACTTACAAATGTACTCTCAGAACTGAACTGGTTCGTATGTACGGGACTTACTGTATACCATTTTTTAAAAGTGCAGAAAAAGAAGTGACTAGACAAAGAAAAAGGGGTTTGGGCTTCTGGGGATGGTACACTGGGGGCAGTAAATATATGGGTTAAACTAATGGTAGATAAGGGTTCCTTTAGCAAGCCTTGTTTATCCAGACTCACTTTAGTGCCTTCCCCATCTCTGGTGATAAGGATTCTTCTCTCATTCCTGGTAAGGGAGAGGGGTTGCCTTCATAAGCAGAATTTAAACCCTGCTTTTAGGTGAATAGGGAAAACTCCAAGAAGTCTGTTTTTCCTGCATCTCTTAAATCTCATATGCTTTCAGCTTAAAATAATCTGTATACCAACTCAAGTTCTGAGTGGGCTTCCACAAGACCTACATTATAGCACATGTGTTTTTGATAATTCTGTAATAGAATGCAATCCCGGCCTAAATCCCAATGGTATTTTTCACAGAAATAGAGCAAATCCTCCCAATACTTGTGTGGAACCACAAGGGACCCCAAAGAGCACAGCGACTTTCATAAAGGAGAACAGGCTGCAGGCGTCTCTTGCCCTGACTTCAAATTACATCGCGAAGCTCAGGTCACCACGACAGAGTGGAATCGGCACAAACACGGTCCAGAGGAACTGAGCACAGCCCAGAATTCACCCCACACGGAGGTGGCCGGGGGTCAAGCACACACCAAGGGGAAAGGACAGTCCCCACGAGAACCTGTGCTGGGAAACCTGGACGCCACATACCATGTGCCATCGACACCGCCCACAAAACTGACGAAAACCCCAGTTTTCCACATCAAACTCATCCTGGGTCACCTGAAAACGGACGCCGCGCCTCCCCCAGCCATCAGTCACTTACAGGAAGCTTTTCCTCTCTTCTCCTCACTGTTTCCTCATCTTTTCCTCCTGGGGTCGCCTGGGTCCTCGGGAAACCTAGCTCCTGTCAGTCTGGATGCAGTCCTGTGTGTTCCTGAAGCCGAAACCCCAGCAAGTCCTAAAGAGACTGAGCCGCGGCCTCCGACGCCCAAGCCTCGGCGTTGCCTGAGGAGACAGAACTCCTTTCAGCTGCCTTAGTAGCCAAGGCCAAGGGTGGAATGCGCATGCGCTGTGGGTCAGCGAGGCGGGCTGGGCCCTCTTGTAGGCGGTGTGGGAATGGCAGGCACGCCTACCTCACAGGGCACTGGACACAGCTCCCCCTGCTGGCAGAACTGCCAAATCCGTCCAACTCTGGACATTGACACTGAAATGGGGACTCGAGCCCATCACTTTTCTACAAATACTTAAGGAACAAATAATTGAAAACTATTTGGCATGAAATGATAGTAGATGCAAAATAAAACACCAAATTCACTCACAATTATTTGTAGACAAATTTTAAATGCAAAACTATTAAAAATTAGAGAAGGAAACATTGAAGAAAATCGACATGAGCCTTGGGTCTGGTCATGTAGATCATAAGCTTTGAGTTTTAACACACAACACAAAAAGGCAATTCAGAAAGAAAGACAAGGAATACCGTGGACTTTGGAAAATTCAAGATTTCTACTCTGTGGAAGACCTTATTCAGAAAATCAAAGACAAATCATGAACTGGTAGGAAAGCCAACACGTATCTAATAAAGGATTTATCTTAAAATATACAAAGAACTCTAACACAGACAAACCCATTAAAAATAGGGAAAGATCTAAATGGACATCTGTCAGAGAAGGTACAAAGATAGCATACAAAACTATGCCCAGAATCAGAGGGCAGAAAAACAATGGTCCAGTCCAACTCTCTGAGTTGTGTGACCAGTCCTGTTCTTCCTGGAGGCCTCAGAGAGATGGAGTAGTAGGAAGGGGACGAAAGCCACTTATGCTTAAACCTGACTCTAGCCCTGACCATTCTCATGGTCTTTTAGTTCTCCTTGAATGTGATGACGGTATCATGCATTTGGAAAAAGAAGATTGATGCGAAATCAATATGACTCTTTACACTTCCTAAGCAAGAACTCTCTATGATGAACACTATCTAAAAAAAAGAAAAGTTTCTTACATCAGTATATAAATACTTTTTGAGAATGTATAATACTATAATTCTAATATTGGCTAATATTGATTAAGTGTACATTATTATTCTATATTTTTCTAAACCACTTCACATTTCTAGCTTTATGTAATTCTTATAATAGTACTATAGTTTGTCATTTTTATTATTCCAGTTTATAGCTAAGGAAACAGAGGCCCGGAATTGTCATGTAATTAGTCTAAAATTACACAGGTAGTAAGTGGCAGCTCTGGGATAAAAGAGTTATTTATACATGATCTTAATTGAAAGAGAGTTTAAATGTACATCAAGCATATCTTTCTGTATAAAATATTCTTTCAAAGAGCTTTCAGAAATAATAAAGCATAAGTTTGAGTCAATAAAATGTTACTGACTCCATAATCTCAACTCTTAGGATTTTCTATACACTCCAGTATTCTAGTTCTGTATCTTTTCTTGCATCATCTTTCTGCTTTAACAATGAGCCTTGTTAAGACAAAAAAAAAAAGTCCCTTCACTTCCAAAAGGATAATCACTAAAGGTTTTTACAAGGAATTCTCATTAAAATCTGTGTCAATTTGTCCATTACTTTTATGCCCTTAGATTACATCTTTGTTTCATTCCATTATTAAAAAGATTACTGACTACTATATTCTCTTTAGCAGTATCAGTTATACAGTCAATTAAATGGTAGAGCTTATAGGGAGAAATAACTCTTTTAAGATAGTCACATTCCTTTACAACTGGAAAGTTAGGTTAACAAGAGAAGAACATACTGTACTTCATAAATTTCGTTTGCATTTTTTTCCTGTCCTTTTATTCATGTGTTTAGACAGTATGCTAAAATGTGCTCAATCAGCCATGGAATAAAACTACATTTCCAGCCTTGAATTATTGTGCTCTCAGAGGAGATGGGACACTTTTACTTTTTGCAGGGTAATCATTTTTTGAAACTATGTTCTGAGACTATCATATTCCACAATAATGAATCATTTTATATTGAGGAATTGATGGACTATTTTTTAGTGATTCATTTGGGACTGCCTGGAAATGACAAATAAAACCAATCAAACATAATTGCAGATGGAATACCCAATCTAAATTTTAAATATATGCATGATTTGGCATGAGCATTTGAAATAGTCCAGGTTCTTTATGTTCAGGTAGCTATAACTGCCTCAATAATTATCTGCTTTTCTGACAAAAAAAGACATGAAATGAGAAGCTTCATAATTAAAATGTCTAACCATCCAAATGTTTTCAGCATTTTACTCAATGCACTACATTTCGCTGTAAATTTGCTGAAAATAAAGATGGAATAATAAAATTAAATATGAAGAACTGAAAAAAGATCCAAACTTTCAGCTTTAAAAAACCTATGAAACCACATAAAATTAACTAGTAACTGTCAAGAAGGTTTTCATATATTTATGGTTAGAGAAGCCTGCCAGGCATATACAACTTCTGGGAAAAAACTCCTAAAACTGGCCAAAATATTCTCAGAAACAAAATATCACATCAAGATTGTCAGCCAGGACTATTTCTGTGGCATGTCTGTATAGATTCACTAAGTAATATGATTACTCTATGGTGTTTTCAAAAATGCTGACTGCAATATAGATCTTTATATTCAGAATAGAAACTATCAAAACTAGCTTTCTTAGCTTATATAGACACAGCATGTCTTTACAGGATCAGAAGGTACTAGACAAGTAATAGTTTCCCTAATAAAGCATTTAGTATCACAAAATAGAATTCCTAATGTTAATTTAGAGTGTTTTTAAAACACAAATGCATCAAAAATAGCACTATTATATGAAATGAATCAACAACAGTATCAATTATTTTTTAAAAAAATAATACAATCTTTTTAAATGGAGAAAGATCTATAACACACACACACACACACACACACACACACACACACAACATGACACAGTTAAAATGGAAAACCACTCCTCTAATACACGAAATATTTTGAAAACATAGGAATTAAAACATATTAGAAGTAGTTTCATCTATCATTTATCCTGATTCACACATTACAATTACTGTGCTTAAATATAAAATGTTTTAGTATTATTTAACTGTATAATCATAACTGTGATCATTCATTGTCCATAAAACACTACATATATGAATAAGCACCTTGATCAAGTACCAAGGAGGAAATTGTTTCAGATGACTAATGGCAAGGAGCACAGACTCTGCACCAAAGGAACACCTCCTACTGCTGCAGAAACATTTAATGACAATGCATTGGGCACCTTAAACTCTCGGTATCCCAACAGCAGGTTAGAGGGGGGAACATGAAAAAAAAAAACAACTTGTAAATTTATGGAGGGAACACAGCACATATTTTCACAGCAGTAAGAAATTGGAAGATTACTTGAAATTTTATTCTAGTCAGTAAATTAGTCAGTAAATATCAATACAATCTCCAACATTGTTCTTTAAATACTCACATGTGAAGGTATAAATTGATGTAACTATAGAAAGGACATAAAAAAATGATTGGGGTTTATATACTATTACACTAGGTTTATATAAGTCTCTGTAAGTCTCTGAATTTCTGCTTTCATACTGGCCGACTCTTTTCAGAGCTAATTTATTTCTTTGCAGTACCTTGTTTAATGTAGCCAATAGTTACAAGCCTATGCTCTTAAATTCTCTTTGCCAGCCTCTGCATTCAGCAGGTCACCTGTATTGGTAAATAACATTTTATTAGAATACAGACACACCTATTTGTTTACATATCATTTATGGCCAGTTTCTTGCTATGATGGCAGAGCTGAGTAGTTGTAACAGAGACCATATGGCCCACAAAACCTGACACACATCTAGTCCTTTACAGAAAAGTTTGCCAACCTCTGATCTAGAGCTATATACTTATTATAGGCAAGTGGTTTACTACATTTTTGCCACTGCATAACATAAATAGCTCTGATATCTTTCATCAAATAAGATGAAAGCTGTGAACTGGCCATTTATTTTACTCATATTAAAGTTATTGATAGTATTGTAAAGAGCAGATTCAATGGAGGAGCTAAGTGAAAACAGTCTATCAATGAGGAGAAATATTAAGTTAAAAGTGAGGATGGCAGAGAAATTGTTGGCTATTTGAGGAAAGAAGAGAAAATGTAAAATAGTTGTCTATAATAGTGAAAGTTTAAACAGAAGAGGAAAGTATGATATGATTTCCAGGAAGCATTAAAATACATTTGAGTGTCACAGTAATAAATTAATGTGAAAACAGTCAGCATGGTTTTAAGTTTTACTTCAACTATGTTCAACAATACTGTACAATTGTATTATAAGCAGAGAATTGGATTTTATAAGCATTGTGGTGGAATATGGGCTCAATTGTTACATTTGGGTCAAAAGACTGTTGCATTTAAGTTATTAGAGGGAATAAGCTGAGACACAAAAAACTGACGACCATTGATGGAAGAACTTAATATTTTTCTTATTATAAAAAGAAATTTACATCCATACGATATCTCTGGAAATAAAGGTTTTAGCACCCAAACCTTTAACCTAGGGTTATATTTTGTTAACTCTTTTGCCCAGTGCTGAAATTCATATTATGAATACTTTAGATGCTCAATATATGTTAATTGACATTTATATATAAATATATATATTTATATATTTATTTATTTATATATATATTTATATATATATAAAATAACTTAAGCAAATAAGTTAAAATTCTCTTAAATTTTAATTTGAAAAATTAAATCCATGTTATATTCCAAACTTAACACCTTGCTAACAACAAAGAGCAGAGAATTACAAAAATCACCTTTTTTCATGACAGCTGCCCTGAATATAATTCGCTACAATTTCTCTATAATTTCTCTCTATGAAAAATGAGCTGCTTAAGGGGCTTGTGGAATGCTCCAATTAATATTAACTTATATAATATTTAAAAGGACCTCTCTGAGTTCAGTTAATTATTATCTTTCTGATTCCACTCAATCATATTTCATTTAGGGAGGTCAACAGTAGCAGCCTATCAATGGCATTAAACCACCCTTAATTCATGATAATCATAGATTAAATTTCTTCTCCTTAAAAGAAAACTCTCAGTTTTAAAAAGGGATATTTTTGTATCCACTGAAAGTCCTGCACAAATTTTGTATTTGAAAAAGGAAAGCAACTATACATTTAGCCAATGAAAAGAACTGTATAGCTGTAAATTTGTCTATTTCATTTTTTCTGTCTTATATTCCAAGTTATTGTCTTATATTCCATATTATTATGAATAATTCCAAATTATTAACCTTAACAACGCTTGAGTTTGTCATTATGAATTGAAAGTAATAAATATGAAGCTATTCAGGATTTAGGTAATAAGTACATAGTAAATGCCCTATAGGTGAGATTATAATTCCTATGTGCCCTATTCATGTATGATATAGTCAAAGACTGAAAAATCAAAAGAGGAAAAGTACAAATATATCATACAGTTTAATAATATAAATTGAATTTTGTGTAATGTGTCTATTTCTGTTTTCTTTTTCTCTTCATTGCTGGCTGTATATTGTTGACTTTTTACCTGCTTTGCACACTTTTATGATATACTGGACATCCTGATGAAGGAAACACAAAGGCTCTGAGAAGGTTATGTTTCCTTGGTGTCCCCTCTTTCCTCTGATAGGCAGACAGGATGTGGTCCATTCACCTCAGTGTAGTCAGGCATTGGGCTGGCCTGGGGCTCATTTACATTTTGTGAATGTTGCGCTGCACCTGGGTGTGGCCTCCGATTTCTTAGTGAGTGCTGGGCACATCTCCATGTCAATAGCACTGAAAGACAGAGGGAGGCCCAGCTTTGCCCTTTACAAGTTCCCAGATCTCGTTCTCCAACCACCTCCCTCTTCAGCCTCAAAATTTGGCAAATGCCTTGAACAGCAAAACAGCAGAGGGTTTGGGGCAGGCCCACTCCCTTTAGCAGGTATTTTCTTTTCTAACCACCACAATACAGGGGGAGTTTTCACTCTGTGTTCTAGAAGCTATTGACCTCACTCCATAAATGCTTGTAAAGCCTTGAAACTCAGCAAATACCTTATAGAAAAAAACAGCTGTATGTTTGAGGCCTCTCAAATTTTCCGTATTGTACTTTGTATCCACAGGTCTGCCAAAAGCCCCATTGTTTCCTCTTTCCCCATTGAACCTTTTTCATGAGCCTATTTTGTTTAATTTGATAATTTAAGTATTGTGCAAAACCAACAATTAAGTCCAAAGTGTAGTTTTTTTTCTGCCCCTCCTCCTCATAGACAATTTCTGAATTTCTGACAACTTGCAATGACATAGTACAGTTCCTTCAGGGATAAACACATGTATATCACAAAAGGTACAAAGTTAATGAGTATTGCAAGTTAAAGTATTTTATATGATATGTAATATTTTAATTTGAAAGAATGCTCATTTATTGAGAAATTTTAGACAAATAGCATCTGTGCTTAAAACATAGGTGTTCTTGAAATTTTAACATCTTATTTTTCCTGTTTTGCATCAGAACCTTCTGTTACATATATGTGAGAGAGAATTTTTAGGTATTTATAATTGCACTTCTGCATTTTAAACCAAGGAATGTTTTAACAGTATGGAGGGAAAAGAGTGTATCAAAAAGAGCCAGCTGTTGGCCTTTCAATTAAGAAAACAATGTCTCAACATAGTGACAATGAACCAACAATCCAATCTCAACAAAACAGCAAACAAAGCAAAAACTGTAACAGATGCTGTTTTCAATATCATCAAACACTCTGTATAGAAGAAACTCCCTTGAAAATTTAGCAGAGAGTACATGCCAATTTTTGATTAATTCAGATTTTCCTCAGGTCTCGAGAGCTCAAGCAGAAAATCTACTTGCCCCTGTGGTACTAGAACTAGAAGCAGTGATCAGTGATTCAAAAGAAATAAAACCTTGAATCCAGATTGCTATAGGGCAAACTATAAAACTTTCAAGGAAAGTTTAAGTGTACTCATTAAAAAGCCTTTCTTTACATATGATGAAACAACACTTTACTACCTACCCAGCAAACAATAACTTTCAACATCATTTCTAATACATTTTGATTTCTGCCTACTTAGTAGAATCAACATGATTCTACAGCAACGATTTTAGTGGAAAGTTTCACCTACTTGTTCCTTCATTTAATGCAATGCCTTTTAACATGTTGTATTGCGTGTGTGTGTGTGTGTGTGTGTGTGTGTGTGTAATTATTTAAGGATCTAATTAAAGTTAAGGTTACTCACTGGAGAGAAATGCACATTTGAACTAACAAAGCTTTATGTAAAATTATATGGAATTTCATGAACCTTAAAATTTATACCTGGTCTCTAAAAAAAGCAAGGACCTGAGGATAAAAAGAAAAACTTCCTTATAGACCCATGCAGATATGAGAACTTATTATGATATAAAGGTCACATTTCAAATCAGAAAAGATGTTCAATAAATGATTCTGGGAAATGTTTAGGAAAGCATATCCATTAAGTCTCTACCTCACACTTCCAAACATAATTCCTGATGTATTAAAGATCATAAATATTTTATTAAATAAAAAGGTAAATATGGAAGACAAAATATATGCCCATGGCCAAGATAGGAATCTTTCAAGAACACGTGAAAAACTAAAGCCATAAAGGGAAATATAATAAATCTGAATAAATAAAAATTGTATACCTCCTCATCGGAAAAAATGACCACAAACACATTTTAAAGACTATTGACCCTCAAGGAGAAAATATTTGCAATATTATAATAGCCAAGTGATATCCAGAATATAATGACAATATGATTATTCTCAAAAGAAAAATAAGCAAAGATTTAAATCAGGTATTTCATGGAAGCATAAATATAAATCAGGCAATATGTTCACTCAACCAAGATTTATTGGAAGTCAACTGTGCGTCAGCTACTGTACTAGGAAACCATGGATATAAGACTAAGAAATACCGGGCTTCCCCGGTGGCGCCGTGGTTGAGAGTCTGCCTGTCGATGCAAGGGACACGGGTTCGTGCCCTGGTGTGGGAAGATCCCACATGCAGCGGGGCGGCTGGGCCCGTGAGCCATGGCCGCTGGGCCTGCGCGTCCGGAGCCTGTGCTCCGCAACGGGAGAGACCACAACAGTGAGAGGCCCGCGTACTGAAAAAAAAAAAAAAAAAGAATAAAAAAATAATTGATTCTATTAATTATTAGGGAAATCAAATTAAAACAACTGTGAAAGAGCATTATTTTTACCCATCAAATTCTCAAAATTAGAAGTTAAATATTTTCTATTGATATGTATGTGGGAAAAAAGAAAACCTTACAATTAGATAATGGCTTTATATATTGTTATAGATATTTTGGAGGCCAGTTTTGTGATGGTTATAAAATTAAGAAGAATACATATACTTTGGCTTAGAAATTCTGTTAGTGAGATCTACACTAGAGAAACCTTGCATACTTGCTTGATATTTTTATAAAGATGCTCATTGCAGTATATTTTCTAATGACCAACCTGAAATCAATCTAAATGTCCATAAATTGAAGTCATATAGTATAAACTATGCTTCAGTCTATGCTGCAGTTAGAAAATAGAGGTAGCTTCATATTACTAGACGTAGATGGATTTTGAACTGCATGGGTCCACTTATATGCAGATTTTTTTCAATAAATATTAGAGTGCTACATAACCCAGTTGGTTGACTCCTAGGATGCCAGGGAACAGTGCATAAGGAATGCCTACTATAAAGTTACTTGGGGATTTTTGGTTGGGGGTTTGGCACCACTAACCCCTACGTTGTTCTAGACTCAATTGTATGTTAAATGAAAAAAGTTGCAGAACATTAGATTGAACTTAATATCATTTAGTTTAAAAAAAGCAAATAAACATTGAAAGAAACTCTGTATTGAATATGTAATGTACAGAAAATAACCTGGAAGATATACAACAAAATGACATCAATTGTTTGTGAAAATTCTTAGAATTATTGAGTATATTAGAATTTTTACAAAATGAATATATTGTCATATTGTTTGTTAAATTAAAATATTACATTCTGTATAAAGCCCTTTACACTTTTGAGGAAGTTCAGAGGAACAATGTATATCAATAAAATCATGAACCCCAAATGGTATACATTTGAAACACTATTATTTCTAGAAGGCTTAATGGCTGAAACTTTACAGGCTAAACAAGTGGAAAATTTAATTTTTCAACAACTCTGTAAGTTAGGACCTCATTTTACAGATAAAGAAATTCATGCTTGTGGGTTTACTTGTACAATGTTAATCACAGAGAGTCAATGACAAGGCCAAGATGTAAATTCAAGTTTGTCTAATTTCTGATTGCTGGCATCTAGTGGGTGTGTATAAATAAAGAACACATTAGAATATTTTCAATTTATAATAATTGTGAGACCTGCAAATAAAATAATTGAAGATATCCTAGACAAAGTTTTAAAAAATCACAGATTAGAAATGTATTGAGTTGGCTAAAAAGTTTGTTCAGTTTTTCCCGTAAGATGATTCTAGTAGCACTTAGTTGTCTTTAACTTCATTAGAAACAATTTTGTTAGATTATATGTGACAGCTGTCATATCAGTGTGCATTTAAAAAAAAGACATCAAAATTGGTGAATTTTTGTGTAGCCATTTTAATATTGAAGATGGAAGAAAAAAGCAAAAATTTCTGCCTATTATGCTTTATTATTTCAAAAAAGGTAAAAGCTCAATTGAAATGCAAAAAGAGATTTGTGCAGTGTGTGGAGAAGGTGCTGTGACTGATCAAACGTGTCAAAAGTGGTTTGCGAAGTTTCATGCTGGAGATTTCTCCCTGGATGATACTCCACGGTCGGGTAGACCAGGTCAAGTTGATAGAGATCAAATTGAGGCATTAATTGAGAATAATCAACGTTACACCACGCGGGAGATAGCTGACATACTCAAAATATCCAAATCAAGTGTTGAAAGTCATTTGCATCAGCTTGGTTATGTTAATCGCTTTGATGTTTGGGTTCCACGTAAGTGAAAAATCCTTGACCATATTTCTGTATGTGATTCTCTACTTAAATGTAATGAAAATGTTCTGTTTTTAAAACAAATTGTGATGGGCAATGAAAAGTGAATACTGTACAATAATGTGGAATGGAACAGATCATGAACCAAGCAAAATGAACTACCACCGACACACCAAAGGCTGGTCTTCATCCAAAGAAGGTGATGTTGTATATATGGTGGGATTGGAAGGGAGTCCTCTATTATGAGCTCCTTCTGGAAAACCAAAGGATTAATTCCAACAAGTACTGCTCCCAATTAGACCAACTGAAAGCAGCACTCAACAAAAAGTGTCCAGAATTAGTCAACAGAAAATGCATAATCTTCCATCGGGACAATGCAAGACCGCATGTTTCTTTGACGACCAGGCAAAAACTGTTACAGCTTGGCTGGGAAGTTCTGATTTATCCACTGTATTCACCAGACAGTGCACCTTCAGATTTCCATTTATTTTGGTCTTTACATAATTCTCTTAATGGAAAAAAATTCATTCCCTGGAGGACTATAAAAGGCACTTGGAAGAGTTCTTTGCTCAAAAAGATAAAAAGTTTTGGGAAGATGGAATTATGAAGTTGCCTGGAAAATGGCAGAAGGTAGTGGAACAAAAGGGTGAATACGTTGTTCAATAAAGTTCTTGGTGAAAATGAAAAATGTGTTGTTTATTTTTACTTACAAACAAAAGACACTTTTTGGCCAACCCAAAATATGTGAATAGTGTAAAGAAAATATGAATTGAGGAAAATGTTATGATCGGGTTTTGAAAAAATGTTTTTATATATATTTAAATTTTTACTAAAATTTCTAAAAATAGATTATAAAATAGGCCAATCTATTGCTATATTCAAGCTATATATCTATTAATATACTACTCAGGAAAAACTTTTAAGATAATTATTTTATTATATATTTTTTCAGAGAAGTATATAAAATAACTCTCCCAACAAATTAAAAATAGTTACCACAGTAATAAAGTCAAGAAGTATATGAAATATTAATGAAAGAAATAAACTAATAGAAACAATATTTAGACCTAAAGTTCTATGAAAAATAAAATGATTAAGTATATAAAATTTCCATTTCTGTAGGTTAAAAAGTTGATTTCATATGGTTCAACCTAATATTTTAAAATTACCACATGCTGTTTTGCAATTATCCACTCATATCTTGTAGGAGGTTATTATTCTGATTGTTCAGTTATCATTTATTATACTTTCATTTAAAACTATTAAAAAATGATTTTAATTCCTTTTAAGGAGAAATTCTCTCAAGAACACTGGCATAAAGCTAGAGTTCATTTAAAAAAGGCAATCTAAAGAAAGTTTAAAAAATCGTGGGATCTAAAAATGCACAAAGTAGGCATAAAAATTATTCAATAGGGTAATAAAGCCATAGAATTTGAGATAGCAAAATTATAATTCCTGTTAGCAAATATTGAATATATTAAATAGTGCAATACTACTAATATATAAAATTTTTAAGAAGTTATAAGATATCCTAGGAAGTATAATGTTTACAGAAAAGAAATCAACATTTCCTAGGTAACAGTTGGTTTATGAAAATTACATATATAATAACAATATATATTCATTGGCCATTTATCATATGCTAGGACTGTTAACATTTTATCAGGATTATACCAGATTTTTAGGAATTCCATATAATTTCTAGAATATCTGTATTAATAACATTTACCCATACAGTATAACCTGAAAAAGCTTATCACTCATTTGACAATGCTTCCTATGTAATTTAACATACCAAATAATAACAAAGGCCTAAAAAAATTTTTTTTTCACTCTCAGGGATCACAGATGATTAGACTAAGTTCCCAGGTAGATAATTTAAATCTCAAAGCCACAGGAAGAGAAATACCAATTCTCTCTAGAAAGTTAAATTCCTCTAACTGCATATGGAAAAAACAGTTTTAAAATGTCAAAAGAGTCCCATCTTGGTCATTTCAATGGATTTTTTTCAGGTGCTAAATTGCCAATTCAGTTATAATCAATAGCAGTAATAGACAAAATACATATCACTCACTCACATTCAGAGACCTCATTTCCAGATGAATTTGAAGAAGCATTGAAGTTACCAGGAACCCTAAACAAAAGTCAAAACCAGAAAGAGAGAATGGGATTTGGACTCATGTACTAAGACATTCATATACACACCTGAGATAAAAGCCAAACCAATTCCAAAAGGCTCACTTTGCTACAATAGCAGAGTCATCAGGGGCCATTGTTCTCCAGATTTCAAGGACTCTTGAGACCAAACAGTGTTATAATAAAAATATCATTTTCTTTCATGTATGGGAGCATAGTTGAAGATCTCCCAGTTTTGCAAAATATACTCCTTAGGGGACTATAATTTGGAACAGAGCTCTGATCACCCATACTTAGTTATTCACAGCAAAACAGCAAACCAATGCAGTGCTGCGTGGTCTCTCAGGGTCGCAGTTTCCCCGACCCTGAAAGGGAAATTCCCAACCAATGCTACACTATAGGTGATGCCAATGCAATAGAAAAGAATACACTGGTGTTGTCAGAGCTCAGAGACCAGAGACCTCTCAACCAGCCAATGCAAGTACTAATACACACATACATTCAAACAACAAATGTGGTCCCACAAACAAGAGACCAGATGAGGTGTAGCTGCAAAATTCCACTTCCACTCCCATACAGGGGCCTCCAAACAGATTAGCCCATTTCTTGAAAGATAACGGCTGGGCCCGTGAGCCATGGCCACTGAGCCTGCACGTCCGGAGCCTGTGCTCCGCAACGGGAGAGGCCACAACAGTGAGAGGCCCCCCCAAAAAGATATTGTTATGTATGTTTCTTGAGGAGGAACCAGGACCCTGTTTCATCACTGCACCATTGTTTCTTGACTGCTCCTCCTTTGTTTCTGCATTCTCTCCCTTCCCTGACTACCAAGTATTTGAATCTGCCCTTTGGAGCTCAGGGAAGGTCTAGGAGGCTGAATGGAGCCTATTTCCTGCAAACAACAAATGCAGGACATGGAAAAGATTTGTACCCAGTCCCGCCCAGTTTCATTGTGACACATTACAATTATTCAGTTTGTCACATGGCCACAATAAATTGGAAAACAGGATGGGAAAAATAAATTGTAATTTAGGTGGCCATAAGAAAAACTAAAATCTTACAGCTGTATTGTAAAAAGAATGACTAAAGGGAGCAATGAACAGTTTCTGCTATATCCACAATAGATTGTCAGTCAAAAAACAAAGCAGCATCCAGAAGAATATATAACGGTCATATCTAATATACATAATAGTCACATAAAATAATATTGATATTTGCTATTATATTTGCAAGTGTGTATGTTTCTATTTGGGTAGCTGTATATATCAGCATGTCTCCAGAGTTAGATTATGGGTTAAGTGGAAGCAGAAAGTGAAGATTTTTACATTTTTTCCTTTAGACTTCTATACATTTATTTTTCAAAGATTATATGCTACTTCGATAACTTAAAACAAAGAAAAAGAAAAATGTAGCTTCAAGAGACTTAATTGGTAAATTAACAGTTTGAATTGATAAACAATATATCTTAATGAAATAAAAATAAACCTGAAAGCAAATCTCTAAATGTCACATCTGTTTTTACTGTTATATTTTAAAACATTATTGTAGATGTTGGATAGCAACTCAATGTTCTGTTTTTTGCATATCAAACTAGGATAAGTTCAAAAGGGTGCCAGAATTCTTGTAAGAAATCATGTAAGGATTCATAAGCCCTACAAGAAAGAAAATTTTAAATCAGTCAACTATGTTCCTTGTCAGCAACTGTGTAATATTTTCTGAATTATCTAGAACAACGATCTTTGGAATACCATCTGCATGGACCAGCAGCAGTAGCAGGAGCAGCAGCACTTGAGAACTTGCTAGAATATCATACTCTTGGGCACCAACCCCCTCCTATTCCATCAGAAACTCTATAGGTGGAGTCTGACAATCTGCCTTTTTATATAAAGCTCTGCAGGTGATTCCAATGCAAGCTCAAATTTGAGAACCACTGACCTAGATAATTACTTCACCCTTTGGCTTTGTTTTCCTTCTGCAAACATGTCAGTAATTGCTATGGAAACGTATTATAATATAGTCAACATGAAATTATCTCTGATATTCAGGGAGCAGAGTGATTTGGACAAGAGAATACCCTGGATAATACAAATATCTCTCTTTGGTTGTTAGTTTCAGACTCCGCCCACCTGTACATTTTTTGCCAGAGCCCCTAATGAGAACTGTAATTGACTGACTCATGTTTCAGCTCTTTTTTTCCTCCTGCCCACTCTCTGGTGAAGGTGCTAATGAGCAGTGAAATAGCCTGAAGGCAAACAGCAGGAGGAGAAAGGAGGAGAGCCCTCTCCCTCTGAAGATTTGAGATTATACTATAATATCAAAAACAATTTTTTTAAAAAAACTCTTTTTCCTGTCTTAAAACTTCTTAACATGCCAATATTAAATTCATTTTAAACAATTTCTAGTAAAAAATTTGAGCTGTTACAGTGGTACTAGTATTTTCTCAAGATTACTGTCTTTTCCTTCAACTATTGGTTGATCGTCTCTCTCTCCTTTAGTCCTGTTTGACTAGTTTCAATCTATTCCCTCTACAACTGCTATCAACAAAGCCTTCCTTTCCTTCTCTCTATACCTCTATAAATTTTCATCTTCCTGTTCAATTGGCTTTGAATGTTAGTCTGTAAACCTACTTAAAAACAGATAAGAAAGGAAAAGTAACATAATATTAAATACAAAGCCACTATTATAGGTATAATTCTAAAGGTGTTCCTGGGTTTGAAACATCAAATAAACCTCAGTTTGAAGGGTGTTGTTTGGCTTCTCTGTTTGTATTTCTCTCTGCAAAGTGGTAGTAAGAAAAAAATCCTTTTAGAAATTCTTTTTGTGATTTTGACTGAAAAGAAAAATAAAGCATCATATCATCAATATAGTCAAGAGGTAGCCCTCCCCCCCCAAAACCTAATATCATTATTTCATTAATCTTAAAAATGACTTTGTGAGCTTCCCTAGACATATAACAGCGTTACAGATTATATATCACTTAATAAGGTAGAAAGCTCTGGGTAAGATAACTGCCATGTTGACCCAATGATATTGATGAGATTGTTACAGGTACAGCATTGGTGCTGAGGCCATGCCCACTGTCAACATTAATACTACTATACTAATCCTAATTCTCTTCCTAAAAGGCTGAGCCATGTGTCATGCTTGATGCGATTTAGCTTGTTGATCTTTGTTAGACATTTTTATTGAGATCAAAGTAAAGCAAAGAAAATTTCGAAGATCACAGTTATTTGATCACTATATTAATGTTTTCAAGGTTTACCACATAGAAATGTAAACTGGAACACTGATACCATGAGCAATGTTTCTATGTACAATAAGATAACTTATTTTAACTTTTGTTTAAAAGGGCACTAATTCTTCCTCTTCAAAATTGTTTCTTTGAGAAGATCCATGTAAATGTTACTATTAATGTTTAAGATAAGTTTGAAATTTAAAAAGAAATGGTTTTCAAATTATTTTCAGTCGTTTCCAATGTTTTCAAAGTCTTATCTGTTGAAATTGAATTTGAATTCTGATAAAGAGGCAAAAATATTTGGGGCCATTCTGGTGAATAAAATAAGTAATCAAGCCTCAGTAGAAATGAAATATGATAGCACAGAAAGAGGAAGATGCTCTCTGATGGCTGTGTAAACAGAAGCTGAAGGCAATTCCATATTTTGGTCTCTGCTGAATTAAAGGTGTTCGTTATGAGCTATGTTTCTGTTAGTTTCAAGAACTGTCTGACTTACCCATGTCCTGTACAATTATTGATAAAAGTGTATGGCAGATGCTACTCAAATGTATTCAGTTTTGTAATATAATCAATCTATAACTAAGCCACCAGCATGCCACCATAACTGATGGAGAGAATCAGCAGCATAGCCTATCAAGGCTGTTCTTTGTTGCAGTTTTTTCTGGAAATAAATGTCACTAAGGACATTCTTGACTACAGGAAGGTAAAAATAAAAATATTTTTTGGAAATTGAATTTCGCCCTATATACATCTGTGAAGTCTCTGTTTTTATTTTATCTGTTGTGCATGAAGGAGCAGCACATTTGTCTAAAACAGTTCAAAACAGCATATTCGATATCCTTTTTAATTTCTGAATTTTAAATAAAGATATATGTTTGCACCTGTCATTTGACAGAATAAACAATGCAATGATGCATTTTTAATACACCAATATTAGCTTTGCTATTAAATATGTGCAACTCTTACTTTTAAAGCCAGCAGCTGTTCTCACATAGTATAACTGCTGCCAGACTTAACGAAAATAATTCCTACCATTTCTAGTTCAGGCTTATCCACATGTGTAGAGAGTTGCAAACATCTGGGAATCCAAAGGTTTCTGCCTATATTTAAATCTAAATCTTGACTAATTTTTTTAAGACTGTAGGTCTTGAAAATAGAATCCGTTAGGCAATTATAATGGCAATTATATTAGAACCCAGTTACTGTTTCTGAATACAAACTACATGACAACTCAGGCTTGAAACAACCTTTTATTATGCTCACTGGTTTTGCAGATCAGGAAATCAGACAGGATATAGCAAGAGTGACTTTTTTCTATGCAGCTTGACTTCCTCACAGCATGGCAGAATCAGGGTGGATGAATTTCATACATGGTGGCTCAGGGCTTCAAGTTCAAGCATTTCTGTGAATTATGCAGAGGCTGACTCACCTTTCATGACCCAAACTCAGAAGTCGCTCAACATCACTTCATCATAAACTAATGGTTAAATATATATACAAGCCCACTCAGACCAAAGAGTAGGGTATGTCGACTCCACCTCTTGAAGGAAAGAGTGTAAAAAAATGGTGATCTATTTTAAAACTGCCACACTATTAAAATAAGTACCTAAACATATTGAAGTTGAATTTTTTAATTGGTGCCTAACTCTCTTTCATTTAAATGTGAGAGATGTAGTGTGCAGCAAAAAATGAACCAAAAGTCACAACAAAGATATCTACTTCAGCATCATGTTCTATACTTAATTATGTACATATAACACCACTAATTATTACAAACTAGAATGGACTATTCAATATTGGTGTCCAAAAGTGTCATTTATGCATAAAATTATGCTGAGTCTATATTTGTATCTTCTTACAAATATATACCACTTTAAAAAACTGCTTTATTGCTATATATTTGGCATATAAAATCTGTATATATTTAGAATGTATCATTTGGTAAGTTGTGAAATATGTGTAAACCCCTGAAAAATCACCAAGTCAAGATAAAGAACTTATCTATCTTCTCCAAAAATTTTCTAGTGCCTTTTGCTCTCCCACTTAGCCACTACAGTCTCAGGCATGTTAAACTGCATTTTCACTATAAATTAGTTTGTATTTTTTGTAGAATTTTGTATGTACTGTATGTATGTATGTAAGGTATGCATGTTGCATGTATAGAAAGCACTACCTTTTGTCTGACTTCTTTTTCTAAGTACATTTTGAGATTCATTCATGTTATTGTATGCATCAATAGTTCAATGTTTTTATTGTTCAATAGTAATTAATGCTATACATATACCACAATTTGATTATCCACTCACCTACTGATGGTCAGTTGGGTTGTTTCCAGTTTTTGACTATTACAAATAAAGCTGCTTTGGACCTTTTATGTATAAGTATTTGTATAGCTACTCACTTTCACTTCTGTAGAATAAATACCTCAGAATAGAATGGCTGAGTTATATGATATACATAATTTTTAGGAAACTGCCTGTTTTCCAAACTGGTTATATCATTTAATGTTTCACCAGCAATATATATATATTTATAAATATATATATAATTTATAAATATATATATAATATATATTCTCATATGTGTATATATGGATATATATATAATATTATATATATTTATAAATATATATATAATTTATAAATATATATATAATATATATTCTCATATGTGTATATATGGATATATATATAATATTAATCTACATCTTCAAATTAGGGGTTAGGGATAATCTCATTCATTACAAATATTTAACAAATATGAATTTATTATTTTAGATGTGATTACTCTTTGGTCTGAGTTCTTTAGAAAAATATTTATTAAAATTTTCACATGGATGAATTTTTGTTTTCTGTGTGGTTATTGTTATCATTTTGCTCTCCGTATCTTGCTTCATTTCAATATGCTTATTAAGATCTTTAGACTTTCTCTTTTACCGAACATTTTTTTACCTTAGGACATAATTAATTTTTTATAAATTTCCATGGAACAATGAAAAAATATATATACATAAATTGGAGAGTGCAGACGTTTTCCTGCAAAATCCATTTATGAGATTTGAGTGTCTAGCTGATTTCTTCTTGTCATTTTTGACAGTTATACTGCTTATAGAATACATTAAAAAGCTTCTGATTATAATAAATATGATGAGCCATCTTTTAATAAAATAATAATAATGTATAATGGAGACAATTTGGTCTATAAATTGATGATTTGGTCTTTTAAAAATAACCATGTGTTGGTTTTCTGAAAAAAATTTGTCTTTTTCCATATGCATGGATACTGTGGAATTAGTGCACAATTATAACTGATTTTTAGCAAAATCAATCATTACATGTTCTATAATTGGAGCCAGACACATTTCTGTGTAATTCTCAATAAAACTTGAGAAAACAGTATTTAAGTCATCTTGGAGAATCAAGTTGAAACTCTCTCTCACACTCTCATCATTTTTCTTGTTCATGCTTTAATTAGAGGAGCAAGAGTAAAGGACAGATGATTTAGGAGCTTTAAAGGATTTAATTTTTAAAATTTTTCACTGAAGTTTGTTGATTTGCAATGTTGGGCTAGTTTCTGGTGTATAGCAAAGTGATTCAGTTATACATATATATATATATATATTCTTTTTTTTTTTTTTTTTGCGTTACGCGGGCCTCTCACTGTTGTGGCCTCTCCTGTTGTGGAGCACAGGAGCACAGGATCCGGACGCGCAGGATCAGCGGACATGGCTCACGGGCCCAGCCGCTCTGCGGCATGTGGGATCCCCCCAGACCGGGGCACAAACCCACGTCCCCTGCATCGGCAGGCGGACTCTCAACCACTGTACCACCAGGGAAGCCCTATATATATATATATACATATATATATATATATATATATGTATATATATATATATTCTTTTTCAGATTCTTTTTCATTATGGTTTATTATGGGATATTGAATATAGTTTCTTGTGCTATACAGTAGGACCTTGTTGTTTATCTATTTTATATACAGTAATTTGTATCTGATAATCCCAAATTCCTAGTTTATTAAGGGATTTAATTATTAAAAAATTTATATAAGTAAATAATGGTTAATGTAATGAAGGTACTTATATTTGAAAAGTTTAAATATGTAATATGTTGAAAGATATTAAATATCTTTACAGAGAATGTTGTTGAAGTACAGAATTTAAGAGGAATGACAAAAGTAATTTAATCCATTCTTTAGTAAAATACTGTATTTTGTGATGAGAATATTAGTTTTACTTTGATGAACTGTAAGACATTAATATTATAATGCCAAGAATTCTAAAGATTAATAGGAAAAAAAATGAGGCTACATTTTAGTGAGAAGAAATCTAAATAAGATTTAATGATTTACATTTTATTCAGTAGAAAAGATCAACATTTTCTTAATTTCTACATGATACATTTTAATTCCAAAGAAAAATTTATTTTATTAAATTAAAATGTGTTGGATGATCCATTATGTTATAATAATCATGTAAAATTGCCTTACTTTTTCCTAATGAACATTAATTCCCACCATAAATATTTATTTTCTTCACCCTCCCTTCAAAATAAGCATTTGCTAGTCAGATGGAACTCAAAACCTTTAGCCAACTTACTGCCTCACTCCCTGCTAATTTCTTATACTCCCACCTTTGTATATCAGAGACATATCACTTTTCTTTTAGAATCTGTCTCATAATTCTCTCACCACTATCCTCTTACCTCAATTATCTTACCTAGTATTGTCGAGTAAACACCATGATATGTCTCATATCCATTCTATTACATAAACCCCCTCATAATTCAAAGTTATTTTCCTCTTACTTAGACTACTGTACCCAAGGATGCCTCAGGCTACACAGCACTATTCTGTTAGCTAAAAAAAGGAAATCTCACTTGTGTTTACAGCCCTGCCAGAGTGTTCAGTTTGGCAAAGGTCACCACTTTAAGGGACATACTCCTATCCCAGGCCATCACTTTGTGCTACTTTCCTTCTCAAAATGTTAAATCCTGTGACGTGATGGAGAATGCAAAACAAAACTAAGCAAAAAATGCTTGTGTTAAGCATTACTTCATTCATGCATGTACTTGTTTATCTGACTGACATATACAAGAACCTAATATGTGCCAGGCAATATTTTATTAATTGAGGCTACAGCAGTGAACAGGATGTAAAAATCGTAGCATCTAGGACTTGTATATTCTAGTTGGAGAAGTAGAAAACAAACAAACTTGAGTATTGCGTAACAGCAGTAAGTGAGAGCTGCTACATGACATATGTAACAAGTCACCTGTGAACTAAATTACATCTAAATAGCAACTAGTAAATACTGAGGTCACCATTCAAGTGCAGAAAGTCTAATTGCACAGTTGGAGAAAGACCTTCTTTAAAAACTCCCCCATCTATTTCTGTTAGTTACTTGAACGTGTCATAGACTTAGCTTTGAGGCAGCATTCTCTGACTTTATATTTTGCTAGAATTTCTAACCAGGTTCCTTCTGTCCATGTCAGGGGTATTAGTGACCTTGCCAGAGGTGGGAGTCCCAAATCAAGGCTGGCGATCAAATGTCTGTGCAATCACTGTCCATGAAGTTGGAATGTTTTCAGAATTATTTTCAGCTACTGCCAAAATGCCAGAACCTATGCTGCTAAAGGTTGCAATTATATTCTGTATGTTCAACACCTGATAAACATATCATGAAAAACGTTGTTTTAACAAACCTGTAATTTCAGGCTTTTTTACCCAACTGGGCAGCTCTTACAGCTAAGATTCTGATAGAGGATACTGGAAAGGCTAATGAGAATAAAAGTAAAATTATAAATTACAAAAGTAAAACATGAATATTTCTACAGAATAAGTTTAAAAAATACAGTGTCTTAATGATAAAAGGTAACTATAACCATTTGTTCTCTAATAACAATCCTTGTTTAACTTAAACATTGTTAACTTTAACTTACTATACCCAAATCCATCCTAATAAATCAATCTGGGTCTATCTATCCATCTGACAGTCCACTATTCATGATGTGTATTGACTTGTATCTTGGGAATGGTGGCACACACATAATTGTACCAATGGGAAGGAGAGATAATGTCATACCATTTGTGTGAAATTGTAAATATGCACGTTAAGTCATAGATTTTTTTAAAAATGGGAATTAAATTTTCTGCCAGTGTCTGAATTCCAGAATTTGTACCATAATTTCATTGAACCTTAACTCTTTGTGAGCAGGTTATAAGTTATTCTATTAAGAAAAATATTACTCTCAGACTTTAATAAATACAAGTTAAAACATTCATTTTTATACTTAAATATATTGGATTATATGATATCACACTTTAAATCTATCTCTATCTGTGTAGCTTTTTATGTGCTACAACTTTCAATCTAGTGTATTCTGGCCATGGTGACATGGATTTATTTAACATTAGAACATTCCAAAAGACATTTTACTCTGTGAATTAAAATAAAACTTACAATTTTATAATTTGTTTTTAGTTGTTCATATTTTAAATCCTGCATATTATACCCCAAACAATATTTTTAATAAAGAGGACAGGTGAAAATTCATATTTGTGTGACAGTTATTTATAGTGCATAAAGGCATTTTCTTTTTAATACTTATTTCTTCTTTCACAAAAAAGACAATTAACTCTGTAGTATGTTCCAAGTAAGAATAATTTGTTAAATACACAAATGTATGAAATATTTTCTCAGAATTTAACAGCCTTTCCTTTTTGACTTATTTTATTCAAATTTAAAATTTAATTATCCATGAGTATGTATAGAAAACAAACTTATGGTTACCAAAGGGGATAGCAGGGAGGGAGAGATACATTAGGATGAATTTGGGATTAACATATACACACTACTATTATATAAAATAGGTAACAACAAGGACCTACTGTATAGCACAGGAAACTCTACTCAATATCTTGTAAGAACCTATAATGGAAAAGAATCTGAGAAAGAATATATATGTGTATAACTGAATCACTTTGCTATACACTTGAAATTAACACAGCATTGTAAATTAGCTATACTTCAATAGAAAATTTAATTGTAATAAAGAATACAATTCATCCTGGAGATATTGGCATTTTTATCTTACATTATTTACATTAAAATAATTCACTGTAAATATTATTCATGTTTTGAATACAAAGAAACAAGTATTTATTTAGCCTATTCAAAAGTGAATATTCTTGTTGAATAGGTATATGTCCAATAGCTCATAAATAATTATAGATTCTTAAGCAAAAAAACACACAGAACCTTGAATTTTATGATCACAGTTTTGTTAACAGTTCAGAAGTTTCATGTTCTCCTTTGAGGAGCCAGTTTCTGATCTATTTTTGAAAGACTGCATAAAATAACATATATTAAATTTTAAGCAAATAAGGAATTTTGCCAGTAAAATAAAAGCTGCTTTGGTTCTATCACTTGTGTTCCCTAGACCTGAAGAATACACTACTTAAATTTTTATGCTGTAAATTTTTTAAAATTAATTTTTATCTTTCTTCTAAGACTGTGGCACCTCATGGAAGCTCTTACAAGTTTCTTAAAGAATCCAGAAGAACCCGATGCATATTATAAACTTCAAAAGGAATATGAACACAATTGGACACAGAACAAATAAAAAGAAATTAAAAGTAAAGCATTAAAGTGTATTCTGTCAAACTTTTAATGTGTTAAATGCCTCTGTTCATAACATTGATGGTATTTTTTCTGCATTCTAGTACCTGAGAATAATTATCAGAGGCTATAATATTTACTGTTTTGAAAGAACAGCTTTTATAAATTGTGATGAATTTTCATCCAAGGTAGTATTAGCATTAATTTGTAGCAACATGTTCGCACATTTATCTATTTAAAACACTAAGAAACTTCCAAATTAAAAAGAATTAAGAATTTTGAATAATAGTTATTTTTGCATGCTGTGTGCTAGGGGGACTTGTGCATTGTGAAATGTTTGTCCTGTCCTTGATTTTTAGAAACTTACGCAATATTAAGAAGTGATTTCCAGCTACTGATGTGTATAGGTTTCAAATTTAAAGGCTCTTATTTATAAGGAATACAAATGTATATAGAATCTTTCAAAAATGGAGTATCTAAGTTATATTTATTCGATCATCTCTATGTTTTGTCATTTTTTTCTCGCTTTTTCTTTTTTTGATCTAATAAAGATCCATGATCACTTTTCTACCATCCTTACTTCATTTGAACACTTTGGGTGATATATATATATAATCATTAGAAATAAATGACATAGCAAAATCAGATGGCCTGTATGCTTAACGATCCTTTGGGAGCAACAACATAAACAAAGAAACCAGCCAAAAAAGTATTTTGAAATACATTAGTTTATAGGTCACTCACTCTAAACATATACGCTGTTTTGATCACATTTTGAAAATAGAGGAACATGAGCCCAGTGGTACCTATGGTTAAGATTTTTTCCTCTGGCTTCATTTTAAAGCATATTAAGTTTTCTTCATAGGTTTCTGAAAAGCTTAAGGATTTTGTATTGTTTTTGTTCTCCTTAATTTGGGGTTACATTTCTCTTAAGGGTAAGTTTTTCAATTAGGAACAACTTTACCCTTAAGCTTATTATCTATGTGGTGTAGAACATTTCAATTTTAATTTTACTAATCAGTGCATTTGGAAAGATCCCTCCAACCTTTTCCAACTATACTAAGCTATCTAAAGCAACTTGCTTTCTCTAAGAATTATGCTAATATTTTATTGGCCTTTCTATTATGTAAGTTCAAACATGAAAAACATCCTTAAGATTCTTTCTACATTTGCATTTTAATTCCTAAGAACTGTTTAAATTTTTATCACATTGTATTATTAATTGATTTTTTTCTCTATACTTTTTACACTTGAAAGAACTGTTGTCTAATAAGTATTTAGGTCTTAGTCCCAATTTTTTGTTGCATAAAAAAATACCTTGAAGATTTAGACATTAGTGATGCCACAGTAATACAAAGCCCACATAATCCCTGGTCTGATTGGACCACTAGTGGACACTTAACCTAAGCAGAGTTTCCTGTGACCTGTGATGTGGCCTGGCAGAAAATGATGAGCAGGTCAAATAAAGTCGAGAGAGAGAGAGAGAGAGATTGAGATTAAAACATCCAAGCATTAATAACAGAGCTGCTGATAGATGGCATTAATTCTTAGGAGTTATTGATAAAATGCAAATGTAGCAAGAATCCTAATGTTTTTAAGGCAATAAGAGTGTATACTTCTTCTTTGCCCCCAAAAATATCTACCAAAAAAACTTATATGAATTACCCTAACTGAGCAACTCATGATTCAACAAAAAATGACTGCCTTATCAACACTATTAATAGAACCACATATGGAGAATATAGTTTGAAATGGCAAGAAATCTCAAGAAAAATTATGTTTTTTACTTGTTTCTCTTTTGTATCCATATTAGGACAGTCAGAGTGAGTTTTACATGAGGGCAAGCTTTTTTTTTTTATGTGCTGTTCAGCAGTCTCTCCTAGGCACCTACAGAAATTTATCTATTGTGTAATATTAAAATTTCTTTTTTCTTTTGTAATCCATTCTAACATCTTCCTTCCTTCCACATGTCAATAAATATTTCTTTTTTTTTTTTTTTTTTTTTTTTTGCGGTACTCGGGCCTCTCACTGCTGTGGCCTCTCTCATTGCGGGGCACAGGCCCCGGACATGCAGGCTCAGCGGCCATGGCCCACGGGTCCAGCCGCTCCACGGCATGTGGGATCCTCCCAGACCGGGGCACGAACCCGTGTCCCCTGCATCAGCAGGCGGACTCTCAACCACTGCGCCACCAGGGAAGCCCAACGAACATTTCTTGATCATATTAAGTATGAAATAATTTGTTAAGTAAGAGGTAACAGAACTTTAAAATTTTTTCCAATCTTCAAAGAATTTTATTTGTTATTTTGGAAGTTTTGTTTTTCTTTCTACTAGTTTTCTGTCTTTTTGTAAGGCTTTTTTATAATTACCCTAATCTCCTGCTTTTCTAACTTAATCTTTCACTATTGGTTAGTTTTTAAAGTAATCATTTGACTCCTACATAATCTAAAGAAAGGTCAACAATATTATTTACTTTCCCCTTCAACTCTCTCCCTTTATCCAGTTTTAGTTACATTGTTTTACTCTGTCAGGCATATAATGCTCAGTACATTTTCAACTGATGACCCCACTATGTCTTAGCTCTACAAATTAAACATATGAAATGTTCAACGTCAGTTTTCCCACTTTTTATTGGGATAAATGCCATCTTCTTTTTGATTCCTTGGGAAAGACACAAGTGAATAGCATTCCCTTAGTTCTGGCACATCAAAGCATTTCTCTATGGCCTCAGTACCTGAAAGACCATATGATGGATAGAAAATTTTTCATTAGCATTTTATTCTTAAGTAAATAAAAAATTCAGCAGTCTGATGTTGGTCCAATTCACTTGCTTTTATTAAGAGAGGAGAAAATTCCTGATTCTCCCTTAAACTATTCTATTATTTCTTTTCACCCATTGCATGTAACACTTTATAACATACTATATACTTCAGTTACTTAACATTTTCTTTTATATCTATATTTATTGTCTGTTCACTCCCCAGTAGACTACAGGTTCCATGTATGCTATAGTTGTATTTACTAGAAGAGTGCCTGATATATAGTAGGCACTAAAAAATATTGAATAATAAATGGCCATATATACTACTTTGGTAGATTCAACCACAATAACAGCATTTAAATTTGCATTGTGAGAAATTCACATTTTATAACTACAAAAGGAGGAAGAAGGTGTACTAGCTATGAAGTCTTAGAAGTAATGTTATCTTAGTGTCTAAGAAGTAACATTGTTAACATTCAAGTTTAAATTGGCAGTGGAAACTCTTGAGGTTCTAGATTTTTTTGTAATACTTTAGTGGTTGGAAAAGAAAAATAGTCATCTCCTCAAATAATTTAAATAGTATTTCAATGAAGGAAGTCTCTGAAATTAAAAAAACATGCTTGAAGTTATCCTTCCAGAATGCTTCTAAATACAAAGAGACGATGAGGAATACTTTCTTCATTAGAGGGAAGCTGATTCTGTTCCTATTTTAAAACTGAATCTTCTATTTTACCTAGATATACTAGGTCATAAACTATAGTTTGATTTTTTTAACTAAAATTCATTCTTATTGTGCATGCCATTCTAACTACAAATGGAAGATCTGTGCTTCTCAATGTGTCTGAACTGCTATCTAGCAAGCAAGGATAAACTTGCTAGAGGACCTTCAAGATGACGGAGGAGTAAGACGTGGAGATCACCTTCCTCCCCACAAATACATCAAAAGTACATCTACATGTGGAACAACTCCTACAGAACACCTACTGAATGCTAGCAGAAGACCTCAGACTTCCCAAAAGCTGTGTGGCTGACAGGGTCCTGGTGCTCCAGCCAGATATCAGGTGGGAGGGCTGAGTTCAGGACCTTGGACCACAAGAGACTTCCCGGCCCCACATAATATCAATCAGCGAGAGTTCTCCCAGAGGTCTCCATCTCAATGCTAAGACCCAGCTCCACTCAATGACCAGCAAGCTCCAGTCCTGGACACCCCATGACAAACAACAAGCAAGACAGGAACACAACCCCACCCATTAGCAGAGAGGCTGCCTAAAATTATAATAAGGTCACAGACACCCCAAAACACACCACCAGATGCGGTCCTGCCCACCAGAAAGACAAGATCCAGCCTCATCCACCAGAACACAGGCACCAGCCCCTCCAGCAGGAAGCCTACACAACCCACTAGACAAACCTTACCCACTGGAGGCAGACACCAAAAATAATGGGAACTACAAACATGCAGCCTGCAAAAAGGAGACTCCAAACACAGTAAGTTAAGCAAAATGAGAACACAGAGAATACACAGCAGATAAAGGAGCAAAGTTAAAACCCACCAGACCAAACAAATGAAGAGGAAGTAGGCAGTCTACCTGAAACAGAATTCAGAGTAATGATAGTAAACATGATCCAAAACCTTGGAAATAGAATGGAGAAAATACAAGAAATGTTTAACAAGCACCTAGAAGAACTAAAGAGCAAACAAATGATGAGCAACACAATAAATGAAATTAAAAATACTATAGAAGGAATCAAGAGCTGAATAACTGAGGCAGAAGAATGGGTAAGTGACTTGGAAGATAAAATAGTGGAAATAACTACCACAGAGCAGAATAAAGATAAAAGAATGAAAAGAATTGAGGACAGTCTCAGAGACTTCTGGGACAACATAAAACGCACTGAAATTCGAATCATAGGGATCCCAGAGGAAGAAGAGACAAAGAAAGGGACTGAGAAAGTATCTGAAGAGATTATAGTTGAAACTTCCCTAATATGGGAAAGGAAAGAGTCAATCAAGTCCAGGAAGCACAGAGAGTCCCATACAGGATAAATGCAAGGAGAAACACACCAAGATACATATTAATCAAACTAACAAAAATTAAATTCAAAGAAAAAATATTAAAAGCAGCAAGGGAAAAGCAACAAATAGCATACAAGGGAATCCCCATAAGCTTAACAACTGATCTTTCAGCAGAAACTCTGAAAGCCAGAAGGGAGTGGCAGGACATATTTAAAGTGATGATAGGGAAAAACCTACAACCAAGATTACTCTACCCAGCAAGGATCTCATTCAGATTCGACAGAGAAATTAAAAGCTTTGCAGATAAGCAAAAGCTAAGAGAATACAGCACCACCAAGCAAGCTTTACAACAAATGCTAAAGGAACTTCTCTAGGCAGGAGACACAAGAGAAGGAAAAGACCTACAATAACAAACCCAAAACAAGAGAATGGTATAAGGAACATACATATTGATAACTATCTTAAATGTAAATGGATTAAATGCTCAAACCAAAAGACATAGACTGGCTGAATGGATACAAAAACAAGACCCATATATATGCTGTCTAGAGGAGACCCACTTTAGACCTAGGAGCACATACAGACTGAAAGTGAGGGGATGGAATAAGATATTCTGTGCAAATGGAAATCTAAAGAAAGCTGGAGTAGCAATTCTCATATCAGACAAAATAGACTTTAAAATAAAGGCTATTACAAGAGACAAAGAAGGACACTTCATAATGATCAAGGGATCAATCCAATAAGAAGATATAACAATGGTAAATATTTATGCACCCAACATAGGAG
Organism: Stenella coeruleoalba; assembly: GCF_951394435.1. NCBI lineage: Eukaryota > Metazoa > Chordata > Mammalia > Artiodactyla > Delphinidae > Stenella > Stenella coeruleoalba. The sequence goes on from NC_137169.1 coordinate 135,351,236, forward strand.
TACCTCAATACATAAGGCAAATGCTAACAGCCATAAAAGGGGAAATTGACAGTAACACAATAATACTAGGGGACTTTAACACCCCACATTCACCAATGGACACATCATCCAAAATGAAAATAAAGAAACACAAGCTTTAAATGACACATTGTACCAGATGGTCTTAATTGATATTTATAGGACATTCCATCCAAAAACAATAGAATAAACTTTCTTCTCAAGTGCTCCTGGAACATTCCCCAGGATAGATCATAACTTGGGTCACAAATCAAGCCTTGGTAAAGTTAAGAAAATTGAAATTGTATCAAGTAACTTTTCCAATGACAATGCTCTGAGACTACATATCAATTACAGGAAAAAAAACCTGTAAAAAATACAAACAGATGCAGGATAAACAATACACTACTAAATAACCAAGAGATCACTGAAGAAATCAAAGAGGAGATCAAAAAATACATAGAAACAGATGACAATGAAAACATGATAACCCAAAACTATGGGATGCAGCAAAAGCAGTTTTAAGAGAAAAGTTTATAGCAATACAATCCTACCTCAGGAAACAAGAAAAGTCTCAAATAATCAACCTAACCTTACACCTAAAGCAATTAGAGAAAGAACAAAAAAAACCCCAAAGTTGGCAGAAGGAAAGAAATCTTAAAAATCAAATCAGAAATAAATGAAAAAGAAATGAAGGAAACAGTAGCACAGATCAATAAAACTAAACGCTGGTTCTTTGAGAAGATAAACAAAATTGATAAAACATTAGCCAGACTCATGAAGAAAAAAGGGAGAAGACTCAAATCAACAGAATTAGAAATTAAAAAGGAGAAGTAACAACTGACATGGCAGAAATACAAAGGGTCATGAGATATTACTACAAGCAACTATATGCCAATAATATGGACAACCTGGAAGAAATGGACAAATACTTAGAAAACTACAACTTTACAAGACTGAATCAGGAAGAAATAGAAAATGTGAACAGACTGATCACAAGCACTGAAATTGAAACTGTGATTAAAATCTTCCAACAAACAAAAATGCAGGACCAGATGGCTTCACAGGCGAATTCTATCAAACTTTTAGAGAAGAGCTAGCACCTATCTTTCTCAAAACTTTCCAAAATATAGCAGAGGGAGGAACACTCCCAAACTCATTCTACGGGGCCACCATCACCTTGATCCCAAAACCAGACAAAGATGTCACAGAAAAAGACAACTACAGGCCAATATCACTGAGGAACATAGATGCAAAACTCTGCAACAAATACTAGTAAACAGAATCCAGCAGCACATTGAAAGGATCATACACCATGATCAAGTTGGATTTATCCCAGGAATGCAAGGATTCTTCAATATATGCAAATCGATCAATATGATACACCATATTAACAAACTGAAGGAGAAGAAAACATATGACAATCTCAATAGATGCAGAAAAAGCTTTTGACAAAATTCAACACCATTTATGATAAAAACTCTCCAGAAAGTAGGCATAGTGGGAACTTACCTCAACATATTAAAGGCCATATATGACAAACCCACAGCCAACGTCATTCTCAATGGTGAAAAACTGAAACCATTTCCACTACGATAAAGAAGAAAACAAGATTGCCCACTCTAAACTCTATTATTCAACAGAGTTTTGGAAGTTTTAGCCACAGCAATCAGAGAAGAAAATAAAAGGAATCCAAATCAGAAAAGAAGAATTAAAGCTGTCATTGTTTGCAAATGACATGATGCTATACATAGAGAATCCTAAAGATGCTACCAGAAAACTACTAGAGCTAATCAATGGAGTTGGTAAAGTAGCAGGATACAAAATTAAAGCACAGAAATCTCTTGCATTCTTATATGCTAATGATGAAAAATCTGAAAGTGAAATTAAGGAAACACTTCCATTTACCATTGCAATAAAAAGAATAAAATACGTAGGATTAAACCTACTTAAGGAGACAAAAGACCTGTATGCAGAAAACTATAAGACATTGATGAAAGAAATTAAAGATGATACAAACAGTTGGAGAGATATAACATGATCTTGGATTGGAAGAATCAACATTGTGAAAATGACTATACTACCCAAAGCAGTCTACAGAGTCAATGCAATCCATATCAATCTACCCATGGCATTTTTCACAGAACTAGAACAAAAAAATTCACAAATTGTATGGAAACACAAAAGACCCCGAATAACAAAAGCAAGCTTGAAAAAGAAAAACAGAAGTGGAGGAATCAGGCTCCCTGACTTCAGACTATACTACAAAGATACAGTAATCAAGACAGTATGGTACTGGCACATAAACAGTAAGATCAATAGAACAGGATAGGAAGTCCAGAGATAAACCCGTGCACCTATGGTCACCTTATCTTTGATAACAGAGCCAAGAATATACAATGGAGAAAAGATAGCCTCTTCAATAAGTGGTACTGGGAAAACTGAACAGCTACATGTAAAAGAATGAACTGAGAACACTCCTTAACACCATACCAAAAATAAGCTAAAAATGGATTAGAGACCTAAATGGAAGGCCAGACACCATAAAACTCTTAGAGGAAAACATGTTTCAGACCCACCTACTAGAGGAATGGAAATAAAAACAAAAATAAACAAATGGGACTTAATGAAACTTAAAAGATTTTGCACAGCAAAGGGAACCATAAATAAGATGAAAAGACAACCCTCAGAATGGGAGAAAATATTTGCAAACAAAGCAACTGACAAAGGATTAATCTCCAAAATATACAAGCAGCTCATGCAGCTCAATAACAAAAAAACAAACAACCCAATCCAAAAATGGGCAGAAGACCTAAATAGACATTTCTCCGAAGAAGATATACAACTTGTCAACAAACACATGAAAGGATGCTCAACATCACTAACCATTAGAGAAATGCAAATCAATACTACAATGAAGTATCATCTCACACTGGTCAGAATGGCCATCATCAAAAAAATCTACAAACAATAAATGCTACAGAGGGTGTGGAGAAAAGGGAACCCTCTTGCACTGTTGGTGGGAATGTAAATTGATACAGCCACTATGGAGAACAGTATGGAGGTTCCTTAAAAAACTAAAAAGAGAACTACCATGCGACCCAACAATCCCACTACTGGGCATATTCCTGGAGAAAACCATTATTCAAAAAGTCATGTACCGCAATGTTTATTGCAGCACTATTTATAATAGTCAGGACATGGAAGCAACCTAAGTGTCCATCAACAGATGAATGGATAAAGAAGATGTGGCACGTATATACCATGGAATATTACTCAGCCATAAAAAGAAATGAAATTGAGTTATTTGTAGTGAGGTGGATGAACCTAGAGTCTGTCATACAGAGTAAAGTAAGTCAGAAAGAGAAAAGCAAATACTGTATGCTAACACATATATATGGAATCTAAAAAAAAAAGTTCTGAAGAACCTAGGCATAGGACAGAAATAAAGACTCACATGTTGAGCATGGACTTGAGGACACAGGAAGGGGGAAGGGTAAGCTGGGACAGAATGAGAGAGTTTCATTGACATATATGCACTACCAAAGGTAAAATAGATAGCTAGTGGGAAGGAGCCTCATAGCACAGGGAGAGCAGTTCCATGCTTTGTGACCACCTAGAGGGGTGGGATAGGGAGGGTGGGAGGGAGACGCAAGAGGGAAGGGATATGGGGATATATGTATACATATAGCTGATTCACTTTGTTGTTCGGCAGAGACTAGCACAGCATTGTAAAGCAATTATACTCCAATAAAGGTGTTAAAAAAAGAAAGAATAAACTTACCAGCATCTGTTCAAAGCGATAAAATATTTATGACCAGCATTGGCCCAAGATGGCTGGCTGTCTGTTGGAAAAGAAAACTCAATAAATGAGCTGAGTAGTAGAATCAACACAGCTGAAGGGCAATTTGGCCAGCTACTAGATTGAATCGATAAACTCTCTGAAAGTGATTGATCAATCATCCTAACTTTTACTGTAATCCCCTTTACTTCCTGCTGATTTAGAAGCATAGGGACACAAAAATGGCCAGTGGCAGTCTGGCATCCAATTTAATGGACCCATGACTTGTGTCCTGATGGAAACCTTTTTCCCCTGGGAATAGAACTCACTGTGCCCAATATTATAGGAATGGGGTGGGGGGGACTACTTCAGCAGATTATTTGGTGTTATAGTGAGAGAGTCACATCCCAATCCCTTGATTGCTGGATCTATACATTCCGATTAGGGGAGAAAGACCATCATATACTGAGTACTAGCTTCAGACATATATGACACCTTCAGGACTGCACCATAATCCTAAGGACTTTATTTTTTCAAGATGGTCCCATAACTGAGACTACAGGAGCCTATCTCACAATTTTCTCAAACAACTGGCTTCTGGTTGATGAAACAGGTAGTTGCACCAGTGCATTTGTTGCTGTGAGCCAGTTGCTCTAATTCCTTCACTCTGGAAAAGGTTCTTTGATAGGTAGAGATGCTGTGTGAGATACTGTGGCAATGGATATAGCTTTCCGTAAGTTTATGAATGGGGATACTTGCAGAAGCACCGTGGGCAGTAAGGAAAGTCTCTAGCTCTGTGGATACATACTCCAAACCATTACTCTCTCCATGATGAGAAGAGTCCAAACCAACCAAACTGTCGGGAGATGCTTGGCTGGAACTCTGCAAAATACGCCATGTAGATTTCATCATTGGCCCCTGTCATTCACAGATTGGACACTCAGCAATGACAGTAGCCAGATCAGTCTCGTTGCAAAAATATCATGTAGTTGAGTCCATGCATGGCCTCCATCCTTGTCATCATGGCCACTGTCTCCATGTCAACTGGACAAACACCCATATGACTGGGGAAAGAGTGAGCAGTCACATTTTCCATCTGCTTACTGAGAGACTTGTCTACTTTATAACCAGCCATGTTCATTTAACTGGGACATTATATCATTTTAGATCCAGCCTGAATAAAAGCCTAAAGCACTATAATGGATAATTCTCAAAAACTCACATAAAGTCTTCTTCAATTTGCAAGAGGCTTATGAAACATCCACCAACTGCCTGGAATGCAACAGCAAGTGGCGGCTGACAAGAAGCCATTGAAGTTGCAATGCAATCCAGGTTTCAGCTACTTTAAAGGTAATGGGATACATGGTAAGACCAGCACATTCCACGGACATGAGCCTATTGCTGCCCCTAATTTTCTGTAAAACATGTTTCTTGGTCATAAAAATAAGTCATTTTGAAAGTTCAATGATGTGGTTTGAACAAAAGCACGTGGGCAAGAAGGCAAATCCATATATACTTACAGAGTAAGTGATGTTTCGGGGAAGGCAAAATTGCTGCCTACTTCCTTACTAGAACTGGTCCAATGCAGTCAACCTGCCACAGGGTGGCTCACTTTTTCCTCCAGTGAGTATTTCTATGCTGGAAGCTTATGTAGGCAGGTGGGGCCCTGAGGTAAATTAAAGCTTAAGACTTGTGATTAATTTAAAAAAACAAAATCTGTCCAGGTGTTTTTCTCATCTACATGTGAGCGTTCCTTTGATTTTGGGAGATGGATCTCACAAATGAAGTCTTTCCTTTTCTTAAAACTGGGCTAGTCTATGATTCCCTTAGGCCAGTGGGATGTTAACGAATTGAGGATTTCTACTTTCTGCTTTTGGAACATGTTCGCCACCTTGTGAAGAAATTCTTTTGGTATGTGTGGTAACTCCTTTTAGACCAGATGATATTCATTCAACTAGGGAATGTCAAGATTTGAGACACGCTACAAATTTTTCGTCTAGACCCGCAGTCCCGAATCTTTTTGGCACCAGGGTCCAGTTTTGTGGAAGACAATTTTTCCACTGATGGGGAAATGATGGTTCAGGCAGTAAATCGAGCGATGGGGCGGGGCGGGGGGGAGCGGCAGATGAAGCTTCCCTCGCTCGCCCACTGCTCACCTCCTGCTGTGCCCCTGGTTCCTAACAGGCCCCTGACCACCGCTACTGGTCCCCGGCCGGGGTAGGGGGGTGTTGGGGACCCCTGTTCTAGATTAGAAGCAAAGGGGTTTGGCAGAGCACACCTTGAGGAGTAGCCGTTCCTTACCTCATTAGGAATAAGCGAGGCGTAGTCCTCACAGAGTTTTCAAGCACGAAGACGTTAACCTCCTCGGATACTGCTGCTTCTGCGGCAAGATGGGCTTGGCAGAATGGGAGGGTTTAAGGCATGCAACTTCATGAGCATCCGGCGAATTATGCCCGTTTGAGGTCTGTATTTTCTCTTGCTCAGTGCCCTAGCATTATCCTAAGAGAATATATAAGCCTTTTATTTCATCTTTTATTGTAATTGTAATTCAAGTTCCAATTGGATCAGACTTCAAATGTGGTTTTTAGAAATCGCAATCCTGCAGGTTCAAGGAAAACAAGCATTTTTCTGGGAAAGATTTCTGATTCCTCACCTAGACCTTGAGCTGGGAATTTAAAGCCCCATGCTAGTAATTTTCTTTTGCTAAGTTTTTAAGCCTGGATAGGAGCAGAAAAGTCATTTTACATTAGTTGTATCAATATTTTCCCTGCAATATTCTATTGTCGCAGCTACCTTGTCTCCCAAAGCCTTGCTTTCCATGGGTCTTCAAATCCACATAATACTCACTAGAGGTAGTAAGTCACAATTTGCTGAGACATTTCATGGGCCATCACTGTCCCATTTACTGTTGTCAATGGAGTCCTTACTGCTTTTAAATCTATCACAACAGAGAACACACTTCAAGTTCCCATCATCAAAGTTCTGTTTCCCTGGATCTACTTCCAGTACCAAATTTCTATCAGTTTGTGTGTGATTGGGAAAACAGAGACACTCTTAAGTATTGAATGAATAAAGGAATTTAACAAAGGAATTAGAGCTTGCATAAATATGAGAAAAGCTTGGAACTTGATAGTTTAGAAAGAGTCACTGATAACCTCAACATAATGCGCTGAAGAGGGCCATTTGCAAAGTGTTGCTGGGAAACTCTGTAATTCTCAAGTCGCTGTAAAATATTGACTGGAGAAGCCTCTCTATAGCTTGTGGTTGCTCATTTGTCTGACCACTGGGATCTTTTAATAATGCCCTCCCCTCACTTCCACCTCCCAAACCTTATGTGCATTCCTCTCTAATATGGAATCTTAAGAGGAAAAGCGTTCTTGGCAAAGTAGTTTCTGGCTTCTCCTTTGCAATCCATGAAGTCCTTAGGTATGGTTGCTAGTGATGCAAACTTGGCAACTGACAGCACAGATTAGCCTATCTTCACATTGGAGACCCATCATGAAGCGTTGAACCACATACTTCTCACAAAGAAAGACAGCCTGCCACCCATCTTCCATGTTCCTATTCAGCTGAAAAACACTTAGCCACTGCTAATGAATTAATGTGGATTACTTCTTAAAGCCATCTGTCATCCCAAATGTTGTAAGCAACTAAAGGGTCTGTGTGAAATTCTGTCCACTGAAAAGCCTTTCTTTCTCCACTGTCTTTTAGGGACACTCCTCACTTCTCACTGTGTATGTATTGTACCAGTCAGACAATTCCAGTTAGCACCAGCACACAGTGAAGATTCATCTATAAACCAGGCTTATCTTTTTTCTTTTCTTCTCAATTACCTGGTCATAGTGAATTTCGCTAGGTATGTGGGTTGGAGGGAATGTTGGCAAAGCAGCAGGAGTAGATACAATGGAAGTCTAGGCCAGCAGTTGTGAAGTTTTTGCCTTCGAGACCTGGTGTTGCATGTACGATTTCAATTTTGCAGTAGATTGCTGCTGTGCATGACCAATTTCATTATCCTGTAGATTAGATAAAATTTATTTCATGAGGATAAATTTAGGTTTCTTTATGATTGGTGTCCCTCGAACATGTTTATAGTTTCTGTTGAAGCACAGCAGCAAACCAGAAGCTGCTTTTCAAATGGAAAACAGTTGTACTACATAAAATCTTTAAGGGTCTGACCTATGGGTTTCCTATTGTCCAAGGCTCTACATAGAACCATAAACATTTTCAATGCCATCAGTTGGTTAGACAAAAAGTATGGTAATCTGGCCTGTCACTAGAGACTCTCTTGAGTTTACCTAGAAGATGGGTCAGAGAAGCATATTCAAATATGATCTGCTTTGCCTCCTAAATTAAAAACATTCTATCATACATTGTACTCTTGCTTTGCTTTGGGGTAGCATAAGGTATGCGACTTTACTTTTTCTTAAAGGGAATATCTCTTCAAGTCTCAGATCATGGAAACCTAGAAAGCCCACTGTTGTATGAGGTTCTTATATATGCATGGATTTTTATTTCTCCTTCTCCACAATGAATATGAATTAAGAAGGTATCTAGGCTGCTTTCTATGTCTTGCTCAATAGGCCCACATTAATGTTCTGTCTGATATCAAGGTAATCAATGTCACCATTGACTATAGCAAAGACAAGGCTTTTGATAGATGAAGATGAAAGGCAATGAAAGTGGCCATCCTTCTACATGAAGGCAAATTGCTCCCATTTTCTTTGTGATAAGAATTTTATTAAAATAATGCACTCAATTAATTTCTGATGTCAGGTACAGAGACTTTATTGATTTGCTCCTGGAAAGATGCTATATCCAGAATGACAGTTGTGATTGGTGTTATCAATTGATTAATGTTGATATAATCACCATTCTTCAAGGAACACGTGGCTTTTGTGCCGGCCAAATAGAAAAGCTAAATGTGGTTATAGCGGGGCATTCAAGGAATTTTGGGGATCAAGGAAAAAGATATGATCACAAGGTAACAGTATGACAAACAGCTTTATTTGGCAATGCTTTGACATATAGTAACCTAAATACCTTCTTAAGTTATATGTGTACTGGAGAATGGAAAGTATAACCCATGAATGTGTAAGGACCATGTATGGCATACATATGTGCAGGAGAAGTCCCACACAGTATGAGACAATCCAGAGGCTACAGTTTAGGTCTTACTATTCAGAAGGAGAGGAGCATAAGGGAAAGAGAGGGATCAGAGATGGGACTTACCTACCTAGGTGATGACTCTTAGAAGCACAGCGAGGAGTGTCTGGATCAGAGAACTCCAAAAGGTAGCAATGGCTGGGATCTTCATGCCTGCAGGGTTTATCTAATCTATGATTAGCAGAGGTGAGGAACAGTTTCCTGGGATACACAAAGCAACCAGTCTCTACACGGCTAAAAATCTGCTTTGTGGGCTATGTTTGAAACAACTGGATATGTCAAAATCTCAGTTTGGCACTGGCAAGATTTTAAGAGAACAAATCTCAGCCTATATGAAGAAATAAATTACTCAGGGGCCAATATACAGAGGTAACCTTTGGCTGATTTATATAACAGCTATGTTATAATCATTGTCATTGCATCTTTCAAGGATTTCTTGATGAATCTAATCACTGCATCTCACCCAGGGATACAGCATTGTTTTTAGTTGATTTATTAATTTGTTAGTTGAGGAGTTGTAGGGGATGTTATTCAGGAATCTCTCCTTAACTGTTTCTTGAGTTCATTGGTAAAGTTAGTAATACAAGGATTTGGTCAGTTACTAAGATTATCTACTCCCACCATTCATCTGAACATAGAGAAATAACCACAATTTTTCTAAACCCAGGGTGAGATGGAGTTGTCCCAAGACTGGGACACCTGGACCAACATCAGGTGTTTTTTAAGCCCCAATCTGGCTGGTAGAAAGTGAAGTTTTTGATCTTCAAACATATATGTCATTTTTAGAAGCCAGCATCTTATAACTCTTGAAGGGGAAGGAAAATTCCTTTTTCCCCATGCACAGAGCCTCAGTAAATGGCATCAGGCTCCACTGAGGAAAGCTTTGAGGATGAGCCATGGTGTGCAACTATTGCAGTATCCCAGATCCTTCCTCAAACCTTTCCTGCCTCCCTCCAATTTGAGATATCCTTGAGTAAACTTGACTAAGCATGGGGACCGGATAAGAGAGTTTGAATGCCCACTTGATGATACAAGTTAGCTTTTATTTTTTTCCCCACTAGGCATAAAAATTTTGCACCATAATATGGCAAACTGCTCCACTACTACAAATCCAATAACCATTTGACCATTACTACAAATTTCTGCAGGTCTCAAAACACTCCTGATTACCCTTCCATTCTGTAGTTGGATATAGTAATTATACTATACTTTGTCCTTGGCTCTTAGGCACCACTACCACCTACGATCTACAGCTATAAGATGCCACTATTTCTACTGACATCAGGAAACCTAAATCCTTTACAACATCAGAGCATAATCTCTGAACCATAGAGAACAATCACTGCAGAAGTATGAAAGATGCTCCTTCTTAGTAATAATTTTTTTAAAATATATCTTCTCAGCTTCTTTTATGTTTTATATCTATAGCAGCATCACAGGATTCTGAAGTCTTAACATAATATATTCATTACACCATTCCCACTTCATTAAGACTTTATGCTCCTTCCACGATGGATGTTATATCATTTCAAACTCATTCACATTAGGCCACTGTGAATTCTGAGATTCAAATATCCATCTTAGCTCTCTAGATACCTTTGTGCACTCAGCAATGTCGAACCCTCTGTGAGTGCACCCGTATTTACACATTCGACTTCCTTATTTCTATTAAAAGACTTCAAGAATTATCGGGATTCTGTTGAATCTATGGATCGGCTGGGGAGACTTGACATCTTAACAATGATAATACTAAATACTAATAATATGTGAACATAAAATATTTCATATTTTTCAGTTCTAGTTTGTTTACATGAATATCAGATAGACTTCAATAAAAGGAGAATTTCAAAGGGAGATTTTTATTATGTAATAAAATATCTATATTTACTAATATAAGATACTCATATTAATTTGAGCAATGTTTTGTAGTTTACAAATACAATTGATATTTTATATTGGCCTTTTATCCTATGACTTTGCTAAAAGTATTTAGTTCTAGTATTCTTTTTGCAGACTCCATTAGATCTATAAAACAACCATTTATCTATAAATAATGTTTACTTCTTCCTTCCCAGTCGTTATGGTTCTTATTTCTATTAATTTTTGTTACTTTACTACCTCATGCAACATTAAATGGAAAAAGAAAACAGGCATGCTTCCCTTCTTTTTATCATTAAGTGTTATGCTAGCTACAGGTTTTGTAGATGTTCTTCTACCAAATTGAAGAAATTCTTTTCTATTCCTGATTAGCTGATAACTTTTTTCTTAAATCATGGTTTAAAAAATATTGAAAAAATTGTTACCTTTTTCTTTTAGTCTCTATTTATTAGAGACTAATTTTCAAATGTTAGTCCAACTTTGAATTTCATGGATAAACCACAATGGGCTATCATTATGTGCCCCTCGTCTTCCTGATATTGATAATTTGTGTCTTCTCACTTTTTGTACTTTTTTCCTTGATCAGCCTAGCTGGGTTTATCGCCTCTTTCGGAAAACAAGTTAAATAATATCTATATGTTTAATTTTTTAATTTTTACATTTAATTTTTTCGATTAGATGTATTATTTTTTAAACCAATTATAATATGTAATGGGCTTTTGGATAGGCAGATTACATTAGATTCCCTTAATATTTAAAAATGAATCTCCTAATTTCTCATCTATTTCATACATATACTTACATTTATATGTGAATGTTTCATTTTAATTTTTTGATTGTCATGTTTAAAATACATTGAACATATGTTAGTTATAGAGAAAAACTCTATATATGTTTTTGATATTTTAATCAAATTACTTCACAATGTTAATATATTTATATAGGTATATATATATAATCTTTATCTACATTTCCAAAGGTACCTATCTTAGCCATCTACCAGCATTTTAAGGGATTACTGTACACTGGCTGTGAGTTGATGTTATCTCCAGGAGACCTAAAATACATTGTGATTCATATTTTTCAAAGGTTTAATTTGTTTAATATTCTTATCATATACAATTACCTGTTTTAAGCTTGATGATCCAATTTTGGCTTAAGTCTGTCCCAGAGTGAGTCCATTGGTCATAAACCTGACCTACGTTTTCCCCCATTTTTGAAGATGTAGATAAAACAAGAATTGGCAGAACACTCATGTTGGTCCCCTGATGAATGGAGTAGGAATTAATACAGTAAGAAGGGCCAAGTGAGGCCCCTAGACTTGTGTCTCTCTTCAAAATATTAAACCAAAGCCATCTCATATTTCTGGAGAAATTGCAAGCTTAGCACCACAATAAAATTTGTGAAAGATGGAGAGGTGAAGATTCCAGTTGCGCCCCTGTTGAGCTAGCCTGTTTGGACATTCAGGGAGGAAAAGATCTTGGAGAATATGAATAGGTTATCATAAACTATCCCATGTTGTTTCCAATCATATGACTGTTCAAAATCTGGTCTCTTTATTAGAATAAATCTCTGTAGCCTCTAATATCTGGTGTGTAGCTCTTGGCATTATGGTCTAAAATCATGTGATTAGACTTGTAAGTAGAAAGTTTTGAATATCCCAGATGTTTGATAACACAACACACGTATGCCAGAAGTAGGAAATCAGCCTCATTCCTGTTACCAAAACTATAAGAATCTAAGACCCAGCTAACATTTTAGCTGGGTCTTACTTACTGTTTGCTAACAGTAGCCACATTACATTTTCCGGGTATGAAAGAGTTAATATAGGAATTAAAAACTTGCAAAAAGTCTAAGGACTGCAAGAAAAAAAGATCAAGAAAGGTGACTCTGAAAGATAAGGAACCCAGCAACAAATTTCAGTAAAGCTACCAGAGATCTCAGCCAGAAGCGCCCAAGAACTGTCTTGGAAACAGCGGAAGCACTAAGAGTCTATGTGAAACCCTCACTAATTGTTTAAGTGTGCAACAGACAAGCAGGTAGTTCCCCAGTGCTCTTTGAAATGATGCAGTGAAATCTCTCATCTGCTCATTCATCTGGCTGTGACAGCCTCCAGAAATAATAGCTTTTCTGGCTCTTCTGTCTTCCAAATCTCACACAAATGTCTATCGTTGGCAAACTCTTAACAAGGAAACATATTGGGAAAGGAGTTTTGGGAAATGCAGAGGAGACCTTAGAAAGATGTGGTAATGATGTCAAGTTGATAGTAGCCAACACAGCACAAGTAGAAGTTAAATTACCTCATTTTGCAAATGAGGAAATAACATAGAGAAGTTAAGCAATTTGCTCAAGGTTACACAGCTGTTAATTGTCATGGCAACTTATTTAACCTGTTTGTTTGTACCCTTCACAGGATTGTAAACTCCCTCTGACACCAAATCAAGGGCGTGTCTTGTTCATTGCTATAGACTAAGAGATTAATACATTTCCAGGTGTGTAATAAGCCTTAAATAATTATCTGCTATAAAATTTAATGATGATGTAATATTTTAAGGGAAAAAAATCACAATATTTTTGCTCAGAAAACTTGTTTAAATTTTTTTTTTTTACTTTTGATTTTTAAAATGGAGATAAAATTGACATATAACATTATTTTAGTTTTAGGTGTAGCACATCATGATTCAATATTTGTACATATTGTGAAATGATCGCCACAATAAGTCGAATTACCATTCACCTCCACACATAGTTACAAATTTGAACGATTGTTTATCCTCTACGTGCTATTCTTAAATGAGTATGGAGCTACTTCTAATACACACTAAAACTTCCGGGTCTGTCCTCTCGGTCTTCTGAAATTTCACTGGGAAAGATGTCCTCCTGTTAGTGATTTTCCTATGCCCTTCACCATTCCCAGCACACCTCACTCCAAGGTAGAAGCGCTAGTGACATTTCTTCTGGATGTCTTTTACACTTTTTACTCTTGGGAATTTAGTTTTGTATATGGTGAATTGGTGATGGAGGGTCCTCCTTCAGTTATCTCATTTTTTCTTCTCTAACATTTATATTTCTTCAGAGTTCTCTAAGAACTCACAGAGTTCTCTCACATAAGAACTCGCATTTTGTCATATTCTCTGATTTAGTTTTCTGTATCATTCAACTTGCTATTTAATGCCTCTGACATGTTTCAGCTGTGACAATTATGAGTTCAATTGCAAACTAACCTATTGATTTCAGCTTCCTGGATTTCATGCACCTCACATCTTAATAGGAAAAGGAATTCTAGATGCTAACTTTTCTTTCTTTCATTAACTGTTAATCTGGAGGATCTTAATTTGATTCTTTAAATTGGTGATTTTCTTTTAAACTACCTAATCACTTTATATAAACTTAGAATTTTGAGGAGAGCAGGTTGGAGTGACTGGAGAGTTTGTTTCTGTCTGATATTGATTCAGTAAGTTTTTCCCACAGCTTTGTGAGTTTGTGTTCAAAATCATTTAAGAAGAAAAAAAAATCATTTAAGAGAGTTGAAGAAAATAGAGAAATGTAAAGTTATTGCAGTTTAATAATTAAAGATTAAAGATCCATATGCCTGCTCAAAGGAGGAATGGGGAAGGAGGAAAGAGCAAATTTACCCCTTTGTAAACATTTAATTTCTGTACATGTTGTAATCTTAGTAATGTTCTCTTAGTGATGCACTGCCAGTATCAGATGTGACTATTTCCTTATGACTCAGCCAAAACAAGCAATATTTGCCAACCATGTCAAATATAAGGAGGAGGTAAAAGCATGTACCGTAAGGGATAACTGCTGTGTTGACATTAGTACTAGGTTAGATTGATGAAAAAGCCCATAGAATAAGTTTTGCCTTCCCACCAACAGTTGCCCTATGACACTTTTATTCTAACATCTCAAATCACTCCATGTTATGGGGCCTAGAGAATTTCTCCTGGGTTTACTTTCACTTTATCAACCAGACACCTTTTTTTAGACTGCTAATTGCAATAGAACTGGCTTTTTCCTCAATCAGGTTTCTCTTACACTAAACATTTCCAAAGTCGTTTGATCATTGGAATATGTAAGAAGTACAAAAATAAAATAAAATAAAATGCACCCTAGTTCTACTGTATTTTTATGAAACTTTCCAAATGGTTCTGTTCATCACCTAAATTTGGCACCATTAGTCTTTTTGTTTTTGATGTTTTTATTGAAATTGTAATTTTCTTTGTGTGTGTAGTTCTAATTTTTAGTGCAGGTTCACTCATTTGTATGTCTTTGGTTAGTTCAGTAGAAATTGAGAGGAGAAGGATAAATAATTCCTTGAACTCATATTGTTTGTATTGAAGGAGAAGCTAACAATTTTAGCAGCTTATCAGTTTTGTCTCTTTTTCAGTAAACATAGATAACCCTGCTCTGTCCTTTCCAGCATTAAATATACTACACTCTAGTTGTTTTTGTTATCATATCAATAATCTCACAGTATCCATTATAATGTTAAATAATAGAGGAGATAATGTAGAATGTTAATTTTTAAGAAGTTTCTCTGAATATATTTTATTGTAACAGATTAAGTTAAAGTCAAAAGGTAAACTTTTATTCATTTTTTAGAAAATGGTTAAAATCGGAAATGAAGCAAAAATATTTAAAATATCTTTGAATCTCCTATTCAAATTTTCATTTGATTTTTCTTAGCAATTTGATGTGACATTGACGGATTTTTATCAGGAAACTTTTTGTTATGAATAAATCTAACTTATTTGGAAATACTAAAATTACTAAATATATTCTTGCAACTTTTATGATTTAATCTAGTTGTCTTGGGAGCAGAGAATGACTTGAATAATTTCTGCTTTTTAGAGTTAACTTATCCACAGTTTGATACAATACTTGATGAAATATTTTAAAGTTTTACAGATGCTTCAACATGAGATGTAGTCTCTATATAAATAAATGGAAATGAGTTTATATTTTGAAGAAAAACCTCCAAGGTTTTAAAATTAATTGAATATGGTAGATGAGGATAAGACAAGCCTTGGTATTTATTTGAATTTCTATGTAGATTACGGAGTCCTTTCAGGTTGGAGAAGCTAGAGTTAGGCATGGGTTTACTTGGAGAGCAGAGGGGAACAATCCATAGCCCTGAGTAATCTATATCGAAGGGCAATGTCAAAGAGGCATTTGGATAAATGGTGTAGAGACCAAGAGTGAGATCTTAATTGGTGAGTCACTGACATACGAACAATGTGCAAAACTGTAAACTCTCTTAGTCATAAGACAAAAATAGAAAGTTTAGAACAAAGACAAATGTCATAAATAATATTAATATGAATAATGGAATACTGAAACATTTTCTAAGTACTTATCATGTGTCAGGAAGTACAAGTATTTACGTGATTAGTATCTGATTTAATCTTTGCAAAACCAAACTGAGGTCAGTACTATTATTATGTCTAATTTGCAAATGAGAAAATTCAATCATAAAATGTTAAGTAACATGACAAGAATCACACTGAACAATTGTATTGGAGCCTGTATGTGAAATCTGCAGGTATGATCACGAGACACCCACTCTAATACTCTTTTTCACTGCAATAAACTCTCTCCATACATGTCTATATATATGCTATTCTAAGGGGAGGAGACTCTTTGTTTTTCTTGTTTGTTTTGTTTTTGACTCTAAATCAGCTTTTTTTTAATTGAAGTTATCTCCTACAGATTGGCACTTGCCATCTACCTCTACAAGGATCAAATTATGAGCAGCTGCAGCTGCTGAGCTTCAACAGCTCTCTGAAAGAAGCTCAGGGTGGAGAGCAGAAATGAGGCACTCTGTGCTCTGGGAAAAACTTGCAGGACAAGTCTTCAGATAGTTAGATATTTTCGGGAGAAGATTTTATGAGCCCAATTCTTGCATCTCCTCATATCTAAAAAAGCACTAAAATCCTTCATGGTGACGTCTGCTCCTCGTGACTAGCAGAGACCTTCTGCAAAACGATATGTGCTCGATTGCATGTACTCCCCCTTCACAAAAACCACAAAAATACTGACTTCCCCTCCCCTACCTCTTTGGAGTAGTTTCTCAGATCTATCTGAAATGCTGTCTCCCAGGTTATAGTCCTGATTTTGTCCCAAATAAAACTTAACTTACAGCTCTCACATTGTGCTTTTTTTTCAGTTGACAAAGTATAGATGATTTACAATGTTGTGTTAGTTTCAGGTGTACAGCAAAGTGATTCATATATATATATATGTGTGTGTGTGTGTGTGTGTGTGTGTGTGTGTGTATATGTACATATGTATATATATATATTTCAGATTCTTTTCCCTTATATGTTATTACAAAATATTAGACATAGTTCCCTGTGCTATACAGTAGGTCCTTGTTGGTTATCTATTTTATATATAGTAGTGTGTATATGTTGAGAGTGTACTCTTTGAAAGGCACAGAGGATTAAGGTGCTAGCAACAATCAGATAATGTAGGCATTTTCTTTACCATCTAGAAATTAAGAGTCTAGAAAGAAAGAAAGGCAACTAAATGCATAATAGGAGTAAACTACAAGGACTGGGAGGGAGCTACGCAGAGTATTAGGAGATCCCAAAATAAGGTCTTCTAAATCCAATGAAGGGAGTTCCTGGAGAACTTCAGCTCAGTACTGTTGGATGGATGAATAATCAATTATTATATAAAAAATACCAACTGGTGCCTCTGCCCACCTTCTTAGTTAGATGATTATTTTTCCAGTATTTTGCATTTGCAACATAATATGCTCATTACTTTAGAGTATTTTCTTCCTCTCAGAAGTATCTACGAAGTGCTTCAATACAAAATTTCATTAACTAAATTAAAATGTTTGCATTATTATTTTAATATAAAAAAACCATAGTCTCAATGGAATGAGACTAACATTAGATTCAAATCATTCCTATAACCATTGGCATAATATAGTAGGCACCCTCATATTTTGTGACAAATTTCCTTTTCTTATGTTATTAGAAATTCTACAATATTTTATATATTTAAAAATTTTTGTTAAACCAAAATACATAAATCTGTATCAGCATAAAAGTATATCATGGAATACTGACAATGAGCACTTCTTTGCTTTTCTTTACTTATAACTGATGACTTTTAGTGAATATATTAAATCATGCACAGTGTAATTGAAAAAGACATTAAGAAGTCTGTATGCATTTTCATAGCATGTGTCTTATGCATCTTATAATAGGATAGGTGTTTGCAACACCATTTCATTTTTGTTTTTCCCTCTGGGATTTACAATTCATTACTGGTGCTTTGAGATATCCTAGCATTGTGAGGAAAGCTCTAGATTAAGCAATATACCAACATTTTAATCAATAAAAAGTCAGAATATTCCTGAGTGTTTTACATTTTAATTTAGGGGGAAACATACATGTGATATCTGAGATGTCTTTAAAACAGCAAATATCCCAGAAAGTTCAGGATTTTTTTTACACTTCCTTGGTTTCTTGTGGTTCCTCTAATAAGTGCTAATTTCTTAAAATAATTTTCACTATCTACAAAATAAAAAGACCACGGTGAAGAGTGTGGATTATAAGCTAACTGAAATGGTAGACCTTCGTAGACCTTGTTCTAAGCAAATTTGATAGGGACAGAGTAAAGGGACAAAGTAGTTAATTAAATAGTTAATCCCACTAGGGGATTGTAAGTAAAAAGTATGGGAAACCCCTGTAAGTCAATGATCCCTCAAGAAAGCAGGTTTGCCTAACCACAAAACCAAACAGCCTTGCTTAGCAACAAAACCATGTAACAGAAGCATGAGACATGCTGCAAAACAATACAACAATGGTGGTATGAGATCTACATCCTACCCAGTGAGCTCAGTAAGTTAATGATTCCTAAGACATGTCAGTAAGTTAATGATTCCTAAGACATGATCCTCTGCATGCACTAAAAACAAAAATATAAGGAAAAGGTGACATTATACTAAAACCTGAGATGGTTTACCATTTTTAGCATGTCACCATCCTTCTGCTAATTTAAATAGCGCCATGACAGTCCCCGCTTGACTATGTGGGGACAAGAAAATTCCCCCGCCAGATGTGGAGGAGGAACTGATGATAGAAGCTTGACGTCTACTCAAAAATGAGAAAGAAAGTGGTCTTCTCCCCCTCCCCGCTTTTCCTTTGATTATAAAACTGTAGCACACTAAGTTCTCAGCATGGAACTCTCTCGCCCATCTGCTTGTAAGCCTCACAAGCATCCTGTTCTAATAAATCACTTCTTATCTATCACTTTGCCTCTCACTGAATTCTTTCTGCACTGAGACATTAAGAACTGGAGCTCCTTGGAGCTCCCCGAGATACATTTATGCAATTTCAAATTGATTAGAAGGAATGTCCACCAATTTTATTGTTCAGATCAAATATGTATATATATATATATATATATATATATATATATATATATATCTAACTAAACATATATAATTTAAAACACCTATGTTAAACATATAAAATTTGGACAATTTTTCCTAAAGAATGTGAGTTCAAAAACTAAATGTATTTGTCCTGTTCTAAGCTTGGGCCAGAAGTGGTCAAAGTGTAGAAGATACCTATCAATTTGAACCTCCTCAATTTACAAATGAACAAATAGAGAATCTGAGAAATTCACTGAATTTGCCTCTGTAAACAAAGAGAACTAAACTCAGAATAAAGAGTAAGGACAAAGATGTGAAACTATTACAACAGTGCCCATCTGGCTGAGGAAAGATCCCTTAGTGAGTAATAACATAAATTTTATCTGGAAAATAAACCATCAGTCATAAAAATTTTAAAGGCTGTAATTTCCTAATACATAAATTATTTTATAAATGACTAATAACATGTAAGACTTATTCTGAGTCCAATCTATTCTGCCAGAAAGTATATTACTCTAAGGCAAATTAGCTCACACATGATTGGTAAATAAGGAATAATATTAGTATAATTCAGAAGTCAAGTTGTTGTATATGAAGTTGTTTTCAAGGACATTGATGTTTTAAAGCTCGGGTTGACAAGCTTACTTACAAGGTAAGTACATAATATGAAAACCTAAGGAATAAGCTAAATATCCTACAGAAGTGTCTTTGTTTCATAGAAATATGAACTGTTTTTTTGCTTCAAGATCTTCTTTGATTCTACTATGTTATTTTGGGAAGCTGAGAGCACAGATGAGGACAATGTGAAAACATTTCCTCCATGTTAAAAAAAAATGATGAAAGAGTAGTACATATCTGGGATCTGACAGTTTAAAATGTTAACGACAGAGGTCCCTTTTAGATGTGAATTCCCTCGAGGACCCACATTTGACGGAGGAGGCAGAATTCACGTTTTAAGTCTACTAAAGATGGATGCTGGGTGTGAATGCCAGCAGGGAGTTACCTGTGTTGCTGTTTTTATTTGGATTCTCATTGTTCTTATAGGGCTCTAAAGTTGTAGAGATGCATGAATTTTAAGTTGTCTACTTCTAATCTTTATTTTTTCAAAGGCGAATTTCCTATATTAGTGTGCAATTTAGCAAAATGTGAGATTATTCAGGAATATCCATATAGTGTTACAGCAAAAATGCTTGTACATGATCCTTAGTAGGGGGCTGAAAAATAAGAAATGCAAGGCTAACTTGTCAGAAGCTCTACAACAATTCGTAGTTTTCTTCCCCAGTCTTCAACATTTTCTTTCTTTTTTAAAATATGTCAAACTCTTGTGTCCTCAAGGTCTTTGCAGGTGCTGTTCTGTCTGCTGGGATCAACATCTCTACCACCTACAACTGTTTTATTTCTTCAAGTACCATCTTCAGTGAAATATTCTCAAGGAGGTCTTTTCAATCTACACCATTGATTTTAACCATGTGGAGTTTGAAATCAGAATCTTTTTTTTTTTAATTAATTAACTCATTTTTGGCTGTTGGGTCTTCATTGCTGTGAGAGGGCTTCTCTTCATTGTTGCCCGCGGGCTTCTCATTGCGGTGGCTTCTCTTGCTGCAGAGCACAGGCTCTACGCACGCGGGCTAAGCCGTTGTGGCTCACGGGCTCTAGAGCGCAGGCTCAGTAGTTGTGGTGCACGGACTTAGTTGCTCCTCCGAGGCATGTGGGATCTTCCCAGACCAGGGCTCAAACCCGCGTCCCCTGCATTGGCAGGAGGATTCTTAACAACTGTGCCACCAGGGAAGCCCAGAATCTTTTTTTTTTTTAAAGACCACTTATGAGATGGTCACATTAGGCAAGACATTTTCCTTCTCTCTGCCTCTATTTCCTCATATGTAAATTGGGCAATACAAATGGTAACTAAAATTGTCGCTGCAGATATTCAGTAATTTAATACACGTAAAGAACTTAACGTGCGTGCCTGGCACATAAAACCTTTCAAAAAGTTTTGGTTTTAGTATTAGTAGTGGACTAATATTCACCTTTATTAATTTTAACCAGAATGCACACACAAGCTGTACCGGATCAAAGACAGATTTATTATTACTTCACAGCAAATGTATATGTGTTCCCCCCTCCTCCACCAGCCTTTACCCCTAAGGGGATGTCATGTGAGTCAGTAATGGGAATTTTCCTGCATGAATGACTGGAAATCCTATAGCAAACCATGAGTAAATTATCTCCCTCTGCTTATAAATTTTCCTCTCCACCGGAAAAGCTCTCCTCCTTCCTTGAGCCCTTTGAGATGTGAGTAGAATCTCTGTGTCTGATAGCTCTGTGCATCTCAGCTTTTAAGACCTAGAGTTATTTCCAAGTGCCTGGGCCTCATTCCGCATTTATATATAAATCCTAAGAAGATAAAGTGCCTGTCTCCCTAGGCACCTCATGTATTTAACTTAAGGACCTAGTTCACGGCTATAACAGTTTGGGCCTCTCCAGGAAAAAAAAAAAAAAAGACATTTTACTACACTTTTGTATCAGAGCAATTAACTAGACAAATGTCCACACATCTCATGGTATGCAAAAATGTTTTAGGAAGCTAGCACTTTTTACAAAAACACTGAGAAATTCAAGGAATTTTTCTTTTTTCATCATTAGTATTAGCACGAGTATCAGTACACATTCTTATTATGTGCTTTCACAGCAAACTTTTGTTTCATAACATTTATCAATGTTGTAGCTTTATATTTATGGTTATTATTTTTTGCCAAATGTGTATATAAACTACCAGGTTGTAAACTCTGTGAGGATCATGGAATATTTTGTTCACTCCTTTGTCGTTGGCTATCAATTCAGTGGCTGACACAGTAAGCCCATGCCTATCATATATCTTAGGTCATGAGCTGTCTTGATTGTGCAGCAAAAATGGCACTGCTCAAGTTGAAATTGGCATGTCTGAAATAATGAACTTTTAAATATTTTTACCAGAGCAAATAATCACTTATGACTTTCTTATTTAAAACAATAATAAATATATCAATAATATATTGGTTGATAAACATGTGGTGGATTTATAATAATCTTCATTAAGGACATAAAGGAATTAAATTTTCTTCTATTTCCTCTATATTGTTAAATTCACTAAAATGTGCAGTGTCTGTCTAATTTATTATTGTGTTCTATATATAATTCAGTAATTAGCATTTAGTAGGTGCTCAATAAATAACTCACTGAATGAATGAATGAATGAATTAGGTAAGCTGCTAAGTTTAAATTTAGTTTAAACTGATTGGACAACTTATTAAGGTACGTTAACTATTTAAGTAGTCATTATTAATAATTAATTTTTAGTTTTATTTGCTAAGGTTATCCAGAATCATTTTGTTTCACCTTATTTTAGCATGTTAAAACTGGACTAGTATTTCTCCAGAATGTATACAATTATCATCAAACAGATGTTATACTCTTTTTTACTTATACTATAAGATTTTAAAATCATTTTTATTAAAGTGTATTCTGCATCATAAAAGGACATTTAATCATGTGTGCGGATTGATGAATTATCACAATGTAAATGCATTTTGTAACTACCCCCCAGATCAGGAAATAGTGCAGGACCAGCAATATATAATGCCCTTGTGTGCAGCCTCCCCAAATCCATACTCTTCTTTTGCTCAGAGAAAACCATCATCCTGGCTTTTAATAGTGTGAATTAGTTTCTTCTTTAATGAACTTTATATGCAAAAATATATAACATATTCTTTTGGATCTAACCTCTATAGCAAAATATTGTTTGCACTATAGCAAATAATATTAAAATTCATCCACATGTTGCATGCAGCAGTAGTCATTTATATTTATTATCATATGGTATCTATGTACCACAGTTTATCTAGTCCACTACTGATGGGTAATAGGATTGTTTCCAGGTTTTGAGCTATTAAGGATAATGTTGCAATGAATATTCTTCTATATCTCTTTGATGCACATGGAAGTATAATTGTCACTTATATACTCCCAGGTAAGGAATTGTTGGGTCGTCATGTATGCATTTGTTTTTCATGGAAAATGATCTCAAAGAGTTTCTAAATATCATTTTAGTCATTTACAATCTCTCCAGCACTATATGAAATTTCCAGTAGTTCCACTTTCTCACCAATACCCGATGCACTTAGTTTTTCTATAGCCATTCTAGGGTGTATGGTAGTATCTCCTTGTATTTTTTATACAGCATTTCCCTGATTACTATTGAGGTTTAGTACACTTTGTATGTGTATTGGCTATGTGGATTGCCTCTTTTGTGAAATGCCAAATAGTCTCAGCTATTTTTCTACTGGATTGTTTGTCTTTTCATTTTTTAGAATTTCTTTTTTATACTCTAGATATTTGTTCTTTGTTAATTATATGTATTAAAAATGTGTTCACCCACTCTGTAACTTTCCTTTTTCATTATTGATGGTGTCATTCGATGAACTGAATTTTTATTTAATGCAACCCAATTACTTATAGCTTCCACTAATAATTACTATTTTTGTCCTCTTTCAAGAAATTTTTCCCTACTTGAGGACATGAAGATAGTTTCACATGTGATTTTCTAGAAGTTTTATAGTTTTACTTCTCAAATTTTAATGTAAAATTTACCAAAAACAATATCTATCTACCTAATTGGGTCTTTTATTGGACTCTCTACTTGAGTGTTATTTAATAAAATTTTCTATGATGATGGAAATGTTTTATATCTGTGTAGTCCAATACAATTGCCACTAGCCATATGCTGTTGAGTATTTGATATGTATATAATGCATCTGAAGAGCTGAATCTTTAGTTTTATTTCATTTAAATTCATTAAATTTAACATTTTAACAGCTACATGTGGCTGGAGGCTACCATATTGGACTACACAATGAATTCTGTTTCATTGATCTATTTTTCTCTATTTCACACCAAATCCACAATTACCATACAGTTAAGGAGGTCTCCAAGACAACCCTCAGGCTCATAAATAATAGAAACGCTCACAGAACTCAGAAGAATTGTTATACTCATGGTTCCAGTTCATTACAGTGAAAGGATACAGATTATTATAAACAATAGGAAAAGGCATATTGGATAGGGTGCAGGACAAAACAGACATAAGGCTTCTTGCCATGTCTCAGAGGAGTGATGCAAACATCCTGTATTTCTTCTAGTAATGATATCTGGCACTTCTCCTGGAGTATTGCCAATGAGGAGAGATCATACAAGCGCTGATGTCCATAGTTTTTATTGGGGCTTGGTCCCCAATAAACATGGCTGACCACCCACATAGGTGATTTCAGCCTCCAACTCCTCCAGAGGTGGAGCTGACACCAAGTGGCCCAAGACCCCCACTATAAATCGTATTGTTAACATAGATTAAGTGGCATGGCCCAAGACCTCCAGGTAAACAAAGACACTATCAGGCAGGGTTAGTGTGTACCCACTAAGACATGAGGACAAAGGGCCAAACCTTACTCTGGGCAAGGCTTATCCTTTACTGTACACATAGTATATCTTGAAATTCAATAAATTATGCACAAATTTATTCTTCTTTCATCAAGATTTCCTTTGACATTTTTGGACTTTTGAAATTTCATATAAATTCTAGAGTTCATTTGCAAGTTTTTCTACAGTCTTTCTTGGATTTTTTGAGCAAAGGTGGAAATGAAATAAGAGATTCGATAAGGAAATGTACACGTTTTTCAAAAATATTCAGACCACCTTTATATTTAGCACTGAGTTTAGGGAAGAGGAAAATTAGTATAGAATTTGGAGAACAGTTTATGATGGAGTTGATGTTTTAATCAAGCTTTACATAATGGCAAGTTTAAAATTGTTGAGAAATAGAGCAAGCGCAGTGGTCAGCAGTATGACATAAAATTACCTTGGAAAGTTGCGGGATATAAAATATATCTCCAGTGCTACAACTTGCATTTATGATACTAAAATATCTAAGCAATTTGAATAGTCATACAACATGGCAAAGTCCTCCAAATACCATCCTGCTGTTTGAGAAACCTGAATAATACATTTAGTGAATCAAATCAATCACAGGGCTCAATCATACTTAACACCAAGTCATATCCAAAATGTGAAATAAATTTTATGCAATTATTTGTGCAGGTAATGTAATAATTTTGAAGGTATTTGTAACTTTCATGTATTAACACTTTCAAATTGTCAACAACTTGTGTTGTACTTACTAAGTGCCAGGCACTGTTCTAAGCACTTGATACATTTTAACTTCATTAGTGTTGATAACAACCCAATGAAGGCTATTGAAATTCGTATTTTCTCTATCCACAGCACAGTTATGTATGTCTTCTGTGTATAAATTTAGAATATTGTGAGCCTATTTCTCTAGTTAATTGGGTATACATTCAGTCATCACTGGTACATTCATAATTTATTAGAAGGGCAAGAGCACTTGGTTTCTTTCTCAAGAGGTAGTGTAGGGAATTTGGAGATCTATAAACCTCCAGAGAGTTAAATTATCCTACATATTACCTTTAGGTATGATCTGAACACAAATTTTCAATCTTTCCAAAGAATACACAGTTCACTAACTCTGTAGGCAGAATTGTTATTTTATATACCCTACTATGTGATTTGCAAGAATTACTGTTACAACAAAAAAGCACTTGAAAAGTATCTGAAATTATTTTTCCCACAGGGCTATATATTTCTCTATCTAACTATGACAGCGTGCAATTCACATAAACATATTTATGGCTGTGTCAGTTCATATCAGGCACATTGGGACAGTGAGAAAATGTAATCTAGATGAAAGAGAATTTCATCTGATTCTCAAGAGTCCATGCTCTCCTGTAATGCATTAGAAATTACAATCAGAATGTTGTAACCTGCACATCAGCACATCTTGGGAGACATCGGTTATTATAATAGAAGTGCCTGAAGCTTCTTTTATCCTAATACTGTCTTTGTAAAACACCTAAATGAAAGGTTGGTTAGTGTAAATATAGTTTGGGGCTTGCTAATTATTATTTCTGGAAAAATAATACTGGCAGAACAGAGATAATCTCGACACATGTTTCTGTCTGCTTAAAGTGAATGTTGACTTAGATATTCCAAAGGGACATTCCCATTTTCAAACATAGTGCAACTTTGTTCTTATTACCAACATTTAGCTGTTTCATGTCTAGCTCACTGCATTACCTTAACTTCTTACTGGTTTGCAGCCTCCTAGGGATCTTCTTCTGTAATCTGAAACCAACCCCTTTATTGGCAGTTGTAGGGGGAGAGGATAGGGGTGCCCTGGAGGGCAGGGAGAGAGCAAACAAAGACTGCTCCAGATTGATAGGCAGCAGTTTTTAATAAACAGGGGAACTTATTTACCAGGGTCCTCTTAGGCGGCCACAAGAAGAGTACATTTCCCCACCTGCACAGCACATCTTCAAAGTTGATACAGAGACCTTAACTGGGCTCAGTCAGGTACCCAGTCCAGATGGTCTGAACACATTTCTGTTTCAAGGCTTTATCCTGGAGCAACTTCTGGGAGTGGGGAAGGCCAGAAAGATGCAACTTCCAAGGACAGGAGTGGGGGTCGTAGAGCCTTCAGTTCACAAGGTCCAGCTCTTGGGTCAACTGGTGATCATATCTTTTTGATGGTCTCCTCCAACACTTCTTAATATAAATCACAGTCTTTTCTTTTTAGAGCATTTTCCAGGGAATGTTTGTAGACATTACCTCTTTCAATCTTCATGCCTTAGCATACATTGTCATTCTGTACAGGTAGAGTGGAGAATAACTTTGAAAAAAAATGTCTCAATAACTTTATGTGTTCCCTTTTTAGGAGAGAAAAGAAATATTGTTTTTTAATT
Source organism: Stenella coeruleoalba (assembly GCF_951394435.1). NCBI lineage: Eukaryota > Metazoa > Chordata > Mammalia > Artiodactyla > Delphinidae > Stenella > Stenella coeruleoalba. Next base: position 135,378,297 of record NC_137169.1, read on the forward strand.
AAAAAATATTCTAAGACCATCAGAACAATTTGTTGCTTTATATACATTATATATTATACATTACATGGATAGGATATAATTTTAAATAACTTTATTATACCTTTTTAATAAAGCCAAGACATTTCCCATTATAAAGTATTTTTAATGCAATTGTTCTTCTTTCCTTTATACACTTAGCATAAATTGAACTTTATCATGAAATAGCTTTGGTATATGATTACATGTAACTTCAGAAATTGTGCCTATATTTCATGTCTATTTGTACAATGTATGTTTTTCAAGTAGTGTATATTTATTCCATTCCATTTAGGTCATACATTTCTGAAGTCTGGTTCCATCACATCTTCCTCTTCCACATCTACTTTTGAATACTGCAGATGGAAATCCAATGAATTTTATCCTAAAGCCTCACTTCTCAGAACAAGATAGGAACATTTCAGGATAACCGTATTGAACATGAAAAAGAATGACATTTGAAGATCAGATTCAGAAAGAATAAAGAATGAAGTTGGATACCATGATGGTAACCAAAATCGCTTTGCAATATTTTTGCATGATTGACTTCGTAAGTACGAAGAAACAGTTGCTTCACTAATTTCTCACATTCTCTTATTGTTTGTCAGGTATTTGTGCATTTTCTAATCTCATTAATCTTTTTGTGGGCTTTAAAAATATAGAATCATTGAGTTACCCTGCTAAAGAGAAGCTTAGAGAACATTCTAGAATGGATCTTTCACATTTCAGGAGAGGATAACTAGTCTTTCATGCAATTATAGGTAATATTGTCTACACGTCAGTGCTCATATGTGCCTTATTTCTCTTAGTTCCTATTTTTACCTCCACTCCAGTACTCTTTTTTTCATTCCATTTAAAAAATGCTTACCCATCCTTTAATGATAGATATTCTTGCTTCCTATTGGTATACTCATTTCATCTCATCTGATGGGCAAGGACTCATAGCAACTCAACTAATCCCTTACAATTTATTGATTGTATGATTTAATAGCTTTATGTGGATTACAGCATTATTTCAAATATACTGTGTTACATTTAAAACAAAGTGTTCATTCCAATATAAACTAGTACTACATACTCCATATTGAGAACATAGAGAGTTCAGAAAACTAAAAAATCAGTTTAAATTTTTGCATGAAATCAACACCCAGAAATATCTCCTTTGAGTTAGAAGATAGAAAAAGAAAACATTTTTAGATATTTTATTGTATTTCTTATATCTAGGAATAATGGAGATCATACTCCATTTTCTAATCTAATTATTATTTTCTTTTTTATTAGCAAACAGTCTCTTTACATTTAAAACCTTAAGAAGTCCCATGAAAATTGTCAGAATTTTATTCAAGAATACTTCTTTGTATTCAAAGATCTGGAAGTTGAACTACATGCTCTACAATTTCACTGAAATATAATGACCATTATGTACTTAGTACACATTTCCTTCATTAAAAAAATTTGTATTTTTTGGACATTGTTTCAGAAAGTGGGACTACATTAGTGTACAACTTGGACAGAGACCCTGCTTCGTGAAATTTACAATCTGATGGAAGAGATAGCTAATAAGTAAAGATACAGAGACATGACATAATTTAAAGAGAAAAGGCAAAGTAAGGAGTCAGATAATCTGGGAATGATTGTCTAAAGAGATTTCATAGACTTAAGAGACCTGAACCATTAGCAGGACCAGCCATATCGACACACTGAATTGATGTACTGTATCAGCCATAAAACTTATATTCATCATGCTACTTAATCCCCAAAACAATTTTAGGAGGTAGTATTATTTTTGTACAATTGAGGAAATGATGCTCAAATAAATTAAATGCCATGCAACCTGCAACTATAAAATAGCATAGCCAGGATGTGAATATAGGTTTAACTGATAATAAAGTCTGTTGTTTATACATTGCCCTGTTTTCTATGGTCCCATTTTCTCTGCTGTTTTTTTTTTCCCTTTGATAACTGTTCTACTTTTCAATTTTTTTTCATTCTCTGAGAATAAATTTCAGCTCAGAAAATTGGTCCCTATTTTCCATGCTTAGTTCTGGTCAAGAGGAAAGGCCAGAAGTTTACATCTAGAATGAAGCATGTTATGTTGCTGTGAAATGTGGCCCCCTTGGAGCTGGTGCATTGGAGGAGTCCCTGACCCAAGCTGGTCACTCAGAGCCCCTGCCTTGGAAATTTAGGATTGGGACCAAGGGAGAAAAAGAAAAAGAAATAATCCTTCTACCTGCCTAGACCTGGATGATCCCTTTTTTCTTGTCATGTGGATTAAATAACAGAACACTACTGTGCTAGAAAAGCTGAATGAAGCCAACTCAAAAGAATGAGAAATTAAAAAGCAAACTGCCATGTTCTGTTTTTCTTTTTTGTTTAAAATCCTTGTTTTGTTTACAATCCTTCCTAAGCCCCAGCTGCTTTTCTGTCCTGATATGACACATCGTTTCATATTTTAAACGATGGCCTGTTTTTCTTAAGCCAGCTGAAGTTAATTTCTGAAACTTAAAATCGAAAATGCCCTACCTAAAATATTTAATTATAAAATTGTGGAATTAAAAATGAGTAGTGGCTAGATGCAACTGTAAGGCAATGTTCAGGTGTGCATTTTACTTAAAAATCTGTAATACTAAGAGGAAAGAAAAGAAGTTGAAATTTGTCATGCAAGCAATGTATAAGAGCTATGAGAGGAAACCACCAGTAGAATCAAGTATTTTCTGAAATACCCAGAGAGACGTCTGCCCAGATATAAAGGGAAAATTCTCTACAGGTTACTTTTATCCAGGATATACAATTTAAATATTAAGGATAGGTGGTTTATTTGACAAGAATTTTTTATAATGAAATTTTAGTGTTTTGTTTTTTAACATCTTTATTGGAGTATAATTGCTTTACAATGGTGTGTTAGTTTCCTGTTTTTTTTTTTGGCTGTATGCGGGCCTCTCACTGTTGTGGCCTCTCCCGTTGCGGAGCACAGGCTCCGGACGCGCAGGCTCAGCGGCCATGGCTCACGGGCCCAGCCGCTCCGCGGCATGTGGGGTCTTCCCGGACCGGGGCACCAACCCGAGTCCCCTGCATCAGCAGACGGACTCCCAACCACTGCTCCACCAGGGAAGCCCTAGTTTCCTGTTTTATAACAAAGTGAATCAGTTATACATATACATATGTTCCCATATCTCTTCCCTCTTGTGTCTCCCTCCCTCACCCTCTCCCTATCCCACCCCTCTAGGTGGTCACAAACCACCGAGCTGTCCCTGTGCTATGCGGCTGCTTCCCACCAGCTATCTATTTTACGTTTGGTAGTGTATATATGTCCATGCCACTCTCTCACTTTGTCACAGCTTACCCTTCCCCCTCCCCATATCCTCAAGTCCATTCTCTAGTAGGTCTGTGTCTTTATTCCCATCTTACCCCTAGGTTCTCCATGACCGGTTTTTTTTTTTCTTAGATTCCATATATATATGTGTTAGCATATGGTATTTGTTTTTCTCTTTCTGACTTACTTCACTCTGTATGACAGACTCTAGGTCCATCCACCTCACTACAAATAATTTCATTTCTTTTTATGGCTGAGTAATATTCCATTGTATATATGTGTCCCATCTTCTTTATTCATTCATCCGATGATGGACACTTAGGTTGTTCCATCTCCTGGCTATTGTAAATAGAGCTGCAATGAACATTTTGGTACATGACTCTTTTTGAATTATGGTTTTCTCAGGGTATATGCCCAGTAGTGGGATTGCTGGGTCGTATGGTAGTTCTATTTGTAGTTTTTTAAGGAAACTCCATACTGTTCTCCATAGTGGCTGTATCAATTTACATACCCACCAGCAGTGCAAGAGTGTTCCCTTTTCTCCATGACCTCTCCAGCATTTATTTTTTCTAGATTTTTTTGATGATGGCCATTCTGACCGACGTGAGATGATATCTCGTAGTTTTGATTTGTATTTCTCTAATGATTAATGATGATGAGCATTCTTTCATGTGTATGTTGGCATAAGAATTCACATAATGGAAAGAAAAAACATCTGATAGAGAACTTGATGATGTTAGGCAATCAATAAATATTTAGCAACATTCAAAAAGTTATTTTGTTTTAATTTTGAAGGGTGAGTTGAGGAATTCTCTTGGCAGTCAAGTACTGGGACTGAAGAGCATGTTTTAGGGCTCTCAGTCACCATTGAGGAAGGAGGAGCTAAACCTGCCTGGGTGAAAGGATACATTAACGAGGGTGTCATATTAACCACGGCTTTGAAGTAAAAGTCAGGTGTTTTGTTTTCAGTCTCAATGAACTTTGGGAACAGCATCCAAGTTGAAAGAGCAAGATATTTAAAGGCATGGAGGAGGCAGGGGGAGAGTAGGGTGTTTGAGAAACTGGGAACATGTGTACTATCATGTCAAAGATTTCTAGGAAAAAAAAGCTTACTTCAAAAATGAGTAGGAAAAGACTTATAAACCTTCTAACTCTCTACTTCATCTCTTATCATTTTATATCCCAGCTTTCTTTTTTATCATTTCTGTATGTTTCTACAGATAAAGAAAAATATATAGAGTTAAAGGTATAGACAACAAACCATCATATCCATGTATAAAAGTCATACTGCACATAATCTCTATCTTTATAGATTTACAAATAATTACTATATTATAAGTGTATGGCATATTTGTTGTCTTTATTTCTCTAGTAGACTAAATTCCATGAGGGCAGGGACTCTTTGCTTTAACATTCTATGCCCATTAAAAAGAAGAATTCCTGGTATATACAGGGTGTTCAATACATTTTTGATGAATAAATGAAAAGAGAATGAAGAAATGAATGTGTGAATGAGATCAGATGGAGTTTTTGCTTTACCCTTAGAAGACAGAGAGCCAGCAAATGTATTTTCTCCTAGATCATTTTTGAGCCATTTCCTAATTTACAGCCTTCTATCAGTTGTATTGAAATTAATACACACTCTAAATCATAATCCATAAATCCAGATTATTTTGTTTGAAACTGGTGCAGTCCTTTCTGTGTTGATGACCTGCCTGGTCTTGGCTTTTGAGAATCTCATCACTTCCTTTTTCCTGCTAATCTAAGTGGTCCAAATTTGTACTTTCCTCTGTCTGGCTCATATGATTCTGACATGTTCTAGTTAACAACAGTCTTAATCAACAATATGAACTAAGTCTGTGATCACTACGATTCAAGCTCTGAAATGACAAGTCTGCTTTGTTTACCCTTTTACATCTTGTGTCCAGTGCAAGACCCAGGCAAAAGGATGTGCTCAATACATGCATGATGAATAAACAAGTGATCAATGAGCCCTGATCTATTATTACTATGAGCTAAAAAAAGAGATTTAACAAAATCTTATAGAAAATCACAGATAGGCTTATCACGTTTGACTTTCTTCGGAAGAGTAAACATAAATGACTATTTTGACTTATTTTAATTTCTTAATTAAAAATGTATTATTCCATGTTAGAGATAGTGTAATTTTTGTTTTTTATTTTTTTGCCATGTGCCATGTGGGAATCTTAGTTCCTCAACTAGGGATCAAAGCCCTATCCCCTGCAATGGAAGCACAGAGTCTTAACCACTGGACCACCAGGGAAGTCCTGAGATAGTGTAATTTTTACACAATTACATAAAGTTTCGCATGGGGGCATTAATTTATTTTTAAAGTTTCATTTTTATAATGCATTTTTATAAATATCAGTAACCAGATATATAAGGTGATTGAGTCCCTATTTTATAAGATGATTTCAAAAGGATTTTTGGGGGCCGAACTAGAATAGGATTTTAGAAGAATATAAATATTTTATTTAGAACCCTTATAGCATAGCTTTAACTTTATAATACTAGAGCCACTTTTTTTTTTTTTTTTGGTTTCTAGCAGCTCATATAGCTTTAACTTTATTAAATCTAGAGCTAGTCTTGAGTTATCTAGCAGCTTAGACTTTGACTTCCTTCAAAAATGAGAGCTAGAGCCCTTTTAAAATGATCATTATGCTGCCACTAAGCATTTTATCTCAAGTCACAAAGACTCATTCATTGAACATTTGGGCTAATTATTATTTCTGAAGGCATGTATGCAACTTCGCCATTAACATGTTCTCTACTACTTTTTAAAATCCTCTATTAAAACCGCAACCAAAACTCTCAATTGCAATGCCGTAACACAGGAATAAACACGAAGTCTGAACAAAATATCTTTGCCTCCCTCATCTGCATTTCCACGAGGTCACCTCTCTATGTATCCAAAACGTGATGAGGAGTGATATCATTTCTAGTTAATGCACCTTTTCCCAAAAGCACTTTAGATTTCAAAATAAATTATATGAGAGATTTGATCATAATTTGCCCGCCTTTGTAGTACTTAAATATAAGCTGATTTCCTGCTTTCTGAAGGAAAATTTGAGGGACAAAACACCCCATGAATCTTACTTGGACCTATGTGTTTTCTTAGGTTAATGACCACCAGCCACTACGATGCCTGATCATAGTAAGCATTCAGTAAATGTTTTCTTTACCCAGTAACAATTTCAAGGGCATATGCAGTTCACAAATGTGAATGCATTCCTATTTGTATTTATATACATGCACTTAAAATGTCATTTGGAAAAATCGACTTGGGAAGTGTGTCCTGCATACATCATCTCCATTTTCAAATTTCTATAATTATTTTGAGGCACAAAATATATCTGGTTATAACCTGAGGGAAACTCAGACAGTGCCTGCCTTCTCACTAGGGGACATCTTTCCCCTCGATGACAGGCAGATCTGTCACAGGGACAGATGATTTATCTCCTCTGATTTCATCCAGTAAAGACGCGCTATACAAGGTGAAGTGATAATTTTCCTCAGAGTTAACATGTCCAATGTCTCATCTTTCATTCTAGTCCTTGTGAAATGACATCGAACACTAAATTGGGAACTAATTTTGGTTGTGAGGTTTGGCTGCCTGCCCACTTCCCTGGGAAAACAAGCAAATTATCTGTACTTTTTAGTCATAGAAGTTATATGATACCTGGAGCTGGCTTTTTAGTCTGGGGATTTTTTTTCTTTTAATCTACACTGGAAAAGCAAAAGAAAAATATATATGACAGGGAGTTTTGCAAAAATATATATTTTGCCAGAAAATAAATCAAAATGAAATATACAAAGTGCTGTATCTGTGAAAAAAATATAACAAGTTAGGGGAACTTTAGGTGAAGGAGTGTGGTCGGCAGCATATTTGACTACAACACTAAAATATGCCATTAATTCAGTATGATTTTAGGAAAAAATCAACTCTCACAATTATTTGAGAGTAAAAATTCAACCAGTCAATCTATTATGTTCATCCAGCAAGAAAACTTGTTTGTAAATGTTTGTCTTTAGAATACAGTCTTATAATTCATTTTCTGAATGCACTTATTTTGGCACATAAATAGGGTAGTCAAGTGAGACTTGACTGAAGTGTGTTTGGGTAAACAAAAGATTTGTGTGATAAGCTAAATTCTAACCTACATAGTTACATATTTTTCCTTGATGAATACAGTTGATGATGGGTTATATAATTTATTAGGAAGGTGTATTAGCAGTGAGGCACTTAGAAATAGAGAAGTTATATGACTTTAGGTTATAAAGATAAACTAAGAATAGAGAAAGGTTGTGCTTTCTAAAGTTTATGATTAGTTTATAAAATGGACACGTTAGGCTCCCACAGTATGGCCGGCGACATTAGCTAGCGCTCGCTCTGCTCTCTCTAACGGGGAATCAGCGGACTGCAAGAGACTGAGCTGTATCTGCCTCTACTTCCAAGACACTCACGTTCAACTTTAGCTCACGAAAAAAAAAAAAAAAGCTGGGAAAATTTTATTAACCCTTTTTTAAAAAAAGTTAATGTAAAATTATAGCAAAAAAAGAACCTGAACTTTAGTAACACAGCTGGAACAATCTGCAGCAGCGGCGGCAGCGGCGGGAGAAGAGATTTAATTTAGTTGATTTTCTGTGGTTCTTGGTTGTTCGCTAATCTCACAGTGATGGAAGCTGCACATTTTTTCAAAGGAACCGAGAAGCTGCTGGAGGTTTTGTTCTCTGACGCAAACCGAGGATCTGGGGATCTTTGCACCATCCCAAGATCCGAGTGGGACATACTTTTGAAGGATGTGCAATGTTCAATCATACGTGTGACAAAAACTGACAAGCAGGAAGCTTGTGTACTCAGTGAGAGTAGCATGTTTGTCTCCAAGAGACGTTTCATTTTGAAGACATGTGGTACCACCCTCTTGCTGAAAGCACTGGTTCCCCTGTTGAAACTTGCTAGGGATTACAGTGGGTTTGACTCAATTCAAAGCTTTTATTCTCCTAAGAATTTCATGAAGCCACCTCACCAAGGGTACCCACACCAGAATTTCCAGGAAGAAATAGAGTTTCTTAATACAATTTTCCCACATGGAGCAGCATATCGTATGGGATGCATGAATTCTGATTGTTGGTACTTGTATACTTTGGATTTCCCAGAGAGTTGGGTAATCAATCAGCCAGATCAAACCCTGGAAATTCTGATGAGTGAGCTTGACCCAGCAGTTATGGACCAGTTCTACAGGAAAGATGGTGTTACTGCAAAGGATGTCATTCGTGAGAGTGGAATTCGTGACCTGATACCAGGTTCTGTCATTGATGCCACACTGTTCAACCCTTGTGGGTATTCAATGAATGGAATGAAATCGGATGGAACTTATTGGACTATTCACATCACTCCAGAACCAGAATTTTCTTATGTTAGCTTGAAACAAACTTAAGTCAGACCTCCTATGATGACCTGATCAGGAAAGTTGTGGAAGTCTTCAAGCCAGGAATTTGTGACCACCCTGTTTGTAAATCAGAGTTCTAAATGTCTCACAGTACTTTTTTCGCCCCAGAAGATTGAAGGTTTTAAACCTCTTGATTGCCAGAGCGCTATGTTCAATGATTACAGTTTTGTTTTCACCAGTTTTGCTAAGAAGCAGCAACAGCAGAGTTGATTAAGAAAAATTAAGAAAAAACACAAAAAGAGAACACACATAGAAGAAGGCGGTGGCTGCTTTTTAGATATTGATAGCAAGGGCCATGCTTTCCATAACCACCACCTTGTAGTTGCAGAAAGCCCTAGATGTGATGATAGTGTAATCATTTTGAATTGTATGCATATTATATCAAGGAGTTGGATATCTTGCATGAATACTCTCTTCTGTGTTTATGTATCCCATGCCATTCTTGCTGTGAAATTGAAGTGCATGTAGAAAAAACCTTTTACTATATGAAACTTTACAACACTTGTGGAAACAATTTAATTTGGTTTACGCACAGTGTAATATTTCTCCAGGTATCATCCAAAATTCCCCACAGACAAGGCTTTCGTCCTCATTATGTGTTGGCCTCAGCCTAGCCATCTGGGACTGTTCTATTAAATTGCTACCAGGATTTTGCATCTAGTTACCTCCACTGTCTAGAAGATATTCTCTACTAATGTTATTGAAACAAATTTCTACTTCATACAGATATTTTTCCAGCATCAATCAAAGTTCTTCTTCCACGAGTCGAGTCCTCTAAAAAAATGACTGCAGTTATCCATTTTGTGTATTACTATCTCACTGCTTCCTATACTTGTGTGACTTTAATTGATCCATTCCTCACCATAGTGTCTCCCTCCCAACCACACCCCCTCCATAAAGCAATACACTGTTACACAGTGGGTTTACACTAACCTTATACCCCAGAGGGGGAATGGGGGGGATGGACCCTGGGCTTAATTTTCTTTTAAGGTCAAGGGAGTCTGACATTTTTCGTTATCATGACCTCTTTTGGAATAAGCTGGTGTTGATTAGCAAAGAAAGTGTGGATTGATACTAGGGAATATTGGTTGTATAGAATAGAATAGAACTGTATGGAAACTGTATGCCATTCTGTGCCCCCCCATTAAATAAGGTTAGCTTCTCATGAGTACCATGCCTTTATTAACTTGCTAAGTGGTAGTATAAAAGAATTATCACTAAATTTGTTAGCAAGGAGATTTAAGATAAAGGTTGTATTGGATTCAACAAGTCAAGCCAGCTCAGATGATTCACCCTAACTTTCACTTTCGTAGCCATTTCCACTGATTTCTATTAAGGATATGCCATAAACTTTGGTTTAAAGCAGAATCGATGTCTTTGCCATCTTGTGACTTAAAAACCTCTGTGACTTTGTGATGCATGTGATAGTGTTCTGACGGCTCCTCTTACTGGTATTTCTTTCACCATGGAGTAGCATCAAGTGATGAATAAGAACTATTCAGGTTATTCAAACATAATACACAGTGAAGCAGAATGCTATCCATAAAACATAACATACAAAATTCCAAAATGGTCAATGGGAAATGACTAGAAATACAGGCTTAAAAGAGTTGGCATCTTTTAGCTGTATTTGCTAATATGGACATTTAAGCAGTTGAGAAAAGAGGAAAGTTGACTCAATTTTAAATTTCTTCTTGTCCTCAAACAATTTTTGATTCTTTCTGGATTGATGCAGTGACGTTTTTGTATTTATAAATGAAACACTTTTTTTTAGTGTTTCTAAACATAAATTCTACTTGGTTTGAAATCAAGTGGTTGGAACACTTTTGACTTTTAAACATGTTGTTGATTCAGAGCTTCACTGAAGAAGTTTTTAATCAATGGATCAGTCCGATTCTGTAATTAGCGCGCAGTACCTAATGTTTTGGTGCTATTATGAGGACCAATGCTCAAAGTGGATTTTGTTCTTGAACAGTGTTCCAGTAGATTTGATGAACATTTATTGGCTTGAGGTCTGATTCCCCCCCCCCGCCCCCGTTAATAGATTTAAGATTTCCATTTAATGTAGAAAAACTGCACAAATTTGTATGGAACAAAGCCTAGAAAAATGAAAACAATAGATTGAATAGTAATCTAAATTAATCCCAGTGTATATAATAGAGGAGGGAAAATTTTGGTGCCATAATTTCTCTCTTCATTGTGTTGGACTTAAATCAGTTGAAATGTATTTCTGTACCATAATTTAAGCTTCAGTAAAGGTTTGCTTAATTCATTATCTAGTGACATTCAGAAAGTTTTCTGTTGATGTATTTTTTAAAATTGTATACATGACCAAATACTAAACACTTAAGTTTTTATAATTAATTGAGTAAATCAGTATTTAATGATCATTTTGTAAGATTTATGGGAGCTGTCATAAAGATAAGATCTTTAAGATCCTGGGAGAACAGATTTAAACATTTTTTTGTTAGTGGCTTCGCACCTGAAGCTCAAAGGAAATCATCCAGGCTATATACCAGGATACCACAGAGTAGAAAGTGTATAAGTAGTAAGAATAAGAATGCTAGAGTTTGGAGCTAGATAAGTGAAAAGTTTGGAGGTGGAATAGTCTAACATTTATTATGAAATAGGCTCTTGATGGTGGGGTGGGGCAGTGTTTAATTCATGGTTATTTCTATTAACTAGAACAGAGTTATAAGCTTTTGATCATTTTGCCATGCAGGTACATATCTCATCATCAGGCAGAATTTCAGTTCTTCAGTCTCATCTACAATAAGCTAAAAACTGGAATCTTACAAAATGTGTATTTGGATCTTTCTCAGAATGAGCTTGTCAGACTATTGTCCAAAATCTGAGTTAAAAAGGGTTGAGAACATTTATTCATAGCAAGCCATATAGCATTATTTAAAAATTACAAAGTTTTAAACTCTGCCTTTCCAACTTTATCATAAGTATATTGAGGACAAGGCTGTATCCTATCTCCCATAGTTTCTAGAAGAAATTTTGCGTTATAGGTTCTGTAAAGATTGGATAAGTGAATAGATATCAATTCTTAAGAAACCACATAGCAATAAAGTGTTTGCTATGTAATCTTACATATTATCTTCATTCACTGATTGAACACTATTATATGAAAGACACTCTGTTAGGGATACCTTAAAGGCATCTAAATTATACACAGACATTTCTTATATTCTGTTAGTAGCTGAAATATTTTCTAATGCATCTTAATTTTTATTGCTTTATTTCTGTGATCCTAAAAGGGGAAAATAAAGTGCTCTACTTGTATAGCTTATATCTTAAATACAAACCATAATTATATTATTTTTTCGCTATTTTTGTTTTTATTTTAATTTTTTTACAAGTTAGACATTTCTAATAACTGACTCTAATGTGCAGTCTTTGCATCATTTCTCAGATAAAGCACAGGACAAGAATTAATTTCCCACAGCTTTAATATCTCACATAACATATTAAACACTTATGTTTAGATTTTATGTCTTCAACCTCTTAGTCCATCTATTACACTGAAGTCTGAGATATTTGTGAAAAAGTAGAAAAATAAAAATAGAATGGGAATATTATCCCCTCTATATTTTAAGAAAACTTATGATGAAAATAAACATATCCTTAAACATATTTCTCTTTTAATTTGATCATTGTTGTTTGGAATCCACTATGTAGTGACTGATTTTCAAGCTATTATGATTTATTTCTTTTTCATCTTTCATTTGTAGGAGTGTGTGGGTGTGATATTAAAACAAGTTATTGTACATGGAATTCTGGGCAGACAACATTTTATGAAACTGCTGTCACCTAAATGAATACCAATGCTTTGGGCAAAATATAAACAAGGAATGTTCTAAAGGGGTATGAGATAGAAAAATTTATATTAAAAATGCTTATATTGACACTCACTTCAACAAGAGGAGGTTAGAACATTTCTAAGCCAGCATGCCCAAACCAGTTTTTGCTGAAATGATTTTCACCATATTCACATCTGGTTCATTTAATGATGTTTGCAACTGTTACACTTTTGGCACTGACATTTTATAGTAGTACACATCTCAACGCAGAATGTCATTTCCTTCTTTTTAAAGGAATCATTTAAAGTTGTTGTTGTTTTTGTCCTATTTGCTTTAACTTCACGTCTTAAATTTGTCTAAGCACTAAAATTTTGCTTTTTTATTTTTTTGGAGGTAGAATCTCTAGCTAGCATTACATTGTTTCCTGTTTCTGGTTTGCCATTCTATTTTCAATGTTCATATACCCTGTGAATGTGATTTGTCTCAGCATGAATCATCATACTTATTTCAAAGTCAACTTCCTTTATTTTTCTTTCAAGACTTTCAGTGTTTCTAAGAATCTGCCCAGCAGGGAATAGTATTTTATCCAGGTTCTGTGGTTTGTTGCTTCATCTGACAATTTCTGTGTTTACACAATGAGTGACATTCAGATGGAGACTGGAAATATTCTCCTAATTTGGGTTGAGTTTTCCACTCTTTTCTTCTTTCAGAGTACAAATAAAAACTTAAATGAGGTTCAAATAACTCTAAAATAATAAGTTAACAGAGGTATGTTAGATCACCAGGTGACGCAGGAGTAAAACTGTTTAAATATAAAACACATGGGAAAATTGCAGAAAAAATGATAGTAGAAAGGCATAGTTTAATTGCATTGATATTACTTTCTAGTATAAACTAAGTCTTCAAGATAAAGAATATGAAGGTATACACGAGTCAGTGAGAGTGCCAAAGGAAATGATTTAGAGAGTGATAAACAAAGAGCATTTTATAAAGGAAGATAAATTATAGGCGTTAAGTGAAGTTTTAAATAACACAAATGGTTGTTGATGAAACCTAGGTCTCTGTAATTTCGCTGTCTCAGGGCTATTTACTGAACTAAGGTAATTGAAACTTTTAGTCTTGACTTTGCCTCATTCTAAACAAGTTATTTGAAGAAATATACGTGAATCAAAATGAGCCTTAATCTCTTAATCACATAACGATTACAGTTGTTTTGTATATTGCACCAGTTTTAGCAATAATTAAATGAGAAAATACAAACACATTGAAATGAACAAACATAATTAGATCGATATAGTCATTGCCATTATTATCACAATACTATGACCTTTATCCAAGTTTCTTACCAAGGTCTGTCTGCCTGTTACCTGGTGCACAGGTGGGCAAGACTCCTGGGACCCTTGGCGTATGGTACCAAATCCAGCAGCCTCCATTGAGGTACTCTTGTTCATGGATGGATGCCAGTTGTTAAAAGCAGAACAAAAAGGAGGCCACCATGATACTAATGTCGCTCAGATCTGTTTGTTAATGAGAAAATTTTGGAAAGACATTTGAAGGGGATACATGAGAGCAGATAGAATTTTTTAACCCCTTATTTTATCTCACTGTAAAACAAAAACTCTGAAGCAAGAAAAGGTACTTTCTACCACAGAGCTGACCCCAGTCGTCTCACGTGCTGCGTTTACCTACCCAGCCGCCATGGCTGCTGCCGCTGCCGCCCGACATGCTCAGGTGCACTGGTACCCTTCCTCTGATACCACCCAGCAAGGATGGAACTATCGTCAGTTCTGTTAGCTCTTCAGTCTTGTCACCACAGCTCGAAGCCCCCGCCGCAGTGGGGAGGAAGCCACCCTGAGCTTCCACTGCCCCCAGGTGGCCGGTGCAGAGCTGCTGCTTCCCTCCAAAGACTGTGAGTCTTAAGCCTGAGTCAGTGGACTGTTTCCTTCCTCTCCTTTTCCTCAGCCCTGTCCTGCCCCAAAGCCCCTCTCCACGGCCTCACGGCAGGATTCGGGGGGCTCCTCGCCGGGACATCCAGACCTAGCTCGGAGGTCTCACTGGGACTGAGCAAGGCCTGACCTCCTGTCCAAATTTGCTTCCGTAGCCCCGCCTCAAAGAAATGAGGCGTTTCATTTTGCACGTTTTCCTGGAATGAATTAAGACCCTTAAACTGGTATATCCGTGACCGTAAAGTTTGTTCTCACGTCCTGTCACCATAGCAACAAGTCCTGCCCACCAACGGTTCCTCATTCCCGGTCCCTGTCCCCGCATCCCCTCCCCTGCACCCACCCTGCTTCAGTGAGGACCAAGCCCTGCAGCCAGTTCCTCCCGGCGGCTGGCGGCCTCCACCACCCCACACACTTCCAGGCTCAACAGGAAGGACCACCGGGCCACACAGAGCGTTTTTTTGGTCCTTTCAAACTGGGGTCCTCTGCTTCCTCCCCCTCAGATGGGCCAGCAGCCATTAAGAAAACCCCTTCTCCGCCCAGTTTCTCTTCTCTCTCCAGGGCGCACCCCAGCCCTGCCATGAGTCCTCATTCTTTCCAAACTTCAAAACCAACCAAAAAGTGAAAGTATTTTTGTACCCCGTGTAACAAAGTAGTTTTGCTACATAAAGGATTTTTCGTGTGTGTGTGCAATTAATTATTGAAGAGACCTCGTGCGCCCTGTCAGGTAAGTTTAACATTTTAGATTGCGGCATAAAGAAGAAAAGGGTTTCCGTTCTCCAGCAGTGAGCCTTAGCGTCAGCCGTTCGTTTAAGTAAAATGAAGGAAAAATTGTGCAATTTTTTCGTTTCGTGAGCGCATCAGTGCATTGCCTTTGGCCGCAGCTGTGGCTGTCTTGCCGTTTTCAGACTTGGGAGACGAGGAAGCTGTCGTAATTGCTGATCCTGTGAGAATGTGAAACTGGACAATATATGAAATGCAAAATTAAAAGATCATCCAAAGGGAAAAAAAGAAAAGAAAAATAAGGTACTTTCTAAGAATTAAACAATATATATTTACCTAAGGCTGGTCAAGAAAACAACCTGGACAAAATAAACACAATTAATGTGTAGGAGATGTCTGTCCCATGGATGCAGACATTGACATCTCTAGATCAGATGTATCCCCATCATGGCGATGACGTCTCTGGCAAAGAGCCTTGATCTCATTAGCATTTAAAATTAATTCCCCTTGCTTGAACCTTCAACTAAGTGCTTTTTCTTTTTTTTGATCAACACAAATACTCTAGTCCTATTTCTGACTACTGCCAGGTTTTTAATATTCATCTTCATGAATTTCATCTTGAATGCATATATGAGAAATTTTGGATCAGAGACAGATTTCTTATGAAATACCACACAGTAAATTGTAAGTGTACTGGCTCCTCTTGCCCTAGTGGTTTTGCCTAGTGTGGTGTCATGGGACTAAGGTCAACTGTCCTACAGGAGTAGCCAGATACCCCATAGGCTAAGAATGAGAGAGAGGATTTCTTAATGCTTACAAAGGGGAAGAAGACGGTTGTTCTCCTCCCTTCCTAAAGGGTCTCCTAGGAAACATGAATACCCTGAATTCTAACTCCAACTATTTGGTATACATGTAAAATCTCTCCGAGACCCAGACAGACCCTGGAGTCTCTGGCTTTATGACATGTAAATACTGGACAGATATTGTTCCAGTCTTCCTGATCCCTGGTTTTAACTTAGGTTCCTTCTCCTGGCTGTAACAGAAAGGGACAGAGAAGTTTTATTAACCATTTTGATCAGAGAATTTAACTAAACAAATGGCTACAGATATAAGTTTTAGAGTATGTGAGGCTGTTTCTTGGAAAGAAGCATTCTTTTCTATATAAACATACTATATAAGCTATATAGTATATATGTTTCCTTGGCCCAGAAGCTAGTGCTTTTTGAAGGAGCACAGAAAAATGTAGTGAGGTTTTATTTTCCTAAAGTTTTATATTAATAATTTCAGAATATAGGTTTTATATCAATGTCAATGAGTTTTGATAACATAAGTTCCACCTGTTAGAGAAAGAGCCCTCATTCTTGTCAAAAACCAAATATCTGACTTCACGATGGTGAAGCAAAGATACTGCACAGGGAAAATTTACCCATCGTAAATGTCACCTTGTCAAACCAAATAACATACATATCAACTTATAAGTTCTACCACCAGTGGACCTGATTACTATTTAAGACAGCAAACTTTTCCACTTTTTTATTAAATAATTCCAATACATATAGTTGGGTTTTTAAAAATATTAAATAAGTATTATGTTGCATACTTTATATAGATGTTAAACCATCTTATATTAAAAATATGAGAAAATAATAAAATTGTATCTTTATGGCTTCAGGAGGTTTAGTAGATTCGACTAAGCTATATTTTCAACAAAATTGGCCACTTATGTTACTAGACACTTTTTTAGTGTAGAGAATACAAACATACAGCATTTTTAATTTAAATAATTTAATCATTTTTACAATGAAAAAATGTTCAGTATCTTAAATTTTGATGTCTTTTAATGAATTAATTTAGTAATAACATTACTAAGTAATATAAAGTTAAAAAAAATAGTATCTATAAGTCTTAGAAATGCAGTAATGGCCAAATTATGTGGAAAATTTGACATAGATCTTCAGGTAGTTTAGATAATTCTCATTTACATATGTTAAGATGAGCAAAAAAGGCAAGTAAAAAAATTATTTTAAGAACATAATTAAACAAAGAACATAATTAAAGACCATAATTAAACAAAGAGAAGTTATTAATTAGTCTGCAACTGAAATATATATTTGAAGAATTAGGTCAAATTAAATCAAGACACGGTGTAATAAATATTTTAGAAAACATGCCTGTCATGTAGAAATTATTGCTGACAAAGAAAGTTACTTAACTTAAAATTAAAATAAAGCAAAAAATTTAAATAGCTATAGGAAAAAATGAATTTAGCAGATCTGCTAGTTTACATTTTCATGTGTGCCTTGAAGAAGGAAATCTTTATCTTCAGTAGTCATTCCTACCTTGAAAAAGGAAGCAGGGAAGACAAATATGTCTACATCAGTCAAATTGATAAAAAGTCAAGCTGTGAAGTTTAAATTGGAAGAAGCTAAACATATTTCTTCTTTTAGTGACCATGAAATTGAAGTCAACTTTTCTTTTAAAAAATTAGACTCAGTAAATATGTTGAAGTCATAACCTAGATCTATACATTTTCTAAAACTCTTAAAATGGACAAAACTCATGGAAAATCCATATTCAGCTTTTTACCAAAAGAGGATTTTCTCACAATATGAGAAAAGCGTCTGCACACTGAAGAAGATAAGCCATTCATCTGTTATTGTGATTTCTGCTCTCATATTTTCTATGGTATGTTGAGTTGCAACTAGCTTTCTATGGCTTTTGTTTATTTTGCTTATGTCTTGGTTTGTTTTGTTCATGGTATAGTGGCATACATCACACATTAATTTGTAACTAAAACATATCACTGTCACTCTTTAGAACAGTGAGGTTAGAGGATGCTAAAAGCTTCTGAAAGAGACAGGTTCAGGGATAATAATTCTATAAAAGCATGTGAAGCAGAAGCCATAAGATTTCTCAAAACAGTGTTAAATGCTAGAATAAAATATAGCAACATGTTCAAATTTCTGAGGAAACGTGATTTCCAGCCAGAATTACCTATACAGCAAATGTATTAATCAAACATGGACATAAAAATATTTTTAAGCCTAAAACAACTTAGAAAATTACTCTTATGTATACTTTCTTAGGACACAGTTTGAAAAAAAAATAATAAACAAGAACACAGGAAATACTGTCTACAGCACTGTAGAGATATCAAGTGAAGTATAAGATTAGAAATCTTACCTGTGATCAAAGTGCATCTATCTGTAGAATGTGCTGTAGAACATCTATCCTACACTATAAAGGACTCCAGGAAGTAATGCTTATGGAACTAAAGGGTTTTTTTTTTAATTTTTTTTAACATCTTTATTGGAGTATAGTTGCTTTACAATGGTGTGTTAGTTTCTGCTTTATAATAAAGTGAATCAGTTATACATATACATATGTTCCCATATCTCTTCCCTCTTGTGTCTCCCACTAAAGGGGTTTTTAAATAGGTTTCTATTTAAAATATATAGCTCACTTCCTTTCTGGTTTGTGATTTGTGACCAATTTGATTATATATTCTTTTGATTGGCCTACAGAGACATTAAAAATTTCATTGAAAAGTTTGATCTACCAAATTTCATTGGCATGTAGTTGCTGATTTTGCATAGCTTTTTTCTTTAACAATATTGACAAAATGACAGGTATAGGGACTAGTCATGGTCATGGCTGTCTACCATTTTGAAATAACTTGTCAAATATTTGGGAATATTCTCATGTTACAATTTTCCATCCTTCCATGTGTGTATAAAAAGCTCACGTTTCTGGTCATCCTTTAGCTAAAACAAATGCAAACTATCTAGATTTTCATAACTGCACACGTTTATGAAAGGGTAAGGTTTGGAATGTAAGGTAAGCAGACAAATTTCGGATAGAACTTCCATTATTTTGCTGGATAAGAGTAGTGAAAGTGACAATAGCAAATACCCAGTAGTTATAAAGTTGAGACTTTTTTTAACATCTTTGTTGGAGTATAATTGCTTTAGTGTTGTGTTGGTTTCTGCTGTACAACAAAGTGAATCAGCTATATGTATACATATATCCCCATATCTCCTCCCTCTTGCATCTCCCTCCCTCCCACCCTCCCTATCCCACCTCTCTAAGTCATCACAAAGCATCGAGTTGATCTCCCTGTGCTATGCAGCAGCTTCCCACTAACCATCCATTTTACATTTGGTAGTGTATATATGTCAATGCAACTCTCTCACTTCATCCCAGCTTCCCCTTCCCCCCACCCCCGTGTCCTCAAGTCCGTTCTCTATGTCTGTGTCTTTATTCCTGCCCTGTCACTAGGTTCATCAGTACCTTTTTTTAGATTCCATATATGTGTGTTAGCATCCAGTTTTTGTTTTTCTCTTTCTGACTTACTTCACTCTGTATGACAGACTCTAGGTCCATTCACCTCATTACAAATATAAAGTTGAGACTTTTAATAAATGTATTTTCTGTAGGTTAATATTAAAATGGTAGAATGATAAAATTAAAACATGAATATGAGTCAATCCCAGAGGTGGTTGAATGTTCCAGAAAAATTATCTCTTGGCTTAGGTCCTTAGCCATTGTAATAATCTTTCCATATATTTACAATGAAGTAATATTGTCCAAATACACTCTTTCCCTATACAAGTGGCTGCTGAAATATCACATACAAGTTTAGACTTATACTGCTATTTAATAGCTTCTCAAATAGAATAAAATAATTGAAAATTAATAATTTGTACAGATTTTATTTATGCCATACTTATTTAAATTTAAAGAGCTAAAATATAATTTGTTTAGAGTAGTGATTTTTACCTCTATTTCTGAAAGTTTGTCTGCAAATTACTGTCAGAGAAATAATGCCTGAGAATATCCATAGACTTTTAATAAAATAGTTATTCACTAGAACATTGCTTTATTGAATGACTCACCACAAAATCTTGAGATCATAAAGCAAGCCAGCAATACCATTATGTATGGCAAGGACAACAAAAATAATACTTGATATACTTGACAGGACTCTCTAAATTTGAGGATTATATTTATTTGAAGAAGGTATGCTTTTAAATGGCAACAGAAATCTAAAAGCATGAATAAACAAATTCTGCTACAACAGATGAAGTGCTTTTTTTTCTTCTGCTTTTCAGTGGAAATTCCCATAGGGAATAAAGCAGAGGGTATTTCATTTCTACGTCAGATCTCTCTGTTCAGTAGGCCTGGAGACTTGCCATACTGTGGATTCCCACTTCATCTAGAGACGGGACTTTATGGAGGACCGAAGGGAAACCAACCCAGTCAGGTAATCAACTGGGAGCAGTGAATTTCTTGAGATATAAATGCTATGTTGTGCTCTGATTCTAGTCTTTCCATCCATTACCGCCCTCCCCTTTTGCTGGAACAATTCTCAAAATATGAATGATTATCTTTTCAGCTCTAGAGTGTACATTTACTCCAAGAAAGTTTTCTTTAGGCTTAACATGTGTTTGTGGTGATACACAAGGAGGGAGGTGTTGCCACTTCCAGGTATGGAAATCCATTTCTCTGTCTTGATAGTGTAAGAATTGAGGTATATAGGGATCCCAGCAAGAATCCCAGATTCTCATCACAGACGATCATAAACCACACTGATCAAGTCCGGGAATGTTGCTACACAGTGCAAAGCTTCCTTAGGTAACTCACAGTGTGAACTCTAATAGTGAGTGTAAACAACTTAAATATTGAACCTATTGGATTTTGTTATATATGCTAGCAATCTTTTTTTTTTTTTTTAAAGAAGACGTTGGGGGTAGGAGTTTATTAATTAATTAATTTATTTTTGTTGTGTTGGGTCTTCGTTTCTGTGCGAGGGCTTTCTCTAGTTGTGGCAAGCGAGGGCCACTGTTCATCGCGGTGCGCGGGCCTCTCATTATCGCGGCCTCTCTTTTTGCGGAGCACAGGCTCCAGACGCGCAGGCTCAGTAGCTGTGGCTCACGGGCCCAGTTGCTCCGCGGCATGTGGGATCCTCCCAGACCAGGGCTCGAGCCCGTGTCCCCTGCATTAGCAGGCAGATTCTCAACCACTGCACCACCAGGGAAGCCCTGCTAGCAATCTTTACACAGAGCCAGGATAGGTGTCAAGAAAACCTAAGTTTATGCATTCTCATTTCTTTTTAATATATAGGAGATAAAAAAGAAAGGGCTAACTTATTTATTTATTTATTGTCAATCATGTTAGAAAAAGAAGATGCTTTTTAGTAATAAATTTCTTCCTCAATCCTTTTACAATAGGTCTTTGGGGAGACTAGAGACGATATACCATGAAAAAATAATAACAGCAACATCTTCACAACAATCTTGAAAACGCCAAAAGCATACTGAATCTCAAAAGTTACACCCTTTGATGAAGGTAAGCATGTAGTAACATAATTCCATCAATTATTTTATGCAAATTTGGTCACATTAGTGATCCCAACAATGTTGATTGTATGTTTTTAAGAAAGTACTAAGATCAGTTCCCAATAAAAAAGGCATTGGAGTGCTTCATTGGTACAGATTAGATTTTAAAATAAAACAGTACATATAAAGTAACCTGGTTGTACTTTGAAGTTTTTGAGAGTTAGTATATTTGAAAACTTGATTGTTGATAACTGCTTGCAAAAAAATCACAACTCAACTGAAACAAGTTGTTTTGCTTTAAAAAATAGATTTAAAAGAATCATTTTAAAGAAAAATTAGATTGATGTTTCTTTGATTTTCAAACAACCCATTTAGACTAGATATGCTTCTTACATTATTAGTGGTACAAATGTGCTTCTATATTGTTTGCAATAGTCATCTTATTTATCACCTCATTGAAGTTTTATTAAAAGTTTCAGTTTGATGCATTTTATCTCTCTAAACTCACATAAAAAGGCTTCAGAAGTTCAGAATAATTCGGCACCGGGGAAAATGATCAGGGTAAATTGCACTGGATTTGGAAGTCTTCCCAGAGATAAAAATAAATGACTGATAGCCAGTTAGGAAACGTCAGCTGAAAAGAAAGTACAAACGCAGATGATAACCGATAAAGGTTTTTGCAATTGTTTTAACAAGTGTGAGAAAGACACAGAAAATAGACTCTATCTAATAATATTAATTTTTCATTAATATGGGTATGCATACCTAAAATGCTAAAAGAAAATCTAATATTTTTTTCTGGATCTATATATCCTAGGGTACTCAGACCCTCCAATTCTTGAGGATTTCCAGTTTACCTTAGTGACAAAACTTACCACTTTAAAATCTGATCTCTTAAAGGCTGTTAAAATACTTCAGTAAATTTTGTTGTTGTAAGGAAATCAGAAGACCTCATTCAAACAAAATTTCTTCTGTGGCCAGCTGCGGCTATTTATATCTGGGGAGAAAGAAAAGAAATGAAGACCATGGTTCCTATCTTTCAAGAGATTACAGTTGATTGAAGAAGATAAAACAATGATCTGTTTAT
This sequence comes from Stenella coeruleoalba, assembly GCF_951394435.1. Classification (NCBI taxonomy): domain Eukaryota; kingdom Metazoa; phylum Chordata; class Mammalia; order Artiodactyla; family Delphinidae; genus Stenella; species Stenella coeruleoalba. The sequence continues at coordinate 135,400,993 of NC_137169.1, forward strand.
GATTCTTTTTAATGCATGGGTGTTTATGCAGGTATGAAATATTACTTGGGAGCAGAGAGCACAGGGGAACACTCCCTGTCTGTGGGCGGTGGGGCACAGAGAGTAGGTGGTCCAAAAAAGCTCTTTAATTTTATTTTCTGATTACCACAAATCCAGAAACTTTAAAACAACATCTGTTTAGTATCTCAGAGTTGTGTACATTAGGGATCTGGGTGGCCTCAACAGGACTAAACTCTTAATTGGAGATTTTGGAAAATAATTTATCAACTAGCTCATTCAGTTAGCTTGTGAAATTCAGTTGTTTGTGGTTGTAGGACTGAGGACTTCTTTCTCTTGCTGGCTGTGAGCTGGGAAATACTCTCAGCTCTTACATGCTGATTGCAGTTTCCTGCTTTGGGCTTTCTTACCTGATCTGTCACATTACAGCTGCAGCAGGAGGCCTCATGGCAAATTTCCCTCAGGCTTCCAATGTCTGACTTCCTGTCTGCAACCAGCTAGAGAAAACTTTGCTTTTAAGGGGCTCATATGTATAGGTCGGGCCTAATTGTATAATCTTCCTATCTTAAGGTTAACTGTTTAAAAGCTTAAATATAACTGCAAAATCCTTTTTTCCTTGTAACACGATATAATCATGGTAGGATCAAAAGGAAATGGAGATCATGGGGGCCCTCTTAGAATTCTTCTTAAAACAGAGCCCAAAATGGGGAGAGAGAGAAACAAAAGTAGGATCAAGATCTGAAGCGATTAAGTCAAAGCATTATCCAAAATTGCTGAAAAACTCCCATTCACAGATTTTAAAAGCGAGAAATATAAATGAAAAGAAAACAAATAGGCACATGTCTTAGTCTGTTCAGGGTACTATATCAAATCACTATAGACTAGGCAGCTTATAAACAGCAGAAATTTACTGCTCCCAGTTCTGGAGGCTGAAGTCCAAATCAGAGTGTCAGTCAGAATGGGTGGGGTTTGGTGGAGACCCTCTTTCAGATTTAGGTTGCTGACTTCTCATTGTATCTCAGATGGCTTTCTCAGGCCTCTTTTATAAGATCATGATTCCCATTCACAAGGGCTCCACTCTCATGACTTAAGCACATTCCAAAGGTCCCACCTCCTAATACCATCAATTTAGGAGTTAGGATTCCAACATATGATTTTTGGGGGACACAAACATTCAGACCATAGGACTGAAATATAAATTGAAAGAAAACAACAAATAGGTGCATAGTAAAAGTGGTAAAAATTCGTAAAATGGCTAGAGAAAAAAATTCAAAGGAAGCAATTAAAGGAGACGGATTATTTCAATGGGACAAGATTAAGATTTCAAACTCAGAAGAAAAAAAAAGTGGGGAGTGGAAGCTGAAAGAAAAATGGAATGGTACTTTAAAACTGCTATAAGAAAATCCTTAAAACACCTGCCTACTTGGAATTCTATATCCAGCAAACTATCATTAAAAAGATATATATAATTAATCCCCCACATAGATTGTCTATACAAAGTGTGTATAGTGATAGCAATATTTTATAATTGTATGTGTATTAATTACTATTTATAATACTATAAATAATAATGTATAGAAATAGTAAAAAGCATTTAATATTTAAGTTATCACACTGCAGGGGGTCTTAGTACCCACAAGTGACTGATGGAGGACTTAAAGGTGCATCAGGACAGGCAGGACATTTGCACCTTCTAGTTGTCATCTCTCCTATCAGACTCCAGGGTGAAGGCTGTCTGTTACCTGGGGTTCACACAGGAGTCTCGTAGGCTGTGGGAAGATTTGCAGAATAGCAGAAAATGAGGACATCTGCAGGCCATATTGATCTGGGGCCCCCTGAGATGGAAGCAGCTGAGGAAGTTGGGTACCACTTCCAGGACTCAGAGAGATGGGTATTACAAAACATACTGGAAATACTCCAATAGTTTAACAACCAATAACTCTGTATTCATGAACAGTTTTATTATCATGAATATGCTAATAGTTGTAGCCACTTTTATTGAATATTTATATTCCTGGCACTGCTTAAATACTTCATTTGTGTTATGTCATTATATGTCAAGTCTATGAGATATACACTTTCATTATCCTCATTTTTACAGAAACAAAACTGATAACATAGTTCTGAATCTAGAGCCTATACTCTTAACCAATGCACTGCACTACAGAAAAAAAAAATATGTAGCATTGTTTGCCATGTTTAAAATGTCCTAAAATAGTAAAGGTCAAATGACTTATGGTACATACTTAATATGGAAAATTGCGGCTATTTGAATGAGGTAGACCTATATGTACCCACACGGAAACATACTTTCCATGTATTTATCGCTAAGTGAAAAAACTAAAGCAAGATGTAGAACGGGATGTATTGAAAATAACTAGATATGTATATGAAAAATATATATGTAAATTCATAGCAAAATTTCTGGAAGGATACACTGGTTACCTGAGGGAGGGTGAGTAGGATGCCGAGACTGGGTGGGAGGAGACAGGAGAAAATAGGGAAAGGGAAATTGAGAAATCTTTATGTATTTGTGTTGGCTTAAAAAAAACCCACACATTTTCCTGTTTAATATTGTAATAAAAACATAAGAAAGAAAAAATGATGTTGATATTTTTGCTTATTAATAGAAAATCACTTATTTTGAAATAAAGCATGAGATAATCATACTTTGAGGTATTTATTTGTGAGGAAACTGAGCCTGTTTATGAAATCATAACAGGTATATTTCTGTTCTCTGTGGCCGCAGGCAGGAGAGAACATGCAGTCTGTTAATAACTCGCTTTTAAACTCACCTTCCTGGAGTGTCACCTACTATGCCAATCCCCATAGATTGCTTCCCAAAATTTTTATTAAATATTCTGATATCTTTGTATAATTTTAAGTATAAATGATTTACCCCTGCCCAAGGAGGAATCTCTCTATGCATTTATAAATAATACCTTTGGAAGTAGATAAAAATAAAGGAAATTTTATGGTGAGAAGGTGTCAGAGGATAAGGTAGGGAACTTGGACAAGAAAAGCAAATAACTATTATGCATACCTGCATGTATGTTCATAAACTTGTTTAATATAACTTATTAAGATGTGCATGGTAACTTTTCAGATAATACAATTTCAAATTTCATGATTGATCACACAAGCTCTGTGTAGTTCCAGTTGCTGACTGATCTGAGAATATAATTTGATCAAGTAGAGAAAAGAAAAGGGGAAAAACGTACAGATAACGGAAATGGAATTTCACTGAAGATGTGCAATAGTGATGACATTGACATTTTATATTTTGAGGGATGAAAATTTAGTTATTATGGAGCCTTAATAACACTCACTTCTACTCTCATGGATATTGGATATAACGAAATTCTATATTTATCAGCATTTCTTCACAGTGGTGTGTGGAACAAGAAAGAGAATGTGTGTAGGTAAAAAATAATCATAAAGAGAGCATCATTTTAACAAATAATGGTTAGCAGTTTTACAAAATATGTCAGGCAAGATTTAAATGTACTCAATAGTTTGGAAAGACCTAAAAGGGACCTGAAAATTTCATTGTGACAGAAACTGACTGGCAATTAGAAATGCTGAAATGATTCTTGGCCTTCATATCTGTTCAAATCTCTTTTAAGTGTGAATTTTTTAAAGAAATTGAAGTTTCTAATGAAAAGAGAGAAGAGAGGAAATGCTGAGAAATTCTCTGGTTTTTATTACACTCTTGCTATATTTATTTTTTAAGACAAACATCTCAGTAAGTTTTTCAACTTGCAAAGGAATGCCTTATGTTCTTCACAAATTAACTCTCTGAAATTGCTTTCCATCAAAATCCTCTACGTTTATGAAAAGTTATCAAACTAAAATGCAAAGTGGAGTTGTGATGCTAGTTTGATGGCAGTCTATGTGACATCTAGATTGGTTATTTTTTCCCCTTATTAAGTTTTAAATGTAAGTGTTTTTAAAGTGCAATACCATACAATTTCATAAACAAATTAAAATTTTTTTGATGATGTATTTATTTGAATCAAAATCTACAAAATATAAAACGTCATATCTACCCTGTGACCTTCAGTGGACAGGTTACCTATTGTCCTAACTAGACACCTTGCATCTTTCACTAACTTAAAAGTCCTTCAAAGCAACACCTAGTGGACTTATACAGTGAAATTTCAGTAATTATTTTACAAATTTTGGTTTGGGAAAGGACTTTAGTGATTATTAAGATGCACCTACTGTTACACTCACGAGAAAATTGAGAATCAGAAAGTTTAAATGATTGCTCAAAGGGTTATTAGTTTTAGAACCTATAATTATCCACTTTCTATCCTAATACATAACTGCCTCTCAAACAGGGGTTTGTGGACCCATGTGGTCATGCAGACGCACTCAAGGAATGCACTGATATCTTATTGAATGTTTTAGTCTTCCTCACCCCGAATTTGTTCCACTTCAAGTGATCCCTATCCTATTTTAATACATGGCAATAAATGGCAACTTTATTTGCCAGATGCTTAGGCTAAAAATTGTGGAGTCATTCTTTACTCCCTCTTACTTAATACCACGCAAATTGTCCACTGTAAAATTCTATGATCTATACCAGGGGTCAGCAAGCTCTTTCCGTAAAAGCCAAGACTGTAAAGGTTCAGTCTTTGTATGCAATGTGATAATTGTTACAAGTACTTAACTCTGCTGTTATAGTGTGAAAGCAGGCATACATAGACAACATGTAAAAGAATGGGTGTAGCTGTGTTCCAATACAATTTTATTTACAAAACAGACATTGACCATGATTGCAATCAAGGTCTGTAGCTTGCCAGCTCCTTTGACAACCTTCCAAAGGTATCCAGAATATGAAAACCTCTTCTGAATATGTCCACTTCTATCACCCTCATATTTCAATGCAAGCACTACAATGTTACCCCCTCTGGTCTTTCTGAACCCCACAATTTCAAGTCCATTGCAAGATCTTTATAAAACTACATTTTGATTCAGTTTTTGAATAGATGAAAAATTCTTGTTACTTACAAAGAAAAAAGTAGAAAAGTGTGTATGCAGTGGAATGTCTCTACCTATATTTCTTTCTCTATCTTGCAAGCAGATAGCAATTGTTACTATTTTCCTGTGGGTTCTTCTAAATATCTAGATAGATGGATCGACAGACATGAACTTTTTTTAACAAATGATATAAAATAATCTTCTCCTTGCCTTTTCATTTACTAATAAAATTTATATAATTTTCCATTTTGTTACAGCAGAAGCACATTCATTATTCATTATGACTGTGTTATATTCCATTTCATTGATATTTAATCAACTAGTTGCTACTGATTGGCATTTAGGATGTTTATCATTTTTTGCTGTTAAAAATAATACACTGACTGGTATTATAATTTATATATGGACATAATATACACCTTTATAGATATCACTTGTATATCATTATACATCACTTGTATACATTTTTATATCTAATAGTGCAAGGAAAAGAGAGAGACTCTTTACTCTGGCATTCTAAAATATTCTAGAATATACAGATATAGATATATATAGAGATATAGACAGATTTTATTTTAATTTCTTTTTTCCTACATTAGAATGTTAGCTCTATGAGAATATGGACTTTGTATAAATTTTCTTCTGTACGCAGCTTCTGCTACAAAGTAGGCACTTAACCAATATTTTTAATATGTAAATGAATAAATATATTATATAATAGTATATTGTTTGTTTTATTATGATCTATTTTTAAAAATAGGAACTGATAATTTGCCTCTCAGTTTGAATTTTGGTTTTAAAGATATTTGGGATCCACACAGTATTATTTTCATGAGAAAAGAAAAGGTTGCCACATTCTGCTAATGATGAGACAATGACAGGGTATATTAAATGTAAATTCTGCATTTCTGCCTAGTGATTTAGGTTGGTGAAGTTTCCACCAAGGTTTGAATAGAAATACTGGTAAGAAAATTTAGCTATCACAGAGCACAAACTTTAGGCACGCTGAATTACGCAAGAGGGAAGAGATATGGAAACATATGTATATGTATAATTGATTCACTTTGTTATAAAGCAGAAGCTAACACACCATTGTAAAACAATTATACTCCAATAGAGATGTAGAAAAATAATAATAATAAAATAAACTAAATAATAGTAAAAGAGAAAAAAATAAAATAAAATAACCTGTGCCCAGCACAGCTGGTTATTGCAATTAAGTTTCAGCAAAATATTATTTGTGACATTAAATCAATGTTATTAATTTGAGTATTATTAATTTTATAGTGTTTATAATTAATTGTTAAATTAGTTTTGGTTATATAGCTGTATAAGCATATGGATTTTATATCCAGGTCTATGCTTTGAACTTCTTAAGTAACATGAAAATAAATGATTTAAGTCAAGTGGAATGTTCCTAGGTTTACATATAGGTATATATATTTTTTTTTCCATAAAAATATGACTATATATTACATAATTTTGAGAAATACTATATGTCATGCCTTTTCCCTTTGTATTATTTATTTGGTAAACCAAAAGCAAAAGTACATTTTCCCTCACTGTGTATATCTTTGGAGAATTTTTCTACCAATGGACTTCAAAACTCCATAAAAATAGTTGACATTTCTGGTTTGTTTAGTACCAATGACAAAAAAAAACAAACAAAAACAAGCTAAAAACTGTCTACGTTCTGATTTTTAAATGTCCATAAGAGTCACTAATCTAAAAATATAATCAATTCATTCACTCTATATAGGCATAGAAAAATATGAGTGATTATATAACTTTGAAGCCCATGGAAACCACCTGTTTTATGTGTAATTAATTAATATAACTATAAGATTATAATAATTTGATATATAGTCAATATATAAGTTCTACATATAAATTCCTAAAGGAAAGGGAATAAATACCGTTATTAATCCTGATTTTAAAGCTTAATTTCCCAAGTTACTAAAATTGATAACAGTAGGCTGTTAAGTTCTGTATGTGTTCACACATTAAAAGCGTAAAATAACTGGGAATTCCCTGATGGTCCAGTAGTTAGGACTCCACGCTTTCCCTGCTGAGGGCATAGGTTTGATCCCTGGTTGGGGAGCTAAGATCCCACAAGCCATGTGGCAAAAAAAAAGTGTAAAATAATTTGTAAAAAATATTAAATGCCATACAAACCCGTTATTTTTATTAATATCATTATTAAGGCAGTTGAGTGGAAGAAAAACATAGCAAACTGTTTAAATATGTTGGACATTAATACAAGATATATAGTTTTTCACCATGTATAATCTTCAGGCATTTAAACAGTAGAAACTCATAATAGCTGATATTTAATTTTTTTCTGATATTTAACTTTTCTTGACCTTCACTTATTACTTGGACAATTAGAACTGTATGAGCTTAGACAAATTCTTCAATCTCTCTATGGCTTATTTTCTTAATCTATAAGATGAGTGATAACTTGCCCTAAGAGAATCGTTATGAAGTTTAAATAGCTTAGAAGTTCAAGGCCCTTAGAGAACTACTTGGCGTGGTGGGGCGTGGGGGTGGGATGGAGGGGGAGGAAGAATGCTGGAGCAGGAAAAGGACAGAACTTGATATTTATTAGAAAATACTTAGATTTTTAATTAATGTGGGCTTTCTTGTTTATTCAGGGTATAAGCCATAAGGATGCTATGCACCAATGTCTTATAAAATTATATTTTCAAGTCACTTTCCATATTGCAAACAATATAATTAATTTTGCCATGGATTTAAGATAATCCAATATCCACCCATTCTTAATATGGCAATCTGAAAAAGATACAATGAAATATTTTTTACCATTAAAATAATGTTTACAATGAGGATCGTGTATGAGTTTGGAAGGCCAAGAGACTAGACCATCAATTTCCAGAAGCATTTGCAGCTGCACGTACAACCAGATATGAGCTTCACAGACAGCAGCTTCCAGCAGAGACCATGAATACCTCGTGTTTGAGTTCTTCAGCTTCAGAGTGATATCACTGTTGCCAAACTCTTTTTTTTTTTAAACTTTCTATTTTATATTGGAGTATAGTTGATTAACAATGTTGTGTTCATTTCAGGTGTTCAGCAAAGTGATTCAGTTATACACATACATGGATCTATTCTTTTTCAAATGCTTTTCCCATTTAGGTTGTTATATAATATTGAGCAGAATTCCCTGTGCTATGCAGTAGGTCCTTGTTGGTTATCCATTTTAAATATAGCAGTGTGTACATGTCAAACCCTTGACATTTGTTCTCCCAGCTCTTCCAGTGATTATCTGTGCCCTAATTCCTTATTGTTTCTGTTTTCCTAACCAAACCTTGCTTGCAATTTGATCATTTAAAGAAAGACAATGGGGTTTCCCTGGTGGCACAGTGGTTGAGAGTCCGCCTGCCGATGCAGGGGACACGGGTTCGTGCCCCGGTCCAGGAAGATCCCACATGCCGCGGAGCGGCTGGGCCCGTGAGCCATGGCCGCTGAGCCTGCGCGTCCGGAGCCTGTGCTCCGCAACGGGAGAGGCCACAGCAGTGAGAGGCCCGCGTACCGCAAAAAAAAAAAAAAAAAAAAAAGACAATGTATTCATTCAGCTAGTTGGTCAATCTAACAATCAACATTAACCAAGTTGCTATTACAGGTGAAGTCTTGTCTTAGGAATTGTGGGGATTCAGCAGAGGCGTAGAATGCAGATCTAGCAGTTCATATATTGCATATAGTTTTACAGCACACTAAAATAATAATAAATCATTCATAAAAATATGACTTCATTGGCTACTTAGTGTTAGATTACCATCCCTTGTGCTTATCATTCAGCCTTATTTTTAAACAACATTGAAAGGTAATCAAGAAATATAATAGGTTTGATCTACACATGATTACAATGTATTATTATAAGCACAAAAATAGTTAACATCTGAATAAAGGCCATTTAAACAAAGGTTTCCCTGTAACAGAGGAAAACATGCCTATCACCAAATCACCACTGATTCCTGAAAGGTATGATTAGTTTACAAACAAATCAATGCAACAAAAAATTAACCAATGGTTTTAGCTTCCTTTACCAAAGATTACACACACACACACACACACACACACACACACACACACACACAGAGGAACCTGTAAATCCTGCTCTTCTTGAAGGACGTGACTTATACATATGCAGGAAGCTGTAAAAGTCTGTTTTGCATTGAATCCCTCTCAATCAGTAAACCCGAGGAACAGATCCATTCTGGATTGTTCGATGATAAGCTCTAATTAAAACCCTGCTTTGTTGAAATCTAATTCAAATTCCACATTTCCCCCCAATCTAAATTACTTCTCATCTTGTTCAGTTGCAAGCAGAATTCCTATATGTACAAGCCCTTCTCCCTTAGTCAAGAAAAAAAAAAAAGTTAAATAAATTTGGTCTTTTATTTCTCATATATTAGTGATTTGAGATTTACATCAACATTATTCATGTGCAACATCAATTTTTTTTTTTGCTCTTTCTAGTTGATATGGGAAGAAAAAGAGCGTAAGCTAACAATAGTGTAAAAGTAGAATTATCTTCCCAAGTCCCCATCTCAGTTACACAGAATTGCCTTATTCCAGCCATGGGATTCTAGTTAGGAAGTTGCTCTCCCTCCACATTTTACCATGAAATGTACCAGCTTCTGAATGAAGGCTTAGGACATCCCGGTTGATAACCAATGAATTTGATACATGACCACTCCAAGTCTCAAAAATACTTTTGGCATCCTAGTTTGTGGATAATTCATTTATTTCCAGAAGAGGTCACCCAGAATGACGACAAGGAAATACTCCTCTCATGGCTATGTGTATCCTTTCAGGTGATAAATCAACTATTCCAATAAAATTAAAATAAAAAAAATTCATTCCTGGCTAAAGCTTTGAGCTGGCATTTTTTATTTACCATGGATCCTGATGTCTCAGATTGTGCTTCTCACATGGGAGCCTTTTTTCATCTACTGGGCTTGGTGCTCTCTAAGTCTCAAATTGAGGAGATGAATGAGGGTCCTCTCAGAAAGAAGACACTTACTTCTGAATCGTGAGACTCTAACCCTCTCTTCCTCCACCCATTTCTTCTGAGCATCCTCCTTTTGCTCTAGGCCTCCAGAAACAAAATTATTTAAATTCTTTTTCTGCAAGTTGAGGCTTAAGTTATCCAGCAGAAAGACCTAGACTGGCCCTTCCATAGACAGTCACAGTCTTCAGATACACAAAATATTATCTAGACTCCCTGAGGATATGAAAGCATTTCTCCTTAAAATCATAAATTTCCTTCTAGATAAATCACTCCCATAGACTGATTAAAGAATTTCTGGCAAAAGCAACCAAAAATTAAGATCACGGTTGAACTTCTGTGCCATAGTGCTCCACGGTTTTCTAATCCACATTTCACGTGTGCAGTGATGATTCTGGACTATCTCCCTCTATTCAGAATCTTAGAACAGACAATTTGATAGCTTTTAAAAGCTTTCATAAAGTGCTAACTCTATAAAGTGCTTACTTTCTTGAAATAAAAATAAGTCTTAACTCATGTACACAAATGAGAAATACTTATTGAAACCGTCAGTTATTCTGAATTTTTTGAAACACTTGAACTGCTTTATGTTTCAAATGAGCTAAAGACATTTAAAACATCTTTTTCCAAAGTGCATTTTTACACACAAATTATCACTTTGGATTTTAGGAATGTTTATGTGCATTCAATTTAAATTAGGGAATCAGAGAGGTAAAGACCACTGTGTCACACAATGAACTACAACTGAAATTTATAATTTAATTAAGAAGCACAAGATTCTTTTATGAAATGATCCTCTTCCTTTTAAATATAAGAATTCAAAACCATAGATTGAATGTTTGCTCAATAAAATGAGATTAGTGGATGAGTAGAACTCATTAAATAGCTCTGGAAATGTGAAGGTGTGTTGAGTTTTCTGTTTTTCCTGTAATTGATATTACTCCTGTTAATAAATAAATCAACGTATTTCAAAGTAAATCTTAATAAAAAGGTTACATAAAAGATATACGCATTTTAATTTCGGTCCTACAAATTTAGCAATGTAACAGGATAATATTGTCCATTGTGATTTACCTAGATTATGAGGCGATTTTGTTCTTGCTTTGGCCCACTGAAATATGGTATAATAATAGACTCCTCTTACTGGAGTTGACTCACTGGAAAGGTGTCTATGGAACTCCAGAGTGCAAGCCACACACATGATAATTAATATTAATATCTCATCTTTAGCCTGTAGTCTAAAAGTTCTAATGCCTATTTTCTGTGACTGTGTGTACATATGCTTGTAAGTATATATAAATATATGAATATGTGATATATATACAAATATAATAAATGCATAGGTGGATATAACTCTGAATCTTCTTTGAGACCATTAAGACTAATCTCCTTGATTCCACCAGACACCAAACCTAACCAGTAGACCAGGAATCCTATATCACCCCTCATCATGGAAATGCCATTGTCCCTTAAGATCTGTGTGTCCCTTTTTTTTTTCTGTCATTTGCCCCTGTCAGCTGATGTAAGTTGCTCTCTGGCTTTTGAATTTTGTTCATTATGCGTTCAGGGAATCACGGTTGTTCTTAGGCAAACATGTCATATTCTAAATTTCTTCTTTGAACATTTCCCCTGCCTTCTTGGTGGAAATGAAACTAGAATTTCCCTCAGGACGCTGCTCCCTTTGCTGTCCTCAAGTGACGGCTGTTCTCTTTTACATTTCCTACATATTACAGGTCTTGGAGGTAGATTCGGTAACACTTAGGCGCCTCATTGTTGTTTTCAGAATATTCTCATCTCTACTCACTAAATTACCCCAGTCATATGTTTCGTGACACCAGATTATATCATTCACTATCCTTTTTTTTTTTTTTTTTTTTGCTGTCATATACACAGGAATACATAACTCTAACTCTGGTTGTTCCTGGCAAGACCCCTGTCCCTCCTCCCTTCCCCACAATACTGTCAGTCTTATCACCACCATTATCCAGCTCAGTATCCATCATTCATAGCTGTTAGCACCTGGCTGTCATGCAGTCTAACATTAATATTGCCTTAAGTTTTGATTATTTAATAATCCATGTAAAAAAATCATCTAATAACTTTGCTACTCAGTTTTTGACCTCCATCCCTCCAGTCATCATATTCTTCATCTACTTCAGTTGTTAATTCTCTCAGATAATCCTATCCTTTATTACCAACATCTTTAACATCTGTAGTCACAATTTCAGGCACTGTGCTCTGCAGCAACAATTTCTATCTTGTCTTTCCAGATTAACTTCCTATCTCCTATTTCCGCCCACCTATAACCATTTATCAACCACAGCATTACTTCCCTGAATTATTTTAAATCATTATTCAAATGCCATGTTCTCAGTGAGGCTTTCTTTGGCTACCCAGTAACAGCATTACAACTGCCTCTTTGCTTTGAGCTCCCCATCTTTCTTGTCAATTTTCCTTTCAGCCAGAGCATAAATGGTGGGTGTACTATGAAACTGATGGTACTTAACATTTCAAGTCACTCATTGGCAGGGCCCCTTCTTAGCTCTTCTAAGTAATTTTGTATTTATAACTTTTTATTATTTCTTTAAAAGTACAATCAAACTGTACATAAAATACAAATATAAATACATATATATGTACAAGTACACATATATACATATTTATGTATATATATACACACACAAAGACACAACAAAAGTAGATCGTCTCCTTCTTATAACTTATCAACACCAACTATATATATTACTTTCTTATTTGTTCATGTAAATACTGCCTATTTTCCTTGAGTAGAATGTATGCTTCACGATGGCAGGTATTTTTGTCTACTTTGGTCACTGCTATTTCCCCAGTCTCAAAAAGGTAACTGGAATATGGTAAATATTTGTTGAATTAATTATTTCATCTTTTTTATTCTTGCTCACCTCTATTGTAAATATTGCTGGTATTTTAGTTATTAAATGAAGACACAACTGCAACTCTGATAAACTGAGAAGCCAAAAAGGAGATAAATGCCAAGTTCCTAAACTGACAAAATAAGAAACTTGTAATGCTAACACTATATATGGAATCTAGGGAAAAAAAAAAAGGTCATGAAGAACCTAGGGGTAAGACGGGAGTAAAGACACAAAGACACAGACCTACTAGAGAATGGACTTGAGGATATGGGGAGGGGGAAAGGTAAGCTGTGACAAAGTGAGAGAGTGGCATGGACATATATACACTACCAAACGTAAGGTAGATAGCTAGTGGGAAGCAGCCACATAGCACAGGGAGATCAGCTCAGTGCTTTGTGACCACTTAGAGGGGTGGGATAGGGAGGGTGGGAGGGAGGGAGACACAAGAGGGAAGAGATATGGGAACATATGTATATGTATAACTGATTCACTTTGTTATAAAGCAGAAACTAACACACAATTGTAAAGCAATTATACTCCAATAAAGATGTTAAAAAAAAAAAAGACATAGAACGTAAATAGCTTATGGAGCAGATCTGCCAAGAACGCAGAACTGAAAGGTGCAACTGCTTTAAAGAAAGGAGAAAATTATTTACGCTTGAAAAAGGCAAAGCAAAGAACGTGGTAGAGTTGACTGTTCTCAGTGCAAAGGCAAAGTAGCAATCTGAGCTTGGTTGCTTGGCAACGAAGCTGAAGAATCCATATAAGTGGAGAAAGTTCAAGGCAGTTGCACAGAGGGCAGAATTATACTTCATTCAGAGTCAATTCTAATTAAACAAAGTAGTACAATATAAAAATGTCATATATTTCCCCATAGTTCCTGAAGATAGTACATGTACATTATGACAGTTTGTACAAAAGGTGAAAATACAGATGTCTTTTTTCTTTTTAAGTTTCACTGTGTGACATCATTAGGAGAATTCATGAAGCAATATGGAAATATGCATTTCCCTAAGCTTGAAATGACAATAACAGTTGCTGAAGGATATCAAATTGACAATAAGAAAATAAGAGATTTTCCCGGAAACTATACCCCATTCATTTAAAATCAAATGCTCCCTCAGTGGATTGATAAAGCTAAAGGTGATATGCCTTTGCTCCAACTTCAAAGGGATCATCAAGAGTGAGTTTTAAGGCTCTAGGCTAGGAGATGTGTTTTTCATAAAGAGATAAACCATCCAGTGATTAGAAAGAGAGGAAACAATAAATTTTCACTATAACATATGTATCTGCTGAAATGTCTGTTTCTTTTTTTAAAATCACTTCTCAAGTTCATTTTATTTTTCTGTTTACATAAATGATGGGATAGCGATTTCAAATAATTTACCAGTTTTGAAGAATCTCAGAGTAGGGTCAGAACTTTAATTAGCCATTAAAGTACTGGAACATTTTGGACATGCATAAATGCGAGGTAGAAGAGAATTTAGATTAAGAGAAAGAGAGCACAATCTCAGATATGAAGTGATATAAGGAACAATGAATAAATTATTTTGGCCAAGATAAATGTGTACAAAAGCATATGCTGAAAAATATAGCTGAAATTCTGATTGTCATGAGAACAAAGAAAGATTGTAATGACAATGTAGTCTACAGAGTTTGGATGTGATACCATAGGTTGGGAGAAATTATTGAGAATGTTTGAACAAGGATGTTAAAAGGTAAAATCCGTGCTTCAAAAAGATAAGCCTCTCAGATGGATAAATGCTAAACTTGAAATCAGAGAGCGTAAAGGCAAAAAGATCAGTTAGGGAACTATAATAAGGCTCCATAAGAATAATTAAGTCCAGAGTGAAAAAGAGGGAAATGGGAATAAAGAGAATTGGAATGAACTTACATGGCTGGCTCCTCCCCAGCTTCCCTGTTTTAGTTCAAATGGCATCTTGAAAAGGTCTTTCCTTATAAACTGCCTTCACAACTTTCACTTCATGGTCTTGTTTGATTGACTTTGTAGTAACAACCTTTTCACTGAAATTTCCTTGCTTATTTGGGTTTTATTTACTTACCAGCTTTCTCCCCTGAAATGACTCACTGGAACCTAATTGCTGAGGGACCGAGGTACTTTTCTCATTTGTTCACCCTTGATCCAGTGTGTTGGAGAATCTTTCGGATATTCTAGGCACTCAGGAAATGTATGTTGAGAAATAGATGAAAGAGTGAATTGACAGGACTCTGTAAATGATTGTTAAATAAATGAGGAAATCACTGGGATGAATAAGGTCTCTTGAGCTCATGGAGCTTAGATTATAACAAATTGTTTATGACTGATTCAACAAAAAAGAATTGTTACTACAAGGTGGAAAAGAGAAATTTTTTAAATGTTTGTTTTATTGATGTGGTGGTGGTTGATTTTTTTAATCTTAAACTGAAGTTGTAGGATTTCAAATGAATTTGGTGAAGCCTTTGGACTGTACAGCATAATTGCATCTGTGGTTGCATCTGATTCTCAAAATCACCATCTCTTTAACCTGTGTAAATGCTTAACTAACTCTAAGACCCAGTGGCCTTATCCATAAAATGAGAATATTTTTAAGTATTTAGTATGACTCGTTTTTATAGTATCAAATGAGCAAATTCGTGTAAAGTGTTAACTGCAGTGACTGGAACATAGTGATTTCTGATTAAAAACTAGCTATTATTATGAAACAAACAAACAAACACTATGAGCCATTGTGCAGTGATTAAAAGCCTAGATTCAGGAGTGGCACAGCCTTGTTAAGAGTTTGCTGATTACTGATTTCTCCTGGCCTTATTTTTCGTGTTAGGATTCCTTCTTCTTAGGCAACATAACAACAGTTCCAAGCACAGGCTCTGGAGACAGACTGCCTGGTTTTGAATTCTGGCTCTGCAACTCACCTACTTGTGATCTGAGAGAGTTCCTTAAAGTTCTGTGGCTCAGGTTACTAATCTATAAAACACATGTAATAACAGGGCTACCCAGCAGGGTGGTTATGAAGATTAAAAGAGTTTAAAATTGAAAGGTCTGAGCACAGCGCCTTGCACTTGGTAAGAGCTATGTGAGTTGTTAAAGAAAATAAAGATTGACCGTGGTGTTATGTATATATGTGTATGTGTGTGTGTATACATATATATATGTATATCTCACATTTTTTAATTTATTCATTTGATGGTGGGGATTTAGATTGTTTCCATATCTTCATTATTATGAAGAATGCTGCAAAAAAAAAATGACTGTGGGACTACAGACATCTCCTTGAGATAGTGATTTCATATCCTTTGGGTTTATACTCAGAAGTGGGATTGTTGGATCATATGGTAGTTCTATTTTGAATTTTTTTGGGGAAATCTCCACACTGTTTTTGTTAATGGCTATACCAACTTACATTCCCACCAACAGTAAACAAGTGTTCCCTTTTCTCTACATCCTTTTCAACACTTGTGATTGTAAGCTAGGCAAATTTTTATCTTTACATTTTTAGGGGTTTTCATGGCTGTGCCTAACAACTAAACTGACACATGACAAACTAAAAATAAAAGATTGTACAAATTTATAGAAGTTTTACGTGACACAGCAGCCCTGATAAGGAAACGAAGACCCAAAGAAATGATGGAAACTACATCCTTTTATAGTAGGTTGAAAAAAAAGAGACAGTTGTGGAAAAGTAACTAAACTATGTGGGGAGGCTAAAAGAAGACACAAATTATTTTAGCAAGGTCTGTTTTTATAGAATTCTCTCCCACTCAACTTCTTGTCTTTCATGATAAGAATATTACTTTCCTTCTGTCACAAGGAGGACATCTTTCACATGGGAATGTCATCTCTTGCTTTTAAGTAAGAGAAGGTAGGTCAGAGTGGTTTTCTTGAAATTTGCAGTTTTTCAAGTGCCTTTAGTTTGAAATAATCTTATGCCAAAGTGGCATATTTTGAGATGGCATATTCTGCCACTTTTCATTATCTTTTTTTTTGATAATAATTATTTGAACAGGTGTGAGATGACATCTCATTATGGTTTTCATTTGCATTTCCCTCATAATTACTGATATTGAGCACTGTTTCTTATACCTGTTGGCCATCTGTATGTTTTCTTTGGAAAAATGTCTATTTAAGGTCCTTTGCCCATTTTTAGTTGAGTTATTTGGTGTTTTTGCTATTGAGTTTTAGTTCCTTATATATTTTGGAAATTAGTCCCTCATCAGATTTATGGTTTGCAAATATTTTCTCCCATTCTGTAGGTTGCCTTTCACTTTGATAATTGTGTTCTTTGCTGTGCAAAAGCTTTTTAATTTGATATAACAATCCTCCTTGTCTATTTTTGCTTTTGTTGCCTGTGATTTTGGTATCATATCCAAAAATTCATTGCCTACACCAATGTCAAGAAATGTGGCTATGTTTTCTTCTAGTCGTTTTATTATTCCAGGTCTTACAGGAGTTTTATGATTCCATTTAAGTTGCTTTTTGTATATCATGTGCAATAAGGGTCCAATTTCATTCTTTGAATGTGGATATCCAGTTTTCCACCACTATTTATTAAAAGGACTATCTTTCTCTCGTGTGTTCTTGGCACGCTTGTTAAAGATCAGTTGAACGTATAAGGGTGAGTTTATCTTTTTTTCTCTATTCTGTTCCAGTGGTCTACATGTTTGCTTTAATGCCAGTACCACACTGTTTGGATTATTGTAGCTTTGTAATATATTTTGAAATCAGGAAATGTGTGCCTCCAGCTTTGTTCTTTTTGCTCAACATCTACATGAGTAAAACCATATATCTCAAAGATATTCTAGCACTATTAGTTTATCTAAGAATATGCAATACCTTCTTGAACAAGAATTATCATTTAAGCCTCCCTACAGACTTACATTTACAAAACACACACAAACTTATTTCAAAAAGTATGAGTAATAATGAGTAGAGCTCCTTACTATTACCTACCATGTTTTATTTATTGACTTAATGCCTGAATTTCAAGCTTTACCACAGAGTCTGACATTAAGGCTAAATTTGTATCCTTGTTTTGTAAATTCAGTACACTTATATAAGTTAAAAAATATTTAAAACTCAGTACATAGGCATCAAAACACAACAATAAAATCACAGTGAGATATCACTACCAACCCACCACCATGGCTAAAATGGAAAAAGACTGACTACATTCCAATGTGGTTATCAAATAATAACCCTACTGGCAATGTTAAAGAGCTTCTCCACATTCTCGCCAACAGTTAATGTAAAGTAATGTGTTAAATTTTACTAATCTAATGAATGTAGGGCGGTATCTTGCTTCTTTAGTTTGCATTCTCCTTATAATTAATGTGATAATCTATTTAGGCTAATGGAAACTTGTGATATCCACTTCTATAAATTTCATTTTTATTTCCATTATCCATTTATCTGTTGGATTATTGATATTTTCTTTATGACTTGTATGGATTGCTTATATATTTAAAAAATTATTCTTCTGTTAGTTATATATGTTGTAAATATTAACTCCTTACCTGAAAAAAATATCAATTCAATTTACTTATGGAAATTTTCATAAACTGTTTCTAATAAAAAGGTCAAATTTATCAATCTTTATGATTACTGTGTGTTATTTAAGAAACAAAAATATTCTGTTACATTTTTTCCCACAGGCTTTTCTGTACTGTTTGCTTGGTTATCCCATCAATATAACACACATTTAATTTACAACTCTAGAGTAAGACTTCCTATCTCGTACATGTCATTGGTGCCACCTTAGAACAGTGGCTCCCAAAGTGAGGTTTCCAGTTCAGCAGCATCAGCACCGCCTTGGGACTTGTAAGAAATTGAAATTTTCAAGGCTTTCTCTACCTACTGAATCAGAAACTCTTGGGATGAGGCCCAGCAATTTATATTTTAAACATATTTCCTGGTGACTCCTGATGACTCTAAATTTTAAACATATTTCATGCTCAAGTTTAAGAAGGATTTTATTATAATTCTACAACCATGTAATCAGGAAAAGCCAAGGGAGAATCTCAAAGTGTCATAGATTTTATGGCTTTAACAGGTGAGAAAGCACCAAGAAAAGATTTTCCATCAAGGGTAAAAAGTTTTTGAGCTAGAAGAGAAGATTTTAAATCTCTAAAGGTCTAAAGACATGCAAATTCAATTAAATAATATAGTAGCCAAGGTCAACAGAAGAAAAAATAATACACATGTGGCACAGACATTAATATTTTTGATTAAGAAATTGGCACAAATAGGGAATTTTGTGTGCATTTAGTGTTTATGAGCTTTTGGCTGCCTTAAATTGGATTTTCTTGAAAACAAAGACTGAGACCTATCTTAGGAAATAACACTGTGATGCAGACTGTCATTCTAGGGAAACAGAAATAAAGGAAAAGAGGAGTAAGATAGGGACAGAGAAAATACAAGGAAATGCTGATTTGTTGGATGTATC
Organism: Stenella coeruleoalba; assembly: GCF_951394435.1. Taxonomy (NCBI): domain Eukaryota; kingdom Metazoa; phylum Chordata; class Mammalia; order Artiodactyla; family Delphinidae; genus Stenella; species Stenella coeruleoalba. Next base: position 135,420,342 of record NC_137169.1, read on the forward strand.
ATCTGAGGTCATATGGAACTACTGTCTTCAACCAGCCCACTGGGGGTTTGGAAGGGAGAAGAATTTGCCCTCAGACTTTTGCCAATGGCTCTATGCAGCAGTAATAGGTACTTGAAATACCAATGGTTCTGTTGTGCCACATGAATCAAGTGGCAGAATAACTTCATGGTGGCCTAGATTTCTTGAAGAGATAGTATGAGCAGAGCCTAACAGGAAACTAGAAAGCCAGTTAATGCAGTTCATAAAATCTCCCTTAGCCCTACCCAGGGAATAGGGAAAAGTGAAAAATGGTGGAAACCGCATCTAGAGGAACAAATGAAGAATATCCAGCACATTCTGAAACTATGATTGTATTCCATATGTGTTTCAGTACTGTCGTATATATTTGGGACCCATCATTGAACCAACCCAACAAAAATTTTACTGTCATAGATTTTTCACTGAAGTGGGTAAGGGTATTTCTGTGATCTTGGGCAAATCACTTTACCTATCTAGACCTCTGTTGCTTTATATGTAAAATGGGAATAATAATAGTTCCTACTTCAAAGGGTGTTTGGAGTATTAAAATGAAATTAAACATTTACACAGTGCCTGACAAAAGTACACATTTAGTATATGTTAGGTGTTAATACTGCTGATAATTTAAGAGAATATCTTTTAAGGTGTAGAGGGGAAAAAAAGAAGTTTGGATACATTTGCTGACAACATCAAGATTCTGAAATGTCTGGCTAAGGATTTAGGACTTTTTGATGTATACTATCAGTACCTAGTAAATATCCAAGCAGTACTTACGCTTAATTAATATCATCAATTAGATGGTTGCACAAAGAATTCTTTAGCAATTAATTCAATTGTGGAAATTATTCAGAACAGGGAGAAGTTTCAGCTTGTCACAGTGGTAATTTCAAAATGATGAAATTAGCCTTGTGCCAGTGCAACCCTTAAGGTACTAGAACATGAAAGTATATAGTAGGAAAACCTCAGGCTGATGCAATAAGTTAGAAATAACTGCAAGACACAAAGAATTTTCATGCAGGAGAGAAACATTTTCAGGTTCTACCAATTTGAAGGCTGTTCTCATCTCATCATAATTCAGATGAGAAAATAAATTCACATCCACTTTCACAGCACATCTCAGGGCATGAACAATAATTAAAGATGTCCAATGGGAAGTTCACACAGAGGAAAGCCATTCTTATATAAAAACAAGAAGCAACCATTCTGCAGATTACAGGTTGAACATTTCAGCTGTATGTGAGCCGATACAAGAGTTACTTGAAACCAGAATATCAAGCACTCCAGAAATGCTGCAGATGATGACTCTGCCATTAAAGTGTAAATTTTGAGAACTTTCAGGTGAAGAGACTGAGAATTTTCTGTAATTGATGTAATATGAATTGATCATTACAAAAAGGAGGACAGCTAAGGAAGACAATCAGATAAAATTAAACCAAGAGAATAAAAAGAAAAGTGCAGGGATGTCTTTGCTACCTCCTTATAGGTTTCACCAGTGCATTAGGAAGAAGTGATAGAAATAAAAGCTGATGTGTGAATAATGCAAGGGTCCACTTCTTACACTTGCCTAAGATCTTGCCTTACGTTGGGATGTATATTGTCCAAAATGATACATGGGAGGGATTCAGGAGAGTCAAAGTATTGGTTGAATCTATTAATATATAACACTGTAGGGAAAATTAAAAATAGCTTCCTTTAGATACTCAAAGTAGTCCATGACCCCCCAAATTATCAAGAACTGTTATATAAGCATTATCTGTAGCTATATGTTTAAAATGCTAAAATGCCAAAGATTATTTAAATATACAATTTTTCATGAATTTAAAGAAAATTGTAGGAAGTCTTGTTGGTAAAATTTATAAATGTGAAATTTTACAAATCACAATAAGATAAAGCTTCTAAAATTGTCCATAATATCTCAAAAGTCAAAATTTCAATAAATCCATAAAATTTATGGAAATGTGGAATATGTCAATGATGTGATTTTTTCACATTGATAATACATGAGTAAACTGTGAAAAGTTATATTCAGATAAAGGGGAAAAAATCCTGGAAAAACTGAGTCCAAGGCAATGTCCTGTGATAAAAATTACACATATTTTGAATGATAAATAGAGTCACTGAACGTGTAAATAGTTCAGATTTCTTCTGATCATTAGAGGCAACCAGACAAAGGATCTGTATTTCAGGAAAATGATAACATGATAAAGTACTGGTTTTTCTACTGATAGTAAAGAGGGTGTTACAGTCTATGAAGAAAATATTGCACTGGAACATCCCACCTTCTTGGGATAAAGAAATAAAGAAAATAAAGAAAAAAAATAAAGAAATAAAGAAAATAAAGAAAAAAATAAAGAAAACAGCAGAGCTGCTCTTTGGCATTAATAGCATTATACATGTAGAGTTTATCTAAGAAGATTAAACGAATATATCATCCTCATAATATAAACATTGTGATATTTTAACTAGTCTGTGCAAAAAATATAGTGAATAAGCATGCTGTATCATTCAGGTTTATCAATTTAGCATGTAACAGAAATATAAATAGACTTCAATTAAGAAAATAAAGGATTTATTAGCTCACATATTCTACCTGTAAGAAGGGTGATAGCTGGTTACAGGATACATAGAATCAAGGATTTAAATAGCAAGAATATTTTTCTATGCTTTTCTTTCTGTGGAGCTTTGAAAAGGCCCAATAACACATTTTATTTTCTTCTCATTAAAGGTACTGAATCAACTGAGAATAAATCATAACAGTCAACATTATTACTGATGATGTTAAATTGAAAGATATGGCTTAGATATCACAGCCACATTGACTTTCTAAGTGAACCTCTGATTTAGACAGACTTACCCAGCAGTCACAGGTGATGGTGGGAAAATTATTTTCATCCTGGAGATCATAGCCCTTGCAAGCTGCTCTGTTCCAAAAGGAAGAAGTGGCAGAGCTGAACTGAGTATATCCAATCTTTTTTTTCTTTTTTCAAATGTATCAGTGAATGAACTACTCCATTTCCCTATGTAAGATGGCAGAAAGGTCCATCAGGTTACTTTAATTGATTTTTTTTCCCAAACGAAAGGAAACATGATTTGGGGAGAAGTGGTCCTCACACATTCTACTTCTGTTTACATCTGTTTATATCTAAATGTCATATTCATTCTCTCTTACTGATGATCAGTATGTCATGGTAGAAGTGTGATGACTGGTAGTACCCTACTCACAGCCTCAAAACTCAGTGGCAGAATTACAAAAATAAAAACAAAATAAAATACAAATCAAAAGAACTTGTTTCTTCCAGTTCCAAATGGAACATTTCTATTGAAATAGTTTGGCTTAACTTAGGTCATATGCTTATCTCTTGGAAAGTCACTGGGCACAGTTGAAAGAGGCAATTATCGTTGGCTTGGACTGGGCTTCATGTCCAGTCCTGAGGGCAGGACACGAATATCTTTAACCCTGAGGGCAGGAAAACGAATATCTTTAGAATAACAGAGACGGGAAGTAACAGTGCTGAGTACACAGAGTAATGGCCTTCAAAAATCCCTAAAAACATGTCTTTAGTTTACCTTTCATCCATTAACAAATATTTATCGAATGTCTTATTTATTGATGAGTGCAACACCATCTAATATTTATTTGCACTTCATCCTGAAACTAGATGTCAAGAAGATCTGGATGCTCAGTCTTTGCTAAACAGACCTGCACTGCTCTAAATATATCTATAGTCATTCAGTGCCTTCCATCTGAGAGCACATTTCAGTGTATTTACCAAATTGAATTAAATTGAATCAAGTTAACATTGAGCTTTAAATTCCTCTTCATCTCAGATTCTATGATCCTTCAAACTTAAAAAACAAGTCATACAGAGAAAGACAAATATTATGTGATATAAATCTAAAAAATAATATAAATGAATCTACATACAAAACAGAAACGAACTCACAGACATAGAAAACAAAACAAACTTATGATTACCAAAAGAGAAAGGCGGGGAGAGATACATCAGGAGTATGGGCTTAATATATACAAACTAATATGCATAAAATAGATAAGCAACAAGGATTTACTGTATAACACAGGGGGCTATATTCAATATCTTATAATAACCTATAATGGAAAATAATCTGAAATATACATATAAATGAATCACTTTGCTGTACACCTGAAACTAACACAATATTGTAAATAAACTATACCTCAAAGAAAGAAAAAACTCACCATTAAACAAAAAGCAAATCATAGGACTATTAATAACTTTTCTTCTTTTTTTCCTCATATTCCTCTTTGCTCTCCTTGTTATTTTAATTGCAGTTGACCCATTTACTCTGAATTCTCTTGGACTTTATCAATAACCAAAATGCAGCATGTTTTCTGATATTTAGGAAAGCTAATATAATGTTTGGCTGATTCATGCTTACTAGGAAATTCCATAGTCATATAATGCGAATAACTTCTCAGAGTATAAAAGTCAGCATTTAAGTATTTTCCTCACATTATCCATAGAGAGTCCTATGAAGGCAAGTGAAGACATGTTTATGTATGGAAGAATGCTCATAGAAATTTTAGATAATGAGTTTAAAATCTAGAAGTGGTGGTAAGTTTATTTTTTCTGTTGTTTTGAGACTTGAAAAGTATTATATCATGACAAAAATTGCAATTTATATAAGAATTTCTAGAAAGAGAATTAATTTTTGCACTCAAAATTTATATTTGATATCAATACTATACTTTTCATACACACCAAGGACATCAGACTAAATAAGACAAGCAAGGACAATTCTCTTATGGAGTTTACATTTTAGTGGGATAAACAAACAACAAACAATTAATAAGATAATTTTACGTAGTCTTAAGAGCTCTGATGTGAGACAGCCAGTGTGTGGATGAACCATGCTGGGAGGTGTATATGGTAGTTTTTGCCAGGTCAAGATAAGAGATTTGGATGTTATTTTATGAGTGAATGAATGTTACAAAAGAGTTTTTATCAAAGACGTAATTTGATGTGATTATGTTTATTCTTTGTTCTGATATTATTGTTTGATATTAATGTAATCAATCTTTCTTTTGATTCGTGTTTGCATGATATATGTATTTATTTCTATCCTTTTACTTTTAACCTACTTCTATCATTATACTTGAAGTGAGTTTCTTAGAGAAAGTAAGTAATTTTTAACCAACCTGATGATCTTTATATTGTAATTGTTGTGCTTAAACTTTTAATGAAATTATATTTTTAATATAATTATTGATGTGAATTTAGGTCTACCAATTTTTATTTGTTTTTTTGTTTGTTCCCTCTGTTTCTTGCTCCTCTGTTTCCCATTTTCTGCCTTCTTTGGGATTACTTCAACCTTCTGAGTATCCCATTTTAACTTATTAACTATATTTTTACTATATCTCTTTGGATCATTTTACGTTTAGTGTTTGATGTAATAATCATAATATACATACTTAAGTTTTCAAAGTCTACTTAGAACCAGTATTTTACCATTTCAAGTGAACTATAGAAAATTTACATCTACATATATTTAAACAGCTTTATACAACATCAAACATCAAATATATTTAAATAACTCAAGAGGAGAATAATAGTTTATTACATATATCCAAGCACCACATGCATTACTTATTCATTCTGTTTTATAATTTGCTGACTTTTTTTTTAGGTATTATAATGATTCCTGGTTTGTTTGTTTGCTTATTTATTTAATCGAAGTAAAATTGACATATAACATTATGTTAGTTTCAGGCGTACAACATAATGATTCAAAATTTGCATATACTGGGAAATGATCACCACAATAAGTCAATTTACGAATTGTCATTATTCATTCTTGATAGTCTAAATTTCCTTCTAGTATCATTTCCTTTCTGTCTAAAGGTATTCTAGCAATTTCTTAGGGTAGATCTTCTGGTGATTTTTTTAGTTTTCCTTTATTTGAGAATAACAATTTCATGTTCATTCTTGAAGAATATTTCTAGTTGATATAAAATTATAGGTTTTAAATTCTTTTCATCAGCACTCTAAAAATGATGTTCCACTTATTTTTTTCCTGTTTTCCATAGTTTCTGAGGAGAAATCTACAGTCCTTCAAATTATCTTCTTCTATAAGTGCATTGTTTTCCTCTGATTTTAGGATGTTTTTCTCTCTTTAGTTTTCAGCTGTTTTATTAAGATGTGTTTGGATGTGGGTTTCTTTAAGATTACCTTTTCTGAGGATTCCCTGAGCTTCTTGAATTTGTAGGTTTATGTCTTTTACTAATTTGGAAAGTTTTATGTCATTATTTCTCCATTGTTTTCTTTCTGCATGGGTTTTCCTGTCTTTACTCAACTCGACACAAAATTTATAACTTTTGTTACTGTCCCACGTGTCACTGGTGTTTTCTTTATTTTTTCAATCTTTTACCTTTTTTGTCCAGATAGGATAATTTCTACTGTTCTATCTTCAAGTTCAGTGACTTTTCTCTTTCATCTCATCTTAGCTACTGAGTCCATACAGTGAGGACATTGTTGTCACTGCTGTTGTCTTTTAGTCACTCTTATTTTTTGAGTATTTCATAGTACAGGTATTCCCTAATTTCCAAAGTCTTGCTTTATGCTGCTTTACTTTTAGGAAAGACCAACAAGAGTACCTGTTGTCACTAAGCAATAGAAATCTGCAGAGAGGATTTTTGCTTTCACAAAAAAAGGGTGGAAAGTGAAAATTCTGATAGCTTTCAGCTTTGTTTTTCAGGGAGATGTTATTGAAGGAGAGCCACCCAGCAGCAAAAGTGGCACCACCAAGCTCCTTCCCTGGGAACCACACTCAGCATGTCAACATCAAGCAGGCACAGTTCTGAACTGTGTCTGAGAACATCTGTGCTTCATCTACATTTATTTTGTGCATCCGTTAGCAAGACGTGTCCTAAGGTAGTGCTTCTTAGCTTTACATCATTTCAGCTCAGGAAAGGTTTCATAGGAATCCTGTTTTCCGAAAGCAGGAGAAACCTGGAGTTGCTTTTAAAATCTTTAATGGATACTTACAACATCTATGTCATCTCAGTGTTGACAAATATTAGTGATCTTTTCTCATGTGAGATGAAATTTTCCTGACTCTTTATATTCCAAGTAATTTTAGATTATGTCCTGGATTTTTTGTATAATACGTTATACAATACTGGCTCTTACTTAAATCTTTTGAAGTATGTTATTTCTGTTTTAGCAGACAGTCAAACCCTTTGGACTCAGGCTGCAAGTCCTGACCAGCTTTTTCTGTGTTCTGATTGTAATATCAGTTCTGTTTTTTCAAAGTCTTTGCAGTGCTATTTGAATATGGCCGGAATGTGAGATACTCAGTTGTCAGTCTGGGATCTTGGCAGCAATACACCTTTTAGTTCAGTTCTAAAAAAATCTTTGTGATAGCATTTACTATCAGATTCATAAGACCTGAAGAGTTTATAAGCAACTTTATGGCGTCACTTTGCAAAGCTTCTCCTCCTCAGCAATCTCCGTGGTACTTACTGGTTCCCCAGAGGTCCCCATTTTTGTCCTTTTTCCAGAAAGCTCAGGTTGTATGTAACCTGCTTTGTCACACACTACTTGCATTGAAGGAATGCAGTAGCATTCCTGTCCAGAGCCAAGCTGCCGGATGTCAGAGAGAGAAAAAAACCAATTGAGGTTTGCACTCCTGGGATGACCATATCTGCAATTGGAGAGGAAGGTTCCCCTTCTTCAGAGTTTTAATACCTGTGGTTCTTTGATGCCTCTATTGTCACTGTCAGGAGATCCTTATGCCATTCTTTGAGCTTGAACTTCAGGATTTTTCTCTGTCTGTGCTGATGTTCCTACTGGGTTTTGGGTTGCCTTATGTCCAGAATAGAAGATATTAAATTGAAAAGAAGATACTGCTTTAGTATTACTTTAAAATGATTCTTGATTTCTTGAGAAACCTCCATACTGTTTTCCACAGTGGCTGCACCAATTTACATTCTCACCAACAGTGCGCCCAGGTGTCCTTTTCTCCACACCCTCGACAGCACTTGAAATCTCTTGTCTTTTAGATAACAGACCTTCTAACAGGTGTGAGAAGACATATTGTGGTTTTGATCTGCATTTATGGACTGACTTGAATGAGGAAAGACCTTCCGCCGCATGTGGGACATGCTAGAGCCTGAACGGACCTTGGGTCTAGTGGGGCAGGGCGCCGAGTGCAGGAGCTGGTGGTGGCTTGAGATGAAAGGGTGAGGTGTTATTTTTCTTCCACTCGAGATGCTGGGGTCCACAACATCAATAAGTACTTGTCTGTAAGGATGGTTTAGATCCTCAGTTGCTCCTCTAGGTCCAGCAACAAGGGACCAGGGCAGGCAGCCGTAGTAGGTAGAGCTGTGGTTTGCACACACTTGGCTGTGGGGACAAGCAGAAAGAGCTTGTGCACGGCAGAAACTGGCTGTGGACACTGTAAGAAAATATTAAACAGAAACCTCAGTTAAACAGTTGGGAGAACAGAATGGAGAGCTCTCCAGAGCTGAGACCATAGCGGAGCTCAACAGGAAGAAGAAAGACTGCTCTTCTTTCCTGGCAAGGACTCAGCCAATGAAAAGTCATGGACTGTCTTTGATTATGTCAGCCCTTCCAATGTTCTTTTCCCCTCCATTGCCTTGGGGGAACTTGTTTACCATGGTTGCAGACCCTGAACTGCAATTCTCTGCTGATCCCAATAAACCCATCTTCGCTGGAAAAATATCTGGCAGTCTATGTATTTTAGGCCAACAATACACATGCAGCGTCAGCAGCAAGGGCCTGAATTGGCAACTGCATGGGACCCAGCTGCCGGGGTGCACTCCTGCAGCTGCAGGGTCTTGCCACGGGGGTGCATATAGCAGTGGAGGTACTGCTGTGACAGGTTTCAGGCTAGACGGCTAACAGGTGAGCCCAGCAGTGTAGGCCAGTGAGCGGAAATAGACCCAAATCTGGGCTCACAGGCAGCAAATCCATCAGCATCCAGGGCTGGGATTGCAGGGTGTCACCGTGGATGCACACACAGTAATGGACCCTGGTGATGGGAATCATGCAGGGCACCATGCAGGTGAACAGCTGGTGGGGTGGGGCTGTCTGCCAATTCGGATCCTGGGCTCATGCTGGGGCTGGGGCTGGAGGGAACAAAGAGGGATTCAGGAGGCTGTCATCTGCAAACTTGAATCTCTGTGGGGTGAAAATGGGTGAAATCTGTAGGTCATCCACAGCGACTGTCCTGAGGAGGTTAGTTTTCTCAGTGACAAGAACTGCTGGGGTCCTCTGCAGAGCAGGTCACTGGGAATTGTCATTTCTACAGCTACGTGGCTGATTTGGTAGCCTCTTCTCTTCTTCCTTGCTCCTAGCCATCTATGTAGCATGTCTCACCTTGGCCAGTCTCTGTGTGGGGTAAAAGCAAAGGGGGTTCCTCATGCAAAGCCCCAGAAGACTGGGGAAGCTGGTCACCTAACCTGCTTTTCCTTTCCAAGTGAGAGGAACTGTTTCTAGCTGGGTTCTTCCCTCTTGGCCCTGAACAGTGCTGGGCAGGGGAACGAGGTGATGCAGGTGAGATGAAGCTGTTCTTTCTTCCCTTTTTGTGCGTTATTCTCAGGTTATTTGTTCCACTGAGTTGCTGAAGTTTCTTAAGTAGATTCCTGAGCTCTCCCAGAACTATTTTTGTTCATGGATAGCTGTCTAACTATTGATCCTTGTTGGGGGCTAAAGGCTGGGGTCTCCAACTCCACTATTTTAGTGGTGCCACTTCTCTTAACTCTTACTGACGTCATTATAAGTCACCTGTGTCTCCAAAGAACTCCAGAAGGTGCTCTCGCAAAGCTCAACTGTAGTCTGTGTTCTTAATGTTATGCTATGCTTAGTCTGTAACATAATAAATATTTAAGAGTGATAGAAAAGAGACTAGTCTTTGGGTCATGCCTCATATAAGTTAAGTTATGATAGGGGATGAGTACTGATAAGAACACTGAGACTAATCGAATGGTAATTTTTGGATATTTGACTGATTTTTTTCACAGATCAGCAGTAGGGATCTACAGCATTTCCTTGACCAAGAGAGTGACATGATAAACAACAATTTTGGGAAATTGATCTGGAAGTATAACATGTGCTGGACAGGGATTGGGAAATTGATCTGGAAGTATAACTTGCGCTGGACGGGGGAGACACTAAAGATTGAAACAGTATATTCAGAATCAATAGAGGTGGGATATAATGAGAACTGGTGATAATAGAAATGAAGAATAGTGGGTCATTCTCAGAGATATTTTAAGGTAAAATTAGTAGTTATCAGGCATTTTGAACTTGAAAGAGAAGAAAATATTTTAGATATGTGGATTCTGAAATGCCCTAGAGATAGTCAAGGGAGACATTATCTGCATGCTTCTGAAAATTTGATAGTAGAATCCAGATAAGAGTCTAAGACCATTAAAATACATAAACATCACTCCAAACAGTGACTGAAGTGATGGAAAAGAGGAAGAAAATGGTACATGTCATTGGAAAGCCTGATATTTTGGGTGGAGAGTACTGTGTATCTTAATGTCTGTTTGGAATACAAGAAAGCTCTTAAGTAAAAATGCCTTTGACAGTTTGAAAGATACTTTTAAAAATATGTTTTCTTCATCTTAATGCACTTTGATTGCATTTTAGAAGGGATTATTTTACTTCCCTTACAATATTGTTGAATTTCTCTGTGTAATTAGACTTAAGTGATTTAAAGTGCTACCTCAGACTTAAGAACCTTAGTCATTTTTTTTTAATGGTAAAAATTATGTCATGGAAAATGAAGTTTTTTATCTTTTATTTGTTTTTCTTTCTTTAATTCAACTGTTTTAAAATGTCATCCTTTCTTATAAAAGTGAATATTTGGATATCTGTTCTCTTTTTCTAGAGCAAGGATAATAATAATGTTAAACTAATATTTAAATCCTATTCTGAATTAAGCATATCTCCACATATTGGTAATAATTCATGTTTATGTTTTAGATGTTCAATTCCCCTCTGTGATTTTAAGACACACTGAGTCCTGAGAAAATAATTTAATGAAATTATTATTTTTATGTGTAGTTGAATTTAATGTTCAAATACATTAAACTGATTATGAAAAAAATGGTAGCCAACTTCAGTAATGAATAAATAGTGATGTCATCTATTATTGTTTAGAATTAACTTTAGGGAACATAATGAACTAGTAGTTATGCTGAAAAGAACTAAGAACGATGACTGCCAATACCAATTTACATTTGTGCTTTCATTTTGTAAATTGTTTTAGATTAAAGGATTTTTTACCTTTGTTGCTGCGCATGCGTTTTCTCTAGTTGCAGAGAGCAGAGGCTAACCTTCGTCGCGGCACGCAAGCTTCTCATTGCAGTGGCTTCCCTTGTTGTGAAACAAGGGCTCTATGTGCACAGGCTTCAGTAGTTGCAGCACATGGGCTCAGTGATGGTGGCACGAGGGCCCTAGAGCACGCAGGCTTCAGCAGTTGCATTGCTTGGGCTCAGTAGTTGTGGCGCACAGGCTCTAGAGCACATGCTCAGTAGTTGTGGCCCATAGGCTTAGTTGCTCCACAGCATGTGGGATCTTCCCAGACCAGGGATCGAACCCATGTCCCCTGCATTGGCAAGTGGATTCTCAACCACTGTGCCACCAGGGAAGTCCTATAAATACAGATTTTGAGTTCAAAATTACAAACAGGTTGTTTTTGATAAATGCATCTCATTTTTGGTAATCATGAAATATATGCACCATACATTTGAATGTTGAAATGGATTATTTATATTACAATATAAACTCTAAAATTTTGACAGTAAAAATGTTTTCATTCAGAATAAGTTCCCATACAAATTTCATAGAGGCTATTTACTAATAAATAGTATTTGGATAATAATCAAAAATAAGAACTAAAAAATTGTACAGATTAATTATTTTTCCTAATATATCATGTGCAAATAAAACTCTTTATTTTGACATACGTAGAAATCTGAAGCTAAAATTTCCTGCACTAATATAATACATCCAAGTTTCCAACACACACAAAAACTTGTAGACTACTATAATACAAATAATCCCAGGGTAAAATTGTATTGTTGTTTTTTTCAACATCTGAATTATCTTTTTGAAATCAAGAAGTATCAAAAATTTGAAGACACACATGAAACATAGATTATCTCAATAGTTTTGTTGTGATGTCAAACCAACAAGACAAGGTGTAATTTCCTTTTGGTTTCACTTTATAGGCCAATCTAGGACTCATTTGGATGAAGGCCAAATTTTATTTCTACTTTTATTTTGTTTTCTCACATAAACCTTTGTTTATTGCTTCTGGAGTTCAAACTGAAATAAATTTCTGACAGTTCTCCAAGGATTCAGGTTCTGAGATTTATTTGATATCTTTACATTGGATAAAACACATTTTTTTTAATATCTTATTCTTACAAGATACCTAAGGAAAGTATTGCTGACTCTAACTCAAATATCTCTTAACCAAAGGAGGTAGAGCTATTCATACTCACATTCCTTTCATTTATTGTTTTAAATTAAACAAACAACAATAGGGAAAATATTAAAATGGAATTAAAAGTTTGAACTCAAAAGAAACTCTATCCCACAGCTTTTTGACACAATGAGTATGTAATCACAGGAGGGCTTGGCATATCTTTATTCATTATGACAATTTGTCTTCAAGCTGTTCATGATTTCCTAACAACTGACAGGTGTCATGGAGATGCCAGTAACAAGGGGATCATGAAGATGTTCTTTTTTATGAAGTTCAATCTATAGCTGTTTAAAGACAACTTGATCTAACATAGTAATGCTTTAATGAAAACAGCAAAAACACTATTTGGCTCAATTTACAGACTTGAAATAGAGAATTATGTCAGATAAGTTGTGGTTTGCCTGTTGGATGGTTGGGTGGGTAGTGGTCAGTTTTTTGACTGAAGTAAAGTGTGAATAGAGAAAATCATAATAAAATGGCAAAACTGGGGTATACACTTACAGAGAGCCAGCCAAGCCTACAAGAGTCAATAAGTCCTGAAAATATAATACCCTACCCTTGTTTTATTTAATTTTTAAAGTGGAAATATGATCCTCTGTGCCACCAAGCTTGCATCTATGTGTCAAGATTATTTTTTCATCTTTTTCTGGGAAAATTCAAACCTTTTCTGAAATCAGTGTCTTTTTGTACTCTAGCTATTTGGGTACATATACCATGACAGAAAATAGATATCTAATATCTGAAAAGTATCTTGTGCTTTTTATTGGAATAATTTCTTTCATTTATTCATTTTTTAAGGTTGAAATAGATAGTGTTTTACTGTGTCATAACTATCAACTAAGTAGGAGGTTATATAATATATTTAAATTACAGATATTTCAGTAGTTAATTCTTATCAAAGTGAGATTCATTCTTTCTAGAACATTCAAATAACCATTATGTGTTGTAATGGCAACTTAATGTGGATGGCATTATCTCAGTTGTGAGTAGTATTCTTAAAATAACAAGATTAATTTAAATATTTATAGGTGTGAGTTCATACATTTGAAGATGAAATTTAAATTAAAATGATGAATTTAAAAAACACAGTGTACTGAAGAGGTAGCAATAGTTATTAGTTTTTTAAATGCGCTTTATTTTTTAATAAAATAATTTTGGCTGTACAGAAATAAATGTGTTATTCAGGCATAACGATGGTCTTTAAAGCTGACACAATATTCAATGTTGATTGCATTAACTATTACCTGCATTCATTAGAAACCCACTAATGACCCTATGAGACACAGGTATTAAGTACTCACAAAGGTACATATATACACACATATGTAGCCCAGATTCAAATACACGTTTAAGGAATCTTAAACAACTAAAATATTATCAGAGAAAAGTTACTTTATGTTTCTTCAGACATAGAATTAACATTGTGTGTAACCAAAATATCTTACATTCCTCATCCAGCCATTTAAATTTTTAAAAAAATATATAATGTAATATAATGTAACTGAGTTATAAACCTAAACATCAAACATAAGATTGTCTCTTAGGGCAGGACTGTTCTTCCCAGTTCCAGCTCACAATAGAAGGCAAACAGTTGCTTCTCTCCTGGCATGTTGGCAGTGATCCTCACCCAGGAGGCTGGGACACCCTCAAGCAAATACTATCCTGCTTTATAAGCACTGATCGGTTGGGCTTTACCTCCTACGACTCCTCTATTTGTTTACTACTTCCTGGCTATACTGGCCAACTTGTGTGTCCTCAAATACCTTGGAATCATTACCCACATCAGAGTCTTTACCTCTAGTTACAAAGCTCTTTTCTCAGATAGATGTATGGCTCACTCCATCACTTATGTGTTGTAACATTATCTTCTCAGAAGCTCTTTTCTGACTACCCAATTCAAATTGCAACACTTCTCTCACCCCAGGTCCTTGAATAATTCTTTTTCTTTGCAGCACTTACTACCATCTGATTTACTATATATTATAAATAAATTTTTGCTTATTGTCTCTTTCTCCCCTGTGAGAATTTAAACCCAATGGGGACAAAAACTTTTATTAATTCAGACAAGAACAAGGCTAACATATATTAGGTGCTCAGAAAACATTTGTTGAATAAATAAATGGAAGCAAATAGAATGTACTGAGCGCTACTATACTCAGATTATGTTTAATACATTACCGCTTCCACCCAGTTTCACCTATTACTAACATCTTGCATTAGTGTAATACATTTGTGACAAATGATAAGCCAGTATGAATGCATTTTTATTAATTGAAGTCCATAGTTTATAGTTCACTCTTTGTGTTGTACAGTTCCATGGATTTTGACAGGTGTGTAATGACATGTATCCACCAACAGAGTATTAAAAGAATACTTTCATTTCCTTAAAAATGCTCTGTGCCGGCTTCCCTGGTGGCACAGTGGTTGAGAGTCCACCTGCCGATGCAGGGGACATGGGTTCGCCCCGGGTCCGGGAAGATCCCACATGCCGCGGAGCGATTGGGCCCATGAGCCATGGCCACTGAGCCTGCACATCTGGAGCCTGTGCTCTGCAACGGGAGAGGCCACAGCAGTGAGAGGCCAGCGTACCGAAAAAAAAAAAAAAAAAGCTCTGTGCTCCACCAATTCACCTCTCCTTCCGTCACTCAATCCTCTATCAAGTACTAATCTTTTTTTGTATGCATAGTTTTGCCTTTTGCAGGATGATGTAGTTAGAGACACATACTACATAGCCTTTTCGGTTTGGCTTCTTTCACTTAGCAATATGCATTTAAGATTTCTCCATGTCTTTTTTATGGCTTGATAGCTTATTTCTTTTAATGCTGACTAATATTCAGTTATATGGGGGTATCACAGTTTGTTTTTCCATCTATCTCTTGAAGGATATTTTAGTTGCTTCCAAGTTTTATTAATTGTGACTAAAACTGCTATAAACATTTGTATGCAGGTTATGTGTAGACAAAGATTTTTAACTCTTTTAAGTAAATACTAAGGAGCATGATTGCTGAATTATATGGTAAGAGAATGTTTAATTTTTGTAGGAAACTGCCAAGCCGTCTGTTAAAGTGGCTGTACCATTTTACATCATCACCAACAATGAATGAGAGTTCCTGTTGCCTTGTATCCTCACCAGCATTTGCTGTTGTTAATGTTTTCTAGTAGATGTGTAATGGTATCTCATTGCTGTTTTAATTTGCAGTTCCCTAATAAAATACAATGTGGAATATCCTTTCATATGTTTCTATCTGTATATCTTCTTTCACGAGGTGCCTGTTCAGCTTTTTGGCCCACCTTTTTTTTTTTTGGCCGTATCCTGCAGCAGGTGGGATCTTAGCTCCCCCGACTAGGGATCAAAACCACACCCCGCATTGGAAGTGCTGAGTCTCAACCACTGGACCGCCCACTTTTTAATTAGGTCATTTATTTTCTTACCATTGACTTTAAAGTGTTCTTGGTACATGTTAAATACTAGTCCTTTAACGGATATCTGCTTTACAAATATCATCTCTCAGGGTGTGGCTTGTCTTTTTATTATCTTAACAATGGCTTAGGCAGAGCAAAAGTTTTTAATTTGAACAAACTCCAACTTAATAATTTTTTCTTTCATGGATCATGATTTTGGTGTTATATCTAAAAAATCTTCACCAGAGTCACCTAAATTTTTCTTATATTCTAGGAGCTTTCTAGTTTTGCACTTTACTTTGGATATGTGATCGATTTTGAATTATTTATTCTGAAAGTTGTAACATCTCTGTCTAGATTCTTTTTGTGGCATGTGGATGTCCAGTTGTTGAGAAGACTACCCTTTCTCCACTGAATTCCCTTTACTTCTTTATTCAAAGACCGACTGACTCTATGTAGGTCTACTTTGTGTAGGTCTATATTTGTGTAGGTCTACTTCTAAGCTGTCTATTCATTCCATTGATCAATATATCTATTCTTTTGTTAATACCACACTGTCTCGATTACTTATATTTATAGTAAGTGTTGAAAGCAGATGGCATTCATCCTCCACCTTTGTTCTGCTTCAATATTGTTTTGGTTATGCTGAGTTTTTTGCCTTTTCATTTAAAGTTTAGAATCAGTTTGTCAATAGCCACAAAATAATTTACTGACATTTTGATTGGGTTTGTGTTAAATCTACAGATCAATTTTGGAAGAACTGATATCTTGACAGTATTTAGTATTACTAATCATGTACATAGAATATCTCTGCATTTAATTAGATCTTCTTTGACTTCTATCATCAGAATTTTGTTTTTCTCATATAGATCTTATACATATTTTGTTAGATTTATAACTATTTCATTTTTGTTGGTGAGAATGTAAATGATACTGTGTTTCTAATTTCAAATTCCAATTGTTCCTTAATGCTATATAAGAAAGAAATTAAATTTGTATTAACCTTGAATACTACAATCTTACTATAATTGTGTATTAGTTCCACTGTCCTTTATTTTTAAATTTCTTTCCTTAGCAGGCTATTTTTACTTCCTTGAAAGCATCATGTTCTTTCTAATTTAAGTATATTCACGTGTGCTGTCCTCAAGACCTGAAACACACTGTTCTGCTTTGTTTCCGCCTTCTAAGACCATAGTAATCTTTCAAGTCTTTGCTTGATATATTAACAAAGATTTATCTAAACTGTTCTTTCCCACCCATATAAAAAGAGATTAATGTAAATCCTCAATTTATATGCCTCTGTAATGCTTTAAATTTCTCCTGCCTGACAATTAACTATAGTCATAGTTATGTATCTATCTTCTCTCCTGCCTGACAATTAACTATAGTCATAGTTATGTATCTACCTTATCAGACTAGAATATTTTAGAGGCAGATGTTATGCTTGTTCTGCACATTGCCACTTTTCCATTTCTTAGGTAACAGGCCTTTAACTACGTACTACTGATACATTAAGTAGCACCAAATTCTTACATGACTGCATAAGTCTTTCACATGGGGGTATTTTTGAAACTGTGGAGACACAATATTCTCTAGTTTTCCTTTCCTGTCTAGATTCTAACAAATCCAATAGTAATGCTTTGAATTTTCAATACGTTGTTTGAAGATACATTATTTCACTCAATCCACAAAAACCAGTCTGTATCTTCTCACTCTTCACCATCCTAATTTTTGCTGACATCCAAAAGAAAAATTTATTTTTAAAGTTTTCATCATATTCATCTGCCTCCTTTTCCCTCCTTGCGATTAAATGTTTTCTGAGTTTCAGTTCATGGAACTCAACATGATTAAAACTGTCATATATGTTACATATGTGAAAGATGCTATATCTAGTCATGATGGTTGGAGAATTAGTTAATTTAATATATATTTGGAATACATGAATAATCTTTGAATCACAGAGTATAATAATATTGTTCCCTCACCCCTAGAAAGAATAAAACACAGAAAATAGTAAGCCTCATCAATGTGATGGACTTCTTGTCATCTAGAAAGTATTTTGGACCCAAATTACAAAGCCATCAAATAATTAAAGTGTATCATGACTATATTTGACATGTTAATTTCTTTGTTGCTGTTGTATCTGATTCTTTCTGTAGTTTAATGGGGTAGATTTTAGTCTATGTACAATATTAGTCTTAACATTCCCCATATTGGAAACAAAGATATAGAAATTATGTTCTTTTTTTTTTTCTATTTTCTCTTGAAAGTTCAAACTCAGAATGCTCCTAAATACTGTTTTTTCTTTCATTCTATCAGTTATAAAAATGAGAGATATATTAGAACTGGAGACAAAATATAGGCAAAACCTCATATCTAACATATATTCCCTATGAATTAACTCCTGTGTTTTTGCAAACTACAATATCTAATATGAGTTACTGAAACTGCCTTAATTCTTTGTCACTTTGCATACTAACTATTCACCACCATTCATTTTAATTATTTAATTCTTTCTATAATTTACATACAAATAGCATAAAATAAGAACAAAAATAAAGTCCTTTTATTCAAGGAACTACAGACAGCTAGGGGAGAAAGACAAACTGATGTGATCGATCCTGTGACAGAGGCAAAGTGTCCTGGGACAGGAGGGATACCCACCCTGTGATGTGTGGTATGGAGTATAGAGCTAGGACATTCTTCCAGACCTGGTCACATATGGTGTGCTTTGAGTCCCTCTAGCCATGCAAATCTCTCCCCACCACCCATGCAAAATGTTGTGCTGGGATTAAATCTTAAAGTGACCTTGGTAAGTATTTAGAGTTATAAAGTTGCTAGCACTCAGATTACTGGGCCTTCAATAATTTCTTTGAGCTCTCATGTGTGTCACACAAAGATTCACAGCACTGAGAGTTATATTTTATAATATAAAAAAATATTATATATTTATATATATATAAATATATATATTAATTAAACTTGATTAAAAATTACTTGTTGCCATATCTGCTATTTTCAAAGAATTATGGTAGGTGTTCATAGAATGCAAGATGAGGAGGAAATATAATTCCTGCTCTGACTAAATGTAAAATCCAATGGGAGAATTTCCTCTGGCTTACCTCAATTTATTTATAGAAAAGAGTGCAAAAATGATTTCAGCAGACATTTTTTCTTAGTTGATTTGCATATAATTATTTAATTATTCTATAGGGGTAGTCTTATTTGAAGATTTTTTTTTTTTTTTTTTTTGCGGTACGCGGGCCTCTCACTGTTGTGGCCTCTCCCGTTGCAGAGCACAGGCTCCGGACATGCAAGCTCAGCGGCCATGGCTCACGGGCCCAGCCGCTCCGCGGCATGAAGGATCTTCCCAGACCGGGGCACGAACCCGTGTTCCCTGCATTGGCAGGCGGACTCAACCACTGCGCCACCAGGGAAGCCCTGAAGATGTTTTTTTTTTATTTTTATTTTATTTTATTTTATTTTTTTTCCTGAAGATGTTTTTAATAAACACATTTTACTTCTAGGTTGAAATCAATACTTAAATGTTACAGAATTTGTAAAATGGTTGAGCATGCTCTGTAACTTACATTGTAAGTTGTAACAGGTATTTTGAAGGTGTACTATTGAATTTAGAAAAAAATAAAAGAAGGGGGTAAGAAAGAGATAATCTTGTGATAAGATCCAGTTCACTACAAGTGTAATTTGTTAAGTGAAACCTTGCTGAGGTGAGGGCAGTGCTCCTGGGGTGCTACTAAATAGAGACAGCATGGCAGCTGCCCTTTCTTTGCCATGATAATAATAGTAACAGGACTCTTACTTTCAATCATGACATTGGGATGACTGACAGGCAGCCCTGGAGAAATGCTTTAGAATGACCACCTTGGGCTCCAGGACTCCCAGCAAAGGGACACAGTTGTTGATAGCATTATTGTAATTATTGTCCACCAGGGTTACTTGACCATTTAGCTGGAACATTTTTTTTTTATCTGGCATTATTTACATCTAAAAATGCAACTGTCAGTAAGTTGAGGGAAAGGTAAATCTTAGGGAAACATTTATGTCATTTCAAAACTTAAAATTTCAAATCCACTCACATTTTATTAACTCAAAGCTTTGAATATGACAAAAATGGTTGATTTGTGGAGAAAGCAAAAGGGGGATTATGTTGGGTTAATTCTTTTTTTTCAGTATTATTCATTCAATAAATGTTATTTACTGATTTTTTTTTGATATGTACAAGGAAGGCAGCCGGGCTGAGTCTGCACAGAGTTGACAGTTATGCCACAAGAAGAAGGAAGAGGGACCCTGAGGTGGGGGGCGGAGGAGGAGAACTTAAACAAAATTAAATTTTATTCATTTAACAGCTGTGTAGAAACACAGGATGCTGAGAGAAATCACTAAAGGCAGAGTGACCCGTGAGAACACTGGAGCATTTTCTAAATGAAGAAATCAAAGACCTGAATCAAAGGTGTGGCAATGGGAAAAGTATGGAGGATTCATATTTTGTAGTTCAGAACTATATAATTGATAAATATGAAAGATTTAAAAAGGTAAAATTGACAATATGAATATGGTACCAAAAATATTTAGAAGACTCTACTGTTTTGGTCCTGGGTGACAGGAAGAATGGCAATGACATTAATGGTGAGAGACAACATACGAACAGGCAATGGTCAGATCATATATAAAAATAGAAACTTGACCTACAATCTTCAGCAACCCGTGCCAGAAGCCAAACCACAACCTCTGTAGCAGTTGGCCCCAAATTGTCAGTATTCGATCAATAACTGACAGATTCCCTACACTCTCTCCAAACTTAGAACCAACAGGAGAAAGACAAAAATACTCCTCTAAAGAAAACAGATAGGAAACTCCGCTTCCAGTTATCTTTCCTCAGCTTTCCAAAGCCAACAGCCTCCAGTAAGGGCATATCTGAGCCCTCCCTGTGTTCCATTTTTAAAGCTTTCACACTCCTCTATGTGCTTTGAGTCTCTGCCAAAAACAAGGTGTGACTGATTCTTGCTATGGCAAGCTCTGAATCAATAACCTTTGCTTGTTCTCCTTTGAATGATCTTCACTTATTTCCACAACAGAAAGGAGTCAAGATTAAAACAAGAGTCAAGATGGTGGGTTAACGTTTAAACTTGTTGATTACATATAGTATGAAGACCACTATTTAGATCTGCCCAAGAGGCAATGCAATAGTTAACACAGTACATCTGAAGGAGAAAGACAGCAAACTGCTGTGCCAGGCCAATTGACAATATTCAGTAAGCAAAAAAAAAAAAAAAAAGTGACGGTCAAAATTATAACAATGACAACAAAACACAACTGCCCAATGTGTTGGTAAAAGATTAGCATTGTTAAATGCAAAATACACTGGACCATTAAGGAGGTGATTTTGTTCAGGCTGTTGCAATAGGGAGAACGTTCATTAACAAGGAATGTGACAAAGAAAAGGAAGCAAGCCTGGGGTTTGATAGAGACAGCTAAACAAGGGAGCTCTCCACGAGTGTTGCGCAAGTCATGAGGAAGTATAGAGACAGGCCTTATTTCAGAATACGGGGTGGTTCTTCTTCATCAGCCCTTTCCAAGAACACAAACAAATGAGGATATGTCTTAACAGTTCCTGCTTTTTGAAAGCACAAGGCTTATATAAAGTTTAATATTCTCGGCATCAATACTGAATGCTGTTTGGGGAATATAATTAAAAACAATCTTCTCCCAACCCAGTAATCCTCTCCAAAAGTAGAAGAGAAAGAAAAATTTTATTATTGAATAAGCATTAATCTAGAATGTAGTGCACAGCACAGGCAGTGCACTAAGAGATTGCAAAAACAGAAATCTCACCCTTTTATATAATCAAGTAGGTACAAACTATTACATATGTGTCCTTAAGATAAACAATAACTAGTCCTCACATAAGAGGAGTTGACAACACTATTTGTCATACACGGCTTATTCTAAGTTCAATTGGAAACAAAATTGATCACCTGTGTTAGCTAATTGGCTTAATCCAAAGGAAAAACAACTTTGTTATACCTTTAGTTTTGGAACGAGGCACACACAAAAGTTAGGCTCCTATTCTTCCAGAGAAACGTAGATAGCGATGTTGTCTTTTTTGATGGCTATATTTCAAAAAGATGGTTCTTTATGTTTCAAAAAGATGGTTCTCTGGGTCTTAAAGCAGGTCTTTTTGTTAATGGAGATTTTTTTTTTTTTTTTGGTATTTGTATTTATCCTTACAGTGCATACTTACCCTTCACTGACTGTGAATCTTTGGGTAAATTTCTTAACCTTTCCAACCCTGGTTTCCTCATCTAGACAATGAGGACAATTATATCTATCATACTGTGTTTTCGTGAGAATTAACTGAAATAATACATGACAACATTGTAGGGAAGGAACAATTGTTTTCCCTCTATTCATCCTGGTTCATTGTCTGGGACTTCAAAAATCAGACTCACAAAAGATAAATTAACAAGAGAAAAAAAAAACCACAGAAGTTTATTAACATAAGCATCATACTCAGTGATGAGTTGCTCAAAAAGGTGGTTCTATGGACTGCTTATGTCCTTCCCAAAATGCATATGCTACTAACACAACAATGTAAAGCAATGATATTCCAATAAAGATGTTAAAAAAAACCAAACCTAATCCTCAAGGTTATGGTATTTGGAAGTGAGGTCTCAGGGAGGAGATTCAGTCATGAGGGCAGAGCTCTCATGAATGGGGTTAGTTTCCTTCTAAAAGACCCCAGAGATTCCTCACCTCTTTTGCCATGTGAAAACTGAAAAAAGATGGCTAGATATGAATGAGGAAGTGGCCTCTCACTAGACATGCAATCTGTCCACACCTTGATCTTGGACTTCTCAGCCTCCAGAACTGTGAGAAATAAATTTCTGTTGTTTATAAATCACCCAGTCGATGGTATTTTGTTATAGCAGCCTGAAAGGACTGAAACAGGTGATTAGAACTTGGGCTCATCTTAACAAAAAAAACAATAAATCTGTAGAGAAATGACAAATGAAAAGGACTTTGAGTTTCTGGGGCAGGAGATTGTGGGAAGGTAAATATATGGGAAACATAGTAGGTAAGAGTTAGTAACATTTGTTATGTAGGTTACTCTGGTGCCATCATGGGCTGATATTTGGTTTTCATCCATGGTTCCTGGCTCACAGTTCCCAACACCCTTAGAATTTTTGAATGATAAGAGCAATGGGAGTATCTTTTATTATAATATCTGGTCTCTTGTTCTCAGTTCCTGAAATCATTTCAAAGACATAAAGGTGAAAGCAGTGTCTTGTTATTCACAAACCCTTTTCCATCACGACTGGGTTTATGACAATGAGGTGAATTTTGGAAAGCACCAAGGATGGGGCTAGTTGCCAGGGGAACCAATCAGGAATAGAAGATTCAGCCCCAACCCTGACCTCCCCAGAGGAGAGAGGGGCTGGAGATTGAATTAATCACCAATGGCCAATGATTTAATTAATCATGCCTACATAATCTAGTAAGTAAAATATTTCTGTGAGTTCTTTGAGATGCTCCAGCAAATAAATGGAATCCAAGGAGGTGGTGGTTGGAACCTCTGATCTACAGCCCAGCAGTCAGAAGCACAAGTGATAACCTGGGCCTGCAACTTGCATCTGAAGTGTGTGTAGGGGGAGGGGAGGCCGTCTCATAAGACTGAGCCCTCAATCCATAGAATCATCCTGTAGAATCTGATGCTAGCTCTGGAAAGACAGTGCCAGAAATCAGTTTAAGTGAAGGACACCCAGCTGGTGTAGAAGAATTGCTTGTTATTGTAGAAGACTCCTCCTCCTGATACCCATGGGAATTGGGTGAAGAATTTTAGTCAAGAAAGAGCACAACTGTCCAGTGAGTAGTGACTCAGTTTGAGAAAATAACTTTTCTCTATCGTGTTTCTCAAGACACTATACAAACGTACTTGCTTCAAAATTTTTCAAAGCAGTAGAAATAGATCTATTTGGAAAGAGGAATGGAGGAAAACAAACTATAGATATAGATATAGATAGATATATAGGTATCAGAAAAGGAAAAGT
This sequence comes from Stenella coeruleoalba, assembly GCF_951394435.1. Taxonomy (NCBI): domain Eukaryota; kingdom Metazoa; phylum Chordata; class Mammalia; order Artiodactyla; family Delphinidae; genus Stenella; species Stenella coeruleoalba. Next base: position 135,444,335 of record NC_137169.1, read on the forward strand.
TTTGTTTTTCAAAGTTTTTTTTTAAAAGTTTGAGAATCAGAATATTCTTACTTGGTAAACATGGGTCTCGGATGCCAAGATTTAGTCCTCTTTAAATAAGTCATTCTGTATTGAACAAAAAATGCATTCAAAAGCAACCATTTGGAAACTAGTATTTCTCATATGCAACAAAGCTGAAGCTAAAGAGGTAAAAATTGGTTAGGATTAGGTAGAGCCAAATTATTTATGGAAATAAAACTAGGATTTGAGGACACAGAATATAAGAAATAAATGGGCTATGGCTCAAAGCAAAACGGTCAACCATCCTTCGCTGGGGGTCAGGAGAGGGGTTGGTTTTGGATTGTGAGGCGATATAGAGAACTATGAGAGACTAAGTAGGAAACCCCCAGAGTCTGGGCATAGAACACCTTTTAGATCATTAAAATTGGAACAGACTTACTAATGGTACAAGAGTCACTTTAGCCTATAACACAAAATGACTTGCATTTAAAGTTTTACAAAACAAACCAACTCAACCAAAATAATGGCTTCCTAACTAATTAAAAACAGAACTGATTATCCTCTTTAAGTGTGTTTAAAAAATTCTAATTGGAAACTGCTAGTCTGCTAACATCTGTTAGATGTTTTGCTAAATGTATCAAGATGAGAAGTTACTTTACCGTTCTTACACATTTTAATATCTTCAAACACAGTAACTCACATATTCCCTGAATTTCTTTATATCAAATGAGCTCCCAATTAAAAATTATTTTTAAGCTCTTATTACTCATTTTTATAACTGCTCCTCTCTCTATGTTGAGAAAATGAAAAAATATTTAAGAATTTTATATTTTCAGAATAAGAAACGATTTAAAAATTTTTCTTTAGAAAAACTCAGTAGTCTATTTTAAATTAAGTCTTCATTACATGTAGAAAGTATTTAAGTAAAAATGATGTAAATAACTAGCTTTTTAACTCAATATTTAAAGCGTAATGGTATTAGATAATAATAAGTTAATTTTAGATGTTTTTGTGTTTGAAATGTACTTCATATTGAATTACTGGTATAAGGTAGGATCTACTTACCTGGTAATAAAATTTTTTTTTTCTGATATTTGATGTTTCATTGATGCAGACTTCCTTAAATAATATTCTTAAAAATGCAAGAAAGAATAGTTGGTACTATATCTCCATGTTAAAAAGTAGAGTGATAGAGTCTTTTGCAAATAGCACTGCCTACCTTTTTAATTTGAAAATGCTTTTTCCTAGAAATCAAACACAAGTGAATTGGTTTGAAAATTAAACCCATTTCTCTCTTGTTATCATATTAAAATTTTTAAGTCTCTAATCTAGGAATAAAAGGATGATGTTACAGGAATTTTACTAGAGAAAAAAATGGAGGATAAATTTTACTATTATTTATTTAACTAATTCATGGAATAAATTACTCACCATTCCCTCTGTAGACTGGTATGGAGATACAAAGGATTCAGGATATATTCTATAGGACCCTCATTCTCCTGCAAATAAATTTTTGCTTCCCTTGAATTGGTGGCATTTGTTCACGAAGTTGTGTATGCCAGTTGTACAAGTTGCTGCAATTAAATACCACCAAAGAAAGATGGAAGTAAAAAGAATGTGATCTCTTGAAGGTTGAAGGCTTTGGAAACATTTCCTTTGGAAAGATTTTATAAATTTGTGGGTTTTTTTTTAGTTTTGCAAATTAGCTGTGGAATTGATAATGACAAAAGATATGGGAAATTTTATGTGAAAATCTAGGAGTATGCATTCATTTTGATTGATAAGACCCTATGTTTTCATTTTATTCATAAGTTGAAATAAACAATTATTAATGATGTATTATAGCTGTGTTTTATGTGAGAAAAACAATGATGACCTCCAAAGTGGACCTGCAGTCACAGAAATGACCTCAAAATGTCAAAATGTGTCAACAAATAGTAACCAGAAATAAGTTATTTCTTTAACGATTATACAATTACTGCTTTCAAAGTACTTTGTCTTTAGATAACTTACAATCATACCATAGGAGAAGGCCTTTAATGGATAAGGAGATGAGCTCATTGTGCAGAGTGAAAAAGTGTAATATATGAATAGATATTTTGATAAGGAAACTTATGTCGTGTCAAACCCCATCTATTCACTTGTGAGTATGTAATATGTTCCCACCGTGTAGTTAAGTACCATGTGGTACTGGTGTGGAGATAAAACAGCAAGTAAAGAAGTTAAGTATGTTTAACAATAACGGGAAGTTTAAAATGTTAATTTAATTTCTTATTGCTCAATATAATAGTGAGAAAACAGGTGGTTAAAGGTTAAAAAAGATTAAAATGCTCATAAAAATGATAGAAAAATGATAAATCTGATTTTCTGTTTCATCTCTGACATGTAAAGAACATAGATGTCATCACGCAAGAAAGAAGCTGAACAAGCTGAAAATCAATGACTTTCTTGGAGTCATTACAAAACTGAGGTTCCAGGACGAACAGCCACACTGAAATCTGGAGACACAGGTAAATCCAGAAAGTCACAACTGAGATCTGTGTTGTACAGTAGAAGCCACTGATGAACTAAACTGGTAGGATCGCTTAAATGATGATTTTTGAAGAAAACCTGCAGCTTGAGTGTGGACTACCTTAAGAGTCGGAAACTCCTGAACTCCATGATCTTAAATTGCCTCACGGATCTCAATGGGTTTTACCTGCAGGAACTCTTCTAGGTTCTCACAGTAGAGAGCCAAGAAAAGAAATCTCCCCTCATGGCAGGAACAGGGAAAAAGTAACAATTATGAAGTATGCCCAGAGCATTCTTCTAACAAAGACCTACTCTCTAAGGGCAAAGAATTTACCGGAAAATTATCTCGCCTGTGAGAAATGTATTTCTCTGACCCTAGTCCCCTCTAGTCTGCTTGTCTTGCCTGGTTTGGGGGAGAAGCTAAGGAACACATGTGAAGGTCACAGTCTAGGGACACAGACTGGCTTAAAAAGTGAGACAATGATAAGATTATAGAATTCTCCTTAACCACTGTCCTACCATCACACCAACTTAAAATGCTGAATATGTGACTCTACATAAGGAGGAGTTTCAGCAAAGTTAAAATAATAAATTATTTCCCACAAGAGTATGAGTTAATAATGCTGTAACTGCTAACCATGTACACTGGAATTTAACAGTTATATAAATTGATGTCAAGTGGTGGGAGCCTGGTTTCTCACTGTTGAAGTGCGAAGTTACAGATAAGCCAGGGAAGAAGTTTAGAATGGTGCATATGGTCCTGGATTAGAGCTGGAGACATCAGTATAAACTCATGTTTAGCTTAATATAGACACAGATGTTTACAGATTAAATGTTTATATATATATGTGTTTGTGTACATGTGTTATTATGTCCCACCTATATTTTCTTTCTCTGTAGGCTGACATTTAGAATTAACAACCCACTAGTAGCATTGACCAAACTTAGACCCCAGATAGTAGTTTCTGATACCATTCTTCAATAAAAGGAACCAGGGCTCTGAGAAGTGGCTGATTCTAAGACTAAGGCAGAAAATATACAAGATGAGCCTGTGGCCTGGAAGAAAGTTAAGTACTTAAACAAAACAAGAAAAAATAAAAACAAACAAACAACTCCCACAATGATGAAGGTATGTTAAAAGGACACAGGAGCAAACTCAAAGAAGTCCCAATGACCAAACCTGGAACAATTTTGGCAACAACAACAAAAAAGAAATACTGAACTATAACACAAATTGTAATATAAATATACATATACCAGTGAATACATACTGATAAAGATAGATGAATAAATAAATAAATGGTGGAGAAGAGTCAAATCTCATGTGCAGAAAAAATTCTAAATAATTTACAGAGATGCTCTGCCCTCAGGGAGATGAAGCATGACTCCCCACTCCTTAAGTGTAAACTGTGCATAACAACTCATTTCCACAAAGTAGAGTGTAAAAAGGGAGGGGGAGGGAGAGCAACTTTATGGGAGAGAAATCTGACAAAACTCTCTCAGGTCATCAAGTCAGTCTCTACAATGATGACCCATGTCTATAATATGTGCCCGTGATATGATGTGATGCTGGCCCTTTAACCCCAATCTCATCATGAGGAAAAAATAAGATAAATCCCAACTGAGGGACATTCTATTTTGTACCTGATCAGTACTTCTCAAACTACCACAGTCATCAGAAACAAGGATGATGTGAGAAATAGTCATAACCAAGAGGAACCTAAGGAGACATGACTACTAAATCCAGTGTGCTCTCCTGTACTAGAAAGAGGACACTACGGTCAAACTAAGAAACCCAAATCAAGTTAATAATAATAGTTAATAATAATATGTCAAGATTATATCTTTAAATGTGACAAATACATGACACTAATGTAAGATGTTAAAATAGTGAAGACTATGGGACATATGGGAACTTTCTGTACTATCTTCTACATTTTTCAGTAACTATAAAATGGCTCTAAAAATAAAGTTTATTAAAAACATGGTAAATATAAAAATATTTAAAATGTATGCATGTTCAATTAGAATCAGCATATTAAGCATAGTAACAAAGAAAATGAATTATTAGCAATATGTACTGGAGTAGTTAAGAGCACAAATGTGCAAGATCAACTGCCTACCTTTATCTGAAGTATTGCTTCGTGTGGCTGGCTCTGTTTCTTAATCACTTTGTACCTATTTCCTCAGTTATTAAGTGGAGTTAATAATAGTACCCATCTAATAAAGTTCTTGAGATTAAATGATTAATGTATAAGAAATACTTGCAACAATCATGGAACACAGCAAACCTCAAAAGTACTACCTATGGGACTTCCCTGGTGGCGCAGTGGTTAAGAATCCGCCTACCAATGCAGGGGACATGGGTTTTAGCCCTGGTGCGGGAAGATCCCACATGACACGGAGCAAAAAACCTGTGCACCACAACTACTGAGACTGTGCTCTGGAGCCCATGAGCCACAACTACTGAACCCCACGCACCTAGAGCCTGTGCTCTGCAACAGGGAAGCCACCGCAATGAGAAGCCCGCACACTGCAACGAAGAGTAGTAGCCCCCACTTGTCGCACCTAGAGAAAGGCAAAAATAAATGAATAAAAATAAATAAGTAAATAAATTTATTTTATAAAAGTACTGCATATGATTGTCATTATGCGTCAAATCATTTTTAAACTTTTTACTTTAAAATAATTTTGACTTATAGAAAACTTAAATTATAATAATTTCTCTTATACCTGTCACCAAGCTTCCCTTAATGATAATCTTTTATACAACCATTGTGCAATTATAGCAACTTGGAGATTGACATTGATACACTGTCATTAAATGACAGAACTTGTTTGAATTTCTCTGGTTTCTCAGTGCTGTCCTTTTCTGGTCCAGGATTCATTCTGGGATTCCACAATGTTCTTAGCTGTCATGTCATTTTAGTGTCCTGTAATCTGTGACAGTACATCAATCTTTATTTTGTGATCTTGACACTTTTGAAGAATACTGACCAGATATTTTGTAGAATGCTCCTTAGGTAGGATTTGCCTGATGTTTTCTCATAATTAGATGGAGTTTGTGCATTTTAGGCAAGAATAAAAGAGCAGTATTGTGGTACTTTTCTCCATGCTTCACATCAAGAGTTTGGATGGGGTCTATTTAATTTCTTGGTGAGGTTAACTTTGATCTCTGGGTAAATGTGCTGTCTTCCAAGTTTTTCCATTATAAAGTTATTTAACTTTCCCCTTTGCTGAATGTCGCTTATGGGGAGATATCTTGAGACTAAGATATATCTATTGTTGATTCTAACTCTCAGTGCTCATTTATACTAGTGTTTACCTAAAGATGATTTCTATTTGTATTATTCCTTCTACACTTATTAATTCAAATCCTACTTTAAAAAGAGCTGTCCCTTCTCCCAATTTATTATGTATTCAATTATTATTATCAGTATACATAAGTGGGTATAGAAAAGATTTGTCAAGTAAATCTCTCTTGTTTGCAGTCACTGCTGTTGATAGTGGTTACCGTCAGACAGTAAGATAAGTAGAAGAAAATTTAACTGGGTATACACAGGAAGCAGGGAAATCTGACATGAAATTAGTATAGGATTGGTTAAATTTTAGAACCATGGGACAGTTGCAAGTTAGCTGATATGATTTTATCATAGCAGTTGCTGTTTATTCACTGATTGATTCAATTATTATACATTCAAAAATTTCTAGACTTTTCACTATGAAAAGGGGATATAAAAATTAAAGTAGCATAATTGACAGCACTTCTTTCAAGTTGTTTATTTCTGCTATTTCCATAAAATAATATATATAAACCATATATATATATGCATTATATATATGGATTTTATATATATATATATATATATATATATATCAGGAATCATAAATCACATGAACAAAGGTCCTAAGGGTACAGTAGCATTTAACTTTTCTGTAGCTAAGAAATAACCAAAAAACTGGAAACAGAAGCACTAAAAGTAAACAATTTCAGAGAAATGGAGTCATTAATTAGAACACTGTAAAGAAACAGCATCACTGGTTATGTAAACCCTTAGCCACCGTTATATGAGCAGAAGATAATAAGGACTGTGAATCGAAAATTTGTCTCATTTCAGGATTAAGGAGGATCTTATACAACAAATAATTTTTAAAAATCCAAAGGAACTACATTATATTTTACAATTTTTTTCTAAATTTGTAAATCACGATTTTATAACAAGTGAGCGAAAAAAAATGTCAACAAGAAATTGCTAAGACTTTTCCACAGATATGACAGATGATATTAATGCCTTAGGAAATTTTGAAAAAAAAATGGACTCTGATTATTCTATGGGAAAGTTCATAAAATCCACAAAAGAAGAATTGCAATGGCCAATAACATATGACAGACCTGTCCAAACTACTATTTATCGAAACACATTATAGTATACATGAAATGACATTCATTGTTCCAATATACATCATAGCACAGATTAAATGACAATTTCATCTTGCCAAATGAAAAAAATGTTTTAGAAAATAACATGTAGTGTTCATGAGAGTATAAAAAAATGTCTGGTTTTATAGCCCAATATTAACAAAGTAAATCACTTTAACCTGTCTGGAGTGTAATGTTACAATATTTATCAAGGTTTCTTATAAAATACAGACCCTTTGATAGATGAACTCTAGCTATTTGAACTAAGAAAATAATTTAAAATTCAGGTAAATAGTTAAATAAAAGAATGCTCATCTCTGTGCTGTTTTTAATAGCAAAATATAAGAAATAACAGGAAAAAGAACTAGTAATGATATAAAATAATATAGGTAGAAAAATACCTAGTAGTAGAATGTTTATTTAAATCAATTTTTTTATATTCATACAAATTAATATTAAATAAAATTATGTTTTGATGAAACAATGTGAAATACTTTTTCATGAAGTGAGTTATGATGCTATAATTAAACAGGTTTTAATGTTATGCTCATAATCTAAATTATAGAATATATATGTGTATATATATATATCAAACAAGTATATGTCTAAACATATTTTATATTTATGTCTTTACATATGTCTATATTTTAAAGACAGATGTATGGGGCTATTTTATTAACAGTGAATATTTTTAAGTATCATCCTTAAGGTATGTTTGATCAATTTTGTGGGGGAGTGTTACATGGTTTTAAAATTTACTATAATAACTTATTTTCTTGCCATGAATATTTATTTCTATAATCTCAAAAAATAAACGGCATATTTTAATAACTTGATTTAGTCTTATTTCTTTGAACTGTACTCACCAGTGTAAGGAGAAAAGGACAGCTCGATAAAGTTCAAATCTTTATCTTCTTTTTTTCTCGTAATCTTCAAGTATTTTGACATGATTCCCAGGTGCTTGTCAAGCAGCTCTGAACAGAAAAGTACAACATTAGGTCAAATCTTTGAAATAACAAGAGTCAGGCTACCTCAATGAACTGCCTGGGTCCTCTGATTATTTTCTCCCGCAGAAGAAAGGAAAGATGTGCTTAGATCAATTTTATATTAAAATAATCAATTGAGATTCCAACTTAAACATGTACATAAATGAGTCTTGACTTCCAATATAATCCTTTGAAACACTATCTAGAACAGGAAAACAGTATTTGTCTAGAATATGTATTTCCATCGAGGGTATGAATTCTAATGAAAACTATATTGCACTGCAAGGTTGGACAGAACTTTAGTGTCCTGTCCAGAATCACAGTGTATAAGAGAGTAAAATGTTATTTCACAAAAATTACACTTTAATGATTTTACACAATATCTCCATTTTTACCATACATTTACTAAAATATACCATTTCTCAAAATTAATGTAAATCACTGTACTCCTCTTCCAGGCAATACAAACTTGTGTTTGTAATGCAGAGTTCTTGGTTGAAGAAGATGAAATCTAGGTGATATCAGAAGAGATTTAGTAAATGCCATATATAGCACATAGAATCATAAAGATTATGAACACATATTTTTTAAAAAAATGTCTGTTGGCTATATTCAAAACAGCTCTCAAACAACAGCTGAGAACCAAACTAAAAAGTCATTGCTGTCTCTGCCCAGTGCAAACTGTTGCAGAATCAGGAAGCCTGGAAAATCAGGACTCCAACGCCATAGTTGCTGACGCTAGAATCATGTGAACTCTACTGCCGATGTTGCAGAAAAATGGAATGCTTTTTATATAGAACATAATCATCATGGATTGTCAGGCTTAAATATAGATATGAAATGACATGCATAATAACCATAATGGGGGCATTGGAATAAAACAATTATGTTGTCTGTCTCTATATCCACATTTATTCCTTTTTATAAAATATTCACTTCTACCACTAATTGTGAGCACTGTTTTATTCCTCTCCAAAGAAATCGTCAAGTGAATATGTTCTACATACAAAACGATTATCTGAATGTACATATATTTTCTGGGGTGGTTGCATATGTCCAAAATCATCAAATTGTACATATTAGGTATGTGCAGTTCTTTGAAGATCAACTATACCTCAGTAAAACTGTTAAAATAAATTAAATATAAAATTAAAAGCTCAATAACCTTGAATTTAAATTTATTTTTATCCGTTAAATTTATTAATTTCATATTAATTAGTGATGATAAAATTAAAATTTATATTTGTCATTGTTTAAAATAAAACTTATCCTCCATAAGCTCTTTGTAAACTATATAATTCTAAACCAAGAAAAATTATATAACACATATAATTCCTATACCATACATATAAAATAAAAATATACATGTCTAAAATAATCAAATTTTACTGACAAAAATATTGAGACTTACTACAGAATTTAAGGAAGACGTTTGTTATTATAATAATTAAGGCAGGGACTTCCCTGGTGGCGCAGTGGTTAAGAATACGCCTGCCAATGCAGGGGACACAAGTTCAAGCCCTGGTCCGGGAAGATCCCACATGCCTCCGAGCAACTAAGCCCATGCGCCACAACTACTGAGCCTGCACTCTAGAGCTCACAAGCCATAACTACTGAGCCCGTGTGCCACAACTATTGAAGCCCGCGCGCCTAGAGCCTGTGCTCTGCAACAAGAGAAGACACCTCAGTGAGAAGCCCACTCACTGCAATGAAGAGTCGCCCCCGCTCACCACAACTAGAGAAAGCCCACGCGCAGCCACAAAGACCCAACGCAGCCAAATAAATAAATACAATTAAGGCAAAGTTTTATGGTTTATATATTGTGGGAAAATAAATCTTCATTGGTTTATCAGTGTCTCAGTTTCCTGAGTAATGAAAATGTATACCCTATAAACCCTATAAAGATAAAGAATGTTTACCTTCACTTCCCCTAGAAATACTTTACTTTTCACATACCATGAGGATCATATCTGCAGCCTAATGGTCCAACAATTGCCTCTATCCATTAAACTTTTTCGTATCTCTTCAAGAGCCAAAGGTTACATTCCCCAATAGGCAACTCTCTCAGAATGGGAGGGGAGAAAATGATCTCTTTCCTCTTTAAAAATGAAGGGAATATGTGTTTTCCCAACCCTCACTGATGGAGTGAGCCCACCACGTGTGTGGGATATTTTTCCGCCTGGCTCTCATAACTTAGCACTTCAGGATTGCTGGGCATGGGAGAACAGACACTGCGACGTTACTTTGGCTATTGATTGTGCTGTGAGTATAACAGAGTTCTTTACTCTGACCCAGGTTCATGTTCCTGATTATATATATATATATACTGTGTAAGTAGGGTGACATCTCAGACCTCTCACAATTTCTGAGAACATATACTTATATATTGTTTTCAATATTGAGTTTAAATGGAGTCATTTGTTAATAGTGAGGCCATAAATATGAAATAGTCTATTTGCAATCTTTTTTCTGGATGTTCGTGAAAGTTATATTTTCCCAAACTGTAATATTTTACGCTATACTTAAACATCACTTTATGATATTTGAAAGCCCCCAGAGATAAAGATTTCTAATGGGCATGTTAGGGATTTCTTAACTACAGCAGCACAAAAAGAAGCAGCATAATTTAAATGGCTCAAGCTCCACTTACAAGTTGTAGTCTAGAGCTTACATCCCATAATCATCACATAGCTCTTGGTATTAACAGGAAGCAAAACAAATTAGTAGTATTATGCTAACATTTTCCAAATGCTCTGGATACTTTTCGGAGGGCTCTAGTATCAAAACATCTGTGATTTATTCTGTAGGTAGAGCAGGAGTGGAAATCCATCAAGGGCAAAAAGGAATTTTTTTGACCCACCTTTTTGACCCACCTCCTAGAGTAATGGAAATAAAAACAAAAATAAACAAATGGGACCTAATGAAATTAAAAAGCGTTTGCACGCAAATGAAAACATAAACAAGATGAAAAGACCACCCTCAGGATGGGAGAAAATATTTGCAAATGAAGCAACAAAGGATTAATCTCCAATATTTACAAGCAGCTCATGCAGCTCAATATTAATAAAACAGGCAAACTAATCCAAAAATGGGCAGAAGACCTAAACAGACATTTCTCCAAAGAAGATATACAGCTTGCCAACACACACATGAAAGGATGCTCAATATCAGTAATTATTAGAGAAATGTAAATCAAAACCACAATGAGGTATCACCTCACACCAGTCAGAGTGGCCATCATCTAAAAATCTACAAACAGTAAATGCTGGAAAGGGTGTGGAGAAAAGGGAACCCTCTTGCACTGTTGGTGAGGATGTAAATTGATACAGCCACTGTGGAGAACAGTATGGAGGTTCCTCAAAAAACTAAAATTAGAACTACCATATGGCCCAGCAATCCCATTTCTGGGCATACACCCTGAGAAAACCATAATTCAAAAAGACACATGTACCCCAATGTTCATTGCAGCACTATTTACAATACCCAGGACATGGAAACAACCTAATATGATGAATGGGTAAAGAATGGGTGGTACATATATATAATGGAATATTACTCAGCCATAAAAATAAATGAAATTGGGTCATTTGTAGAGATTGGATGGACCTAGAGTCTGCCATACAGAGTGAAGTAAGTCAGAAAGAGAAAAACTAATACCATATATTAATGCTTATATGTGGAATCTAGAAAAATAGTACAGATGAACATATTTGCAGGGCACAAATAGAGAAGCAGATGTAGAGAACAGACGTGTGGACATGGAGGGGGGAAAGGAAGGGTGGGATGAAATGAGAGATTAATTTTTATATAAATACACTACCATGTGTAAAATGGATAGCTAGTGGGATGCTGCGCTATAGCACAGGGTGCTTAGCTCGGTGCTCTGTGATGACCTAGGTGGGTGGTCTGGGGGGGCATGGGAGGTCCAAGAGGGAGGACGTATACATATAGCTGAATCATTTCACTGTACAGCAGAAACTAAAACAACATTGTAAAGCAATTATACTCCAATAAAAATAAAGTAATTATAAGCCTGAAATATTTTGTATTCTATTATCATTTACCATTGAAATCTTAAGTTTATAAGACCCAGCACAGATTCTATAAACTTTTCACCAAGTAGAAGTGATAGTCCTTTCACTGAACATTTATCGTTTTTGCATGCACCTGATTTGAAGCACCTATAATATTGTCAATATTTTTTTAAATATCTTGCAAAACAATTAGTATTAGCGTGTTATTTCTTTGGTGACAAGGATTCCCTTTGCTTAATTGAATATATATGACATATAACATTCCATAAATTTAAAGTGTACAACATGTTACTTTGATAGATTATATATTGTAATATGATTGCCTTTCTAGTGATATTTATCACATTACATAATTATAGTACAATATTGTCTATATTCATTATACTCTGCATTAGATCTCTATGGCTTAGTTACTACTCATTGCAAGTTTGGACCCTAAACAACATCAATCTTATCCCTCCACTTCCCAGACCCTGGTAACCACCACTTTACTCGTTTATTATGAGTTTGACTTTTTCTTTTTTTTTTTTTTTTGTGGTACGCGGGCCTCTCACTGTTGTGGCCTCTCCCACTGCGGGGCACAGGCTCCAGACGCGCAGGCTCAGCGGCCATGGCTCACGGGCCCAGCCGCTCCGCGGCATGTGGGATCTTCCCGGACCGGGTCACGAACCCGTGTCCCCTGCATCGGCAGGCGGACTCTCAACCACCGCGCCACCAGGGAAGCCCATGAGTTTGACTTTAAAATTCCACCTGTAAGTGATATCATACAGAACTTGTTTTTCTCTGTCTGACTTATCTCGCTTAGTGTAATGTGCTCAAAGTCCATCCATGTTATTGCAAATGGCAGGATAAGTGGCAAGAATTCTCTTGATCTTTGCTTTATCCCACAAAATGCCTATCATGGGACATTATGTTGGTAGTAGTTTATTAAAATTAATTAGTAAAGTGAGTTCAACTATGGCAGAAATACTTTAAACAAAGAAAGAGTAAATGATTAGGCCAACTCATCCATTTGTAAATGCTATCATTTGAGACTTAAATATAAGATTCTGACTCTTATCTGCTGCCTTTCAGGTGGCCAGCTTCTGTAAGAAGAGAGTTAAAGTGCAGTGATAAATCAAGATGTTAGTCCCCATTCTGACAACTGTCTCCAAGTATCACGATTCCCAATGTGGAACCTCTTAATGTAGTGTTCCAAATGGGAACATAAAGAAGACATGTACACTATTTACAATATCCAAGACATGGAAGCAACCTCAGGGTCTATCAACAGGTGAATGGATAAAGAATATGTGGTACATATATATACAATGGAATATTACTCAGACATAAAAAAGAATGAAATAATGCCATGTGCAGCAACATGGATGGGCCCAGAGATTACCATATTAAGTGAAGTAAGTCAGACAGAGAAAGAAAAATGTCGTATAATATCACTTGTATGTGGAATCTAAAAAAAATGATACAAGTGAACTTATTGACAAAATAGAAACAGACCCACAGACGGAAAACAAATTTATGGCTGTCAAAGGGAAAGGGTTGGGGAGGGATAAATTAGGAGTTTGGGAGTAATAGATGCACACTACTGTACATAAAATAGATAAAAAACAAGTACCTGCAGCATAGCACAGGGAACTATATTCAATAACTTGTAATAACCTATAATGGGAAAAAATCTGAAAAAGAATAATATATATATAGAGAGATATAGATATAACTGAATCACTTTGCTTTACACCTGAAACTAGCACAACATTGTAAATCAATTATAGTTCAATTTAAAAAAATTAAAATAACAAAAAAGAAGATAGGTATTTGTTTGTCTGGTTCTCAGAAATTATCTGATGAGACAAATCCCTCCCAAACTGCCAATATGAGCTGGACAGCAACAATTCCTGATCGTGGATGGATGGATCTCTCTTAATCCAGTAAGTTTCCTATCCTCCAGCTAGGAGAATTGAGGTAAATTTCACTTATGCAAGGCTTCTTTTCTATGTTGACAGCAGAAATGTAGTCTACAGAGGCACTCTACTCTATAAATTTGAGTAATATTTCCTAAAAGTATTCCAGATGAGGGATAAAAAGAAAGAAGTATTCTTAACCTAAAGGAAGTTAAAAAAAAAAAAAAAAGACCTAATCCAGTTGGTGAAGGAAGCAAGTAGAACGTCTGGCCTAGAAAACAAAGGAAATATTTTTTCAGATTAAATGTAAAAGGGTCCTATTTCTACAAAACTAAAAGCAGAATTAATTGACTTGGCTCAGATGAAGTTTAGAGGAGAGAAGTAGATGAAAATAAGAACCAGTATAATTCAAGAACTAAAATGATCGCAAAGCTTTGATGAAACACTTTGGTGTTTTAAATGCCCTGCAATATTCCTGAAGTACTTCATGCAAGGTGTTTGGAAACTTTTTCTGTACAGGGCCAAATAGTGAATATTTAAGAATTGCAGGCCATATGGTCTCTGTTGCAACTGATCAACTCTAGCTGTTGCAGCAAAATAATAGCCACAGACAAAATGTAAATGAATGACAATGGCTTTGGTCCAAGTAAACTTTATCTACCAAAACAGGCAGCAGAACAGATTTGGCTTGCAGATGGTGGTTTGCTGACCACTGCTTCAGACAATAATTAGAGTAATTATGAATTTTTCCAATGTTTTTAATTTGTTTGATTAAAATATTACATAATTGAGATGCTTAATAACCCTGAAACAAGTTTGAGCTACTGACATTCAGCAGAAAGTAAAATTTGTGTCCCAATGAAAAGACAGATAGTTATGATAGACAGTAAAGTAAGATGTGCATTTACTTACTGAGGCAATAACTACCCCTAATGAAAGTAGTTTGAATAATTATATTGAAAAAATAGAAACATGGGAGTAATCTATATGCAGTGCATTGTAATCCATTTTATCATGAATTTGTTCTACCTGAAGTAAACATGCTGTATAAATTGTAGGCTGTTGAAAACCTCTGTATACATTGATTAATATCACTCCCTTATTTTGCAAAAGCATAAACTGAGCCATTCCTGTTCCATGTCTTTTGCACATACTTCTTTCTCTTTCTCTGGATTTTTCTTCTTCCATTCTCTTGCATGAAAGCATTACACCATGATAATATTAATAATACAATAAGAAATAGAAGTCCTGATTTAATGACAGGACTTCAGCTCTGCAGAGAGGACTTCCCTGTCATCTTAGTGGCAGCTCCCCACCCCCTCTTGCTCTCTATTCCATTATTTTGTTGAATTTCCATCAGAGCACTTTTCACTGTGTAAGACCATCTTATTTATTAGTTTGTTTGTTGCTTACCCTCCCCCAGCTAAAAAGTAAGATCCTTGAGGAAGAATACTGTTTATAAGATTTACAGTGGTACCTGAAATGTGATTGGCATTAAGGGGAAATTCTAAGTCTTCTGAAGGCAGTTATGTTCTGATTTTCTATCACAGATAACACCCATGCATTAGATAACACCCATCTAATGCATCCCAACCTAGAGCAGTTATTTACTGTAGAAAATCTATCATTTTTTGCTTTGGATTGTTTAAAAATGGCTTTGCTTTTCTTAAGTGTTTTCAATAATGGCTTTTGAATGTAGTAGGCTGAATAAAAGAACATCCTTCATCTTCAGAGATTAGATGTCCTTTAAGCTAATGGATAATTTTAGTCCTCAGAAAATCACCTATTCTATTGTACTGTACAGGAAATTTTACTATCCAAGCTTTTGGCTATTTCCTAAATTCATATTCATGTTCCAGAATGAATTTCCAGCTTCTACTGATCTTTTTGGAATAGCAAATAGAAAGGCAAATTGATTTTAACTGGAGTGTCAATTCTCATGGATTGGTAGTGGCTGTTCAGAGCACTAAGGTGCGGTATGCTGTGAAGCTACATCTGGGTTCAGCTGGAAAGAGAATGCCTTGGAGTATCAGCTATGTTGTTTGAGGGAGAAGAGAGATTGGGTACGTGATATGTATATAGCATATTTCACATCATTTAGAAAGAAGCATGAAGTATGATTCTAAGAGATTTTTTTTTGTAAAGCAAGTCAATTACTATTGTTTAACACTAGTGCTTTCCCTTTTACATGCAAATTTACTTTGTTCTTTCTTTCTCTTTACTGCTAGAATACAGATGTCCACTATGTTTCAGTCTTGCATTAGTTATTAATATGAGTATCTCTTGCTGATCAAATTCTTGGACTCACACAGCCATAAATAGATTAGAAGCTAAATGAACTATGTATTTCAATTCTATTTCGTGTTAAATTTTAAATAGTTATATAATGGTTATGGGGAAAAACAAATGTTAGCTGATGATATATTAACAATATAGAAAATATGAGAACATAACTGAATGATAATGAAAATGGCATTAATATCAGATAATGTCTGGACATTTTTACTCCTATTACATTATTTATCATGGATAGCAATATTTATATGGCCATCTGTTCAGTATCCAAAGTACTGCATGTCATTAAGACACTAATTTACTATCAGATGCAAAAAAAAAAAAAAAGGGATTCATACGTCTTATGTTCCAACTCTTTTCTTATGTTAGGAAAGATGAAATAAAAATTCCTCTTAGAAGATGTAAACCCTTATGTAATCAAATCATTGTGAGAGTTACCTTCAATTGTAAAAATTCTGATTCCATTTATACTGTTTTATTTCCATGCCACTGGTTGTGAAATCTATGATAGGGAGTTTGGAGTCTACTAAGTCTAAAACAAAGAGATGTTGTGCAGTGACAAAGCAAAGACCTTGTCTGAAAGACTAAAAATACAAATCTAGGATCATGATAGAACAAAAGGTCACTATATCACTTAAATCCACTGGCTGTGAGCCTTGAGTCAGAGAATCAAAACTTCTGGACTACACTGACCCCATAGACTGATTTTTTTTTTTTAATTTTAAATTTAGGCAGTGCCACATGGCTTGTGGGATCTTAGTTCCCTGACCAGGGATTGATCCCGGGCCCTTGACAGTGAAAGCACGGAATCCTAACCACTGGACAGCCTAATTATTGTTTGCTTGAATTCCTTCATGAACATCACCACTAAATCATTATCTACTACAGAGGTTGTAGATTTTGATTTCAAGATTAATTTTTTACACCAAAGAAAAAATCAAGTCATCAAAAATAACATCATTATAAATTATTTAAAAATGGACATTTTTAAAACAAAATAATTAAGACGAACATAAGACCAGTCATTTCCCAGAAAAGGTAATTGGCAAATATTAATGGGCTACCATAAACAATTATACACACACACACCACTTTTGTTCCATTTTGCCTTAATTGGTGAAAATTTTTTGTTGCAAACTCATACCTCTCTGGATGCGAAAGTCTGTAAATCACTGAGATACTCTGAAATAGTCCTTATCATATTTGCATAGTGTAAGGTGTCAGAAATTTATTTTCTATGTCAGGCTGAAATACAACTTCTTACAACTTCAAGTTATAACTTCAAGTTCTACCTTTTGGGATCACACAACAAAGTCTAATGCATCTCTATGTAAAGGTTATCAAATATTTGAGAAATAGATCATATTTCCTAAATTTATTCCCTGGATTATACCCTCCGATTCTCTCGACTTTCTGATTCTTTATTACCAGGGTTGTATTCCATGAACACACACTATTTTTTTTCCAATGTCCCTCCTAAAATGTGATGCTCATAATGGCATAAATTTAATGACAAGGAAAAATATCTACAATCCAAGTATATGTATTCTAAAAAAAATACACTGTCTCTCAATTCTGATAAAAATCCAAAGGAGAGTATTTACAGAGCATAGCCTGAAGGATTTGTGGTCAATACACTCATTAAATAATACTAAAATCTATTTCTGGATCAAATCCCACAATGAGGAAATTCCCAGAGGATTATCCAAAACACTTTGTGCATTGACCATGACAGAATCAGATTAAACTGAAAACATTAAAAGAAACAATCCTTGGAAATTTGCCATTCTTTTTCTCCCCCTACTTTTAGTTGAATATGTTTATCATTATATCACCCCAGGTCCACTCTTCAAACTGAGTGCAAGAAATCTTGGAGCCATATTTTTGGCTCACTACTTGGAATAGATGAGTACATCATTTCATCCCACATGTTTTGGGTGCAAGAGTAATACCTGGTTTAATCTCACTTTACATCCTTGATTTCCTTGCTTATGCAAAACATTTTTCTAAAACCATTTCATGTTTCAAAAGGACAAACTGAGTACTGAGTAAGAAAATAAAAGCAACTGTGAATTGCTTTCAGAACAGGACACTGTACTAGGTAAAGTTACCCCTTTTATTCTTATAACACAATAAGACATGGTAATTAAATGAATTTGTGCACATAAAAGGTATTGAATCATCTGACACAATAACTGGGCTCAGTTCAAGGGCGTTTCATTCACTTTCAGCCAGTTCGTGCTGGCTGTCAGCTTGGGCACTTTGGTTTCTCTCCACGATCTCACACACCATTAGGCAGACTGACTTTTTCACAGTAAGGTAGTCTCATGGCTCTAAAAGGTCAAAAGTAGAACCCTAAAGACCTCTTGAAGACTAGCCCTAGGATCAGCCCTTCATGGTGCCATTTTTTCCATATTCTATCAGCCAAAGCATGTCACAGACCAGTCCAGATTTAAGGGAAGGGGAAATGGATTTCACCTCTTCATTAAGAAGCAACAAAATCTTATTCCCAGTAAGCATGATACTAATGATGACATATAGTCATCTTTGACAACAATCTATCCCACTGCCACTAACGAACTTGAAATGTCATTGCAGAGAGAATAAAAGCAAGAAGTATCATTACAGGAAGTTATCATGTTCCCAGAAGTGAAAAAGTTTTAGACGGAATAGGTAAAAGGGAGCCTGGAAGGAAAAGTAAAACATATCCTAACAATGCCATTGTGTATTATGGCCATTCATTTATTTCCACTGGGAACACATAAATCACAGATATAGGTAGGCCATCTACCGCCTAATAAAAAACTAAAGAAAGAAACTATAACTCTGATAATTGCTGCAATTTAAAATATTAAAAAATGTTTTTTTCTTTTATCTTATTTAAATTCTATAACTACTCTGAAAAGTAAATCGTATCATTGGCATTTTAAAGATGAGAAACCTGAAATTAGGTAACTTGCTGAAAAGCCTGGTCTGTTTTATTCTAAATGAGTGAAAGCAGAAAAGGAAATGTGGTCCTAATCTGAGAACTGGGAAGATGGAGCATATGGACCCTTTCCGGGGTTGTTTTTCCTTTACTTGACGCTAAACCAGTAAACAAGCAAAATAGGGAATACTATACATCCAAACACAAGAATACCAGGGGGAGGATGCAGCTCCTCACATGGGGTGCCTGAAATTCAATAGTCAGTGTGGAATTTGGGGACCCTTTGAGTTGGAGGAACAAAGTAACTGCAAGTTGACTGCCTTCTGTAACATTGACTGGTAAGTATCTACCTACTCCTATAAAAGGGTGTTCTTACTTTGCACGTTATACTCCTCTGTATTCTATTACCACGTCTCCAATTCTAAACTCTGTACATTTTTGGTAACAGTAAATTTCTTCCTTATGGAAATTCTCTCATTTTTAATCCCCCATTAACTTTGAATTTATTTTCATAAGGGACATATTGCGTATCTAATTTTACACCATCTCTGTGTCACTCTAATAAATTCCATGACAGCTATGCTCATCTGCAAAGATCTCTGTTAAGTCTAGCTAATGGATTTAGAGAACTTTGTTCCTTTAGTATCATGCTTTAAAGCTATTTTGGGGGACTCTTGCATAGTAAAATATTTTGAGTGCAGGTAAGAAAACCATGTCCTCAAATGCTTCCCAGGTTCTCTTCTGAAATTTAGAAATATTTATATAACATCTTATAGTAAGATGACTATTACTTTTCCAGGTCACTTATACCTAAAAATATTACGAAAAGCAAACACTGACCTTTTCTGAATTTGAACACAGAAGTTAAAAGCTTCCTTACTTTTGGTTCTTTGCTTTTTGGAGCATCTCCAGGGAAGCTCTGCTTCACTACAGATTGAGTGAGTTAACCTGTTGCCCTCAAGACTATTTGTCTCTACGGAACTTACTCGTTCATCCTCAAAGGCACCTTTCCCTTCAAAGCCACGCAAGCAGAGAAGTTCTTATACAGAAAGAGAATTAATCATGTATTTGTCATATTGCACACAAAATAAGTCATTTGATACAACGGAGCAAACTGTTAGCTGTAAGTTAGCTAATTCCAGTAGAGTTTTACAATATGATGTTTGTCATAAGCTTCTTAGGAGACAGGGAAAATGGATGGTAAGGTGAAATATTTTAATCTTCAATTTGCACAAGGGTAGCACTCAACCTCAAAAACACATTTTAAAGTAACTCTAGTAAGAAGGCAATATAATACATAGACAACACATTATATTTCTATCAGGAAATATAATGATAGAAATATACAATTCTATACATTTCTCTTAGATCCAATCTTGAATTATTTAAGGTCATACAGGTGCTAATAATTGGATGGGCTACAATTTATTTTGAATAATTAAAACTTTATTTTTTACTTAGATTCTCAGCAGTTTTAATTACTTAGCACATTATATCAATTGCTTTTCTCTTACCTAGAAAATAATCTTTGTGTGTGTTTTATCTTATTTTCTACAATTTGAGCTACTAACTACGTTGAAATTTCTGTAAGCAAATTTAGCCTCTTGCCCCCATGAGGTTGCAGAGAAATAATTTGAAAGAGAATCCAAAGAACCATACTTCTCTTTAAACAGCCTAAAGAGATATGGAAACATGAATTTCAGCCAAGAAAAGAAAAGGAGTAATGGGAAAATAAACTAATTTTAGAAGCTATACAGGTAATTGGTAGGTATAACATTAGAGTAATTTAGAAATACACATTATTTTTAAGTGAGAACTCCTTCAAAGCTTTCTGCAACTACGCTTAGGTTCTTAAAGACACAATTATCATACAATCACTTTCGAATAACTTTGTTCTCCTTGACTTCCAAGAGAAGTTGTTATAGAAAATAGAGAGTTACTACCAAACGTAAAATAGATAGCTAGTGGGAAGCAGCCGCATAGCACAGGGAGATCAGCTCAGTGCTTTGTGACCACCGAGAGGGGTGGGATAGGGAGGGTGGGAGTGAGGGAGATGCAAGAGGGATGAGATATGAGAACATATATATATGTATAACTGATTCACTTTGTTATAAAGCAGAAACCAACACATTATTGTAAAGCAATTATACTCCAATAAAGATGTAAAAAAAAAAAAAGAAAATAGTGGGTCAAATTTTTCAGAGTTAATGTATTGGAACAAGTTCTATATAGAATTACAATTCTCCAAAATTTGGGTCTTTTTATTTTGATACAACCACAACCTTCTGCTATTGAAAGAAAATCACAAAAAGCCTTTTTGTTCTTGAACTCCTTAAGAGTAAGTTTCCTAGATGATGCCCCTTCAAAACTGAACACTGTGATATGTACCAACTACAAATAAGGACAATCTCCTGTATACTGGTCACAATGCAGCCATTAAATAAGGTCATTAGCACTGGTAAATTACTATAGTCTAATCCAAAGACTCCATCCAGGTTTTGTGAGTTTTCTTAGTAATGCCCTTTATAGTAAATAGGGTCAAGCCAGTATCAGCTCTTATACTTAGTCGTTATGAACCTTTAAGGGGTTTTTGGTTGTGTGGTTTAGTTTGGTTTTTACTCTGGAGCAGTTGTTTGACTTTGCTGACCTTGACATTTTGAAGATTATAGACCAATTGCTTTTTTCTTGTTTTTTCTTTTGCGGTACGCGGGCCTCTCACTGTTGTGGCCTCTCCCGTCACGGAGCACAGGCTCCGGACGCGCAGGCTCAGCGGCCATGGCTCACGGGTCCAGCCGCTCCACGGCATGTGGGATCTTCCCAGACCGGGCACGAACCCGTCTCCCCTGCATCGGCAGGCAGATTCCCAACCACTGCGCCACCAGGGAAGCCCTAGACCAATTGTTTTATAGGATGTCCCCTAGATTACATTTATCTGAAATGTCTTCTTTTTTAAATGTAGGTTATAGGGAGAGTGGGAGGGAGGGAGATGCAAGAGGGAAGAGATATGGGGATATATGTATATGTATAACTGATTCACTTTGTTATAAAGCAGAAACTAACACACCATTGTAAAGCAATTATACTCCAATAAAGATGTTAAAAAAATAAATAAAATGCAAAAAAACCTGTTAGACATGATCAAAGAGGAAAAAAAAATGAGATTACCCTCCATGATGTGGGTGGGCCTCATCCAATCAGTTGAAGGCCTTAAAAGTAAAGACTGATTATCCAGAGAAGGAATTCTGTTTCAAGACTGCAACATAGAAATCCTGCATGAGTTTCCAGCCTGCTGGTCTGCTCTACAAATTTCAGACTTACCAGTCCCCACAATCACATAAGCCAATTAATTAAAATAAATCTCTCTATATGTGCATGGATATATATCATATTGATTCTGTTTTTCCAGAGCACCCTGACTGATAAGATACCCATCTATGAGTCTGGAAAGTACACTTCTTCCACTCAGTCCCTCTCACCTGTTCATCAGTTCTACCCTAAAGCTTTTTTTTTTTTTAGTAAAATTGATAAAGTTAAAAAAAAATGTAGGTTATAGAGTTTTGGTAGGAATATTACAGAAGTGATGCTGACTTCTTCTTCCATTCTATCAGACAGGACACAATTTCAATTTGTCCCGTTGCTTATAATGCTAAACTTGGTACCTTGATTAAAGTATTCCCTGCCAGGTTTCTCCATGGTACAGCAATTTTTTTGTCTGTATAAGGCTTTTGTAGGGAGATAATTGAGACTACTACATTGCTCATCAAACTTTCACCCACTACTTTAACATCTATTTATCTTTCTTGGATAAGTAAACTATTGATGTGATAGTTGCCAAATGGTGATAACCTAGTTCCTTCGTTCCCTCTACAGTCTTCTATTGGCATGCAATTTAAGGAAAGGTTTGCTCCTCTAAAAATTAATTAATTTAGTAAAAATATAAAATCATGGGTTCCTATTTGTTTATAATAATCCACCCCTAACATTATTTTATTTATTTTGCTGATCAGATTACCCCCAATATGGCCTGTGGTAGATCCTTCAAGGTGGCTTCCTGTTGTTTTTAACACACCTTAATCTTTCTTAGAGAAAATCCTTACTCGTTACTAAAATAAGATACTCCAGGGTTATCTTATATCTTCACAGTTCCAACCTTGAAATCAGCAATTTCTCAAAAAAGCCCTGGTTCTTTTTGATGTATAGTGATATCTAAAATATCAGACATGGACTCCAGTTGTCCTCATGAGGATTGGGTCACTGCTGCTCCTAGGCTTTTACAGCCTTTCAGCAGACTGAGCTAAAGAATATATTTACTCCCTCCTTCTCCCACACATATTTATGTCTCTCTCTACCATTGGCCCTCTGTACCTGGGGGTTCCCATTTTCAGATTCAACCAACCTCAGGAATGTGCAATTGGGTGCAGAACCGCGTACATGGAGGGCTGACTATACAACAGCGTTATATAAGGGACTTGAGCATCTGCTGACTTTGAAATCAGCAGGGATTCTGGAATCATCCCCTGTGGATACCGAAGTACAACTGTATATTCAAAACCATAACATCACCCTTATACTCAACATCACAGAAATCATTCTAGTTTTTCCCTTTCTATGTCTTCTTTCACGGACAGCAACGTGACTTCCATTATCCCTAATATATTTGCTTTTTTGACAAGTTCCTCTTGGATGTCACCAATGCCTAGTCACCGTTTCAGTTCCTCATATGCAGATGGTCTGCTCACCCTGCTTGGACTTTGACACTCAGGTGCAGGCAGCATCCTCTTGGCTCTGATACTCCATGCTGGCTGCTTTCTCTCCTAACGTACTAGATGGACATTCTCCTCCCTCCACTTGGGCTGTTAACTCCTGTGCTGTGCCACCCTCTCTAGTGCAAGTAGTCTCCACCTTTCGGGATCCCACCTAATGACCTTTAGAATGAAATATTTAGGAAGGAAGGGAGGGAAGGAGGGAGGAAAGAAAGAAGAAAGGAAGGAAGGAAGGAGGAAGGAAGGAAGAGAAGCAGTTATCAGAATTAGACTTTAAAAGCAAAAATTTAGCTCAATGTTATGTGGCAGGCTGGATGGGAGGGGAGTTTGGGGGAGGATGGATATGTGTATATGTATGGCTGAGTCCCTTTGCTGTGCACCTGAAACTATCACAACATTGTTAATTGGCTATACTCCAATATAAAATAAAAAGTTATTAAAAAACAAGCAAAAATTTAGGAAACAAATTAGCTGTTTCTCATGATCGTTTTGTGGAACTTTCTGGGAACAAGATACTTTTAATGGCTGTTTTTAATCCTAGTTGTTATTCATATATGCTAGTATTGAAGGAAAAGAAATAGTATAGTTGCCAGAATGCCTTGCCTATCTGTTCACATTTCCCCAAGGACAAGGCAGACTTCCTAATGTGCCAGCTCTTCCCTTAGCTAAATCATTCTAGAACAGTCTATAAACAACAAGAGTAATGATATGATAACAAGACTACAAACATATTGGCTCTGACTTTTACCCTCTATGGTCCCTGCTCAGAGATTAAATAACCAGTCAAATGCACAATAGTTCATTTAACAAAGTATTGATTAGTAACTCATGGAATAATGTATTACTTTGGAGAAAGTTCCTACTTAGAGAGCACTCCATATACTTCATATTAAAGAAATAATTGAGGATGGCCATCATTAAAGCAGATCAATGCTTTTGGGGGGAGGGGGGTTGCATTTTTTTGGTTATATTGATAAAATGACTTCTCTAAATGTCTTTCAAGTCACGTTTTGTGGCAACTGTGTGCTCTGTGAGTGTAAAAGTTCAGTTCTGTAAGGGAGCAATGTTTGACCTAATTTTTAAGTGTTTTGTCTAATGTAAGTGAAGGTTTCTACTCCCAGGTGATCACCCCAACAAATCTATAAGGTCAGGTCAGAATTTCAAATCTGAGTTACAATCAGCAACACAAGAAGCAGTGCTTTAAGAAAAAATCTGGGGCTTCCCTGGTGGCGCAGTGGTTGAGAGTCCGCCTGCTGATGCAGGGGACACGGGTTCATGCCCCGGTCCGGGAAGATCCGACATCCCGCGGAGCGGCTGGGCCCGTGAGCCATGGCCGCTGGGCCTGTGCGTCCGGAGCCTGTGCTCCGCAGCGGGAGAGGCCACAGCAGTGAGAGGTCCACATACCGCAAAAAAAAAGAAAAACTCTGCAAGGCACCAGCTGTAATAGATATTTTGTTACTGTTAGATTGCTTGGCTTTGGTTTAACCATTTTCTGAGGGGATGACAAATTAGGTTTTCATAGCAGCCACAGAAAAAGTAACAGGCAACACCGTATTTCTACTTTTGACTCTGTTGATTTTATAATGTAAACATAAAATAATTTTGCAGCATGGTGGGAGAAAATGATTTTACTGAACTTGAAGTGCTACTGAGATTGCTATTTAAAATAATCATCTGTAGGGATATCGTATGAGAATGAAAAATTTCATGGTGACTTGTTTTTAGATGAATTTTTAAAAATATTTTTGAATCTGCACTTATATGATGAAACTATTAAATTATTTTGAATATATGTCCTTGGATGATAGCAGTTGCCGACAGAAACATGGCTCAGAACATGAGTTGCATTTCAGTGACTTCAGTACAGGAAAAAATACTATGATATTTTATTTCACATTAGGTGGAATTTATTTTTTAAAAAGACAGACTTTATCGTGCAAAAGAAAATATTCAGGATACTTAGACAAATTTAATTTATCTGATGATAGGAAGTTTTTATCATAATGAGAAATTATTTGAGAGTAGGATAATTAATTAATCTAATTAATGAATCACAATTAATATGTCCATTGCAGTTGTACGTTACATCTTTATATTGGAAGAAGCAGTGGTTATAATGAGAATAGCACAAGCTTTGGGTAAAATTGTTCTGTGTTCTATCTCTGACATTTACTAGCTCGTTGTGTCCTTAGGCATGTTACTTACCATCTGTAAAAGGAATAATGCTATTATTTACTAAATAGGCTTGGAGTGAGGTTTCATGAAGTGATGCATGTAAGTAACACAGCAGTGTGCCTGAGGAGATGATATGACTCAATATGATAGCTTACTATTATTAATAACTGTTCCAGTTAGGAAATTATTCAGCTAAAACCAGTTTTGCAACCAACATTGTGTATTAGCAGCAAGATCAGTCCACTACCTTTTTTCACTTCCTTCCTCTGCTTTAGGGGCTGTAAAGCCTATCATTTTACCTTCCCAATTTCCTTTTAGCTAGAGCTACACAGGAGACCTAGTTGTGACCACAGGAAAAATCAAAAAAACAAAAAGTAGGACTTCTGAAAAACATTTTTAAAAGGGCCAACTTGTACGATCTAGACTTTGTCCTTTTTTTCCTTCTCTTTTCTCTACCTTTCTAATTCCTGCGACATGGGTGTGATGTGTAAAAATGTCCAAGTTACCCTCAAATTATGAAGATAAATGTCACTGTCATAAGATGGTAGGGAGAAAGGAAAAGAAACCTGAACTCTTGATGACATTTTTGAATTAAAATAGGAGAAACTACATGTCTCCAATTAATGTGACTTCACTTATTGGGTAAACTTGTCCAAATGAAGTTGCCCTTAATTCTTTCCTCCTGTGTTCACTAATTCTAAACTATTATAACTCGAGCTTTACCCACTCTCAAACAGATTCCAACAGTGAGAGAGCAATCTTAAACTAGACATTAAAAATCTGTAACTATACTGTCTGTGGCCTCCCTACTCTAAGTAGCTACTAAGATGCCTTCAGGGTCTTATGTAATGAGTAGTAATTATCTTTATTTTATGAAGAAGATATTTTGATGGACTTTTCAGTACTTGGTTAACAAATACTAGAGCTGGATTACATACCATAGGATTCTTGATACTAGAAAAATAAATATCTTTTGTCCAAGTTATTCCATTTTAATTCTGTTACTTATTCCTGATCACTTCTCTAATAAATGATACAGCTATTATTTTGTATAATTTATGTAAAGACACTAGAACAGTATTCAGCATATAAATATTCAGTGAACGTTAGTTTTCTTTACTTTATGACCACCCATTAAGAATGAGTTCATACAATCTTCATGAAAAAGTTTTGAAAAGCAAATTTCAATAGGTTGTTCTGCTCCAGGATTTTTGCACTTCTAATGGTAGAATCTAATGATCATAAAATAAATAAATAAATAAATACTTAAAATTAAAAAAAAAGACTCTAATGATCATAAAATGACAGTTGAATGATTTCTTTTTTTTCCTTTCTCAAAGAAGAAAGGGTTTTACTCTATGAAGTTGAAATCACACTAGATAAACATTTATCTATTCCTGCATAACTATCATGTGTCTATAATATATTATTATTCAGCACTTACATGCAAAGACTCAGCTATCAAATGAGTCTGCAGAAGGCCAAAATATCCACATTCAGATGTACCAGAGCTATAGGAAAATAACCTTTGGACATTTTGCTTTATCAAAATCATGAAAGACTTGAGTCTGGGAATTCATCACTTTCATCGATTTCCCTGTTGTTGGAAAGGATCCATTTCAGCCTGCTCCTTGTACTTGCATCAGAGAAATAGCAATAATGCAATTCAAAGAAGCTTCTTACAATATTCTTGTTCTTGCATAAAGGATAGAATTTTTCAAAAAAAAAACTACTCAAGACATTACATTTTGGAGGTTTACTAGTTTAGTTTTTGATGTTTTCAGTTATGATGATAAGTTATATTTATGATAGAAGGATATAGGTAAAGGAGTAAGAATTGATTTGAAATAGTTAAATCAGAATTAGTTCAAGTTAAGAAGTTTTAATCTGTTTTGACCCAGCCTGTCTTGGTTTAGGTCATTATTTAGACTCAAACTTGGCACTATAGACATATGGGTTGGATATTTTTTTGTCTTGGTGGGTAATGTCCTGTGCGTTGTAAGATGTTTAGTATCATCTCTGGCCTCTACCCACTAACACCCGTAGCAGCTCCCTAATCTCTTTGATGACAACTAAAAATATCTTGAAACATTGCCAAATTTTCTCGGGGAGTGGGGGGGAATTACCCCCAGTTGAGAACCACTCAGTTGAGATTTGACATTTGCAGTTGACAGGATCACTGTCTCATTCAGTATTAGAAGCTATATGTACTTCAGGAACATTTTGCATAATTCCGAGCAAATTTCCATTTTTTAATTATCTTCACTTTATTTTCTTTTACTTATGAATGCTCTGGCATTATTGTAGTATGTTTGTATTAGTCTCTTAATAATTTCAAGATGTGAACACCAGATTGCTAAAATTAATAGACTTATGTAAAGACACATATCTGGGGTCATACCTTATATCTGTCTTAAGGAGAATTGGAAAATCATTCAGGTCACAATGACTTTCAATGACAAAAATGCACTTATCTTTCCCCCAGTGGTATTCATGGCTTCTTTTTTCCAGTTACCCTCTTTTTCTTCTAATCATGCTAAGTTCTTTCTACTCTTGTTTTACTCCTAATTTATGGCTTCTGTTTATTCATTGATCTCATTGCCTAATAGGCTCTGCTTAAGGTCCTCTTATTCTCTGTGTTTCTATTCCTAACTTCTCTATTTCTTTCACTAAATTCCCTAACAAAGAGGATCTGAGCACATCTGTCTGCCTCTAATATATGGAATAATCTTACTAGGCTACACCATAGACTCTAGGTCTTCCTCTCATTGTTCAGCATCCTGGCTTGAGTGACGATGGTCATTTCTTAGAAAGCTGTCTGTGGTCATTTCTTTCAATGAGAACTTTGGATCAGGAAGACTTCCTGAGTCTTCTCAGAATTATTGTGTTATTCTAGTCATATATCTTACCTGCCTTATTGTGTATCGATGAAACTTGGGCCTTATGTTTTGCCACTTGAAATTCAGGATCTCAAGAAAGGAATATTATTTTACTCTTAAACTTTTCAGTGAGTCATGTGAGGAATGGTTCTCACGTCTTTTTTCCTCTTCTGATGAGTGTCTTCCTTGTTTATTAGAGGAGGACTTCAACAACCCTTTCTGAGGACACAAGGACAGTCATGATTGACAGGTTGCTGCCCTTGGGCAGTTTTCTATATTCCTGAGAGGAATTAAACAGAGAATTTTCCCTGGTGCTAAAAAATTATGATTGTCCAGTGTTGCCATATCAATAACAACATACCTCACACTATGGATTGACTTTTAAATGATAGGAAAAAATACTAGGGGTAAGGTCAAGTCATCATAATCAATTAAATAATTTCTTGAATATAATTAGGCTGTTGTAAGTAAAAACAACTCAGAAGCATGGGTAATTTGGAGAAGCAGCACATCATCAGGCAAAACTTCTGAGCTTGAAATAAGAAAACATTGAAACAAGGCATGTTGTTCCTTCTAAATACCTTTAAGCTATTGAGATGATTTTTAAATTTATTCAAGGCTAATTTTTTCTTATATCTTACATCAACATGTCTTAGTTTTGAAATATTGATGTGAATATTCAAGGTCTTCAAGACACTTTACAAACTGTCTTTACCAAGGCCATCATCAGGCTATCTTGATTCTGAATGATAAAACTAATGTGTGCATTTTAATTTTCATTTTTTTTTCCTGTGGTTACCAAATACGTTGTATCTGCTGAGGAAGACTAGAAAAGCCTATGTATACATACAAGTGTAGGGGGAGGGGGAAGAAACTCCTTATTTTTTCCATTTGTGTGTCCATAAAGAGCATTGCTAAAACTCTTGGGAGACATTGAACCAGGACCAGATACTTCTTTTGAATCCTTTTGGGAGACAGATTTGTTACGCTCAGAGAATACTCAGTGTATCCCCGAGAAAACTGCGAATCATAGGAATCTTCCTGACCTTCATCTTAAAAAGAGATGCAGTTTTCCCTGAATCCCTACTTTCCATTCCCTCAAAATGTAGTAAGGAGGTGGACACATACTAAGCAGTCTTGTCTAGAAGTTTTGTAGTCTATTTTTCTTTATATAAAGCAATTTAACATTTTTTCCCCACTAGAACCTCCTAAAAGTTGATGAAATAACTTAGGAAGACATTACTAACTTGGCCAAATGAAGGAACTTGCTCACTTACTCTCAAAGAAAAAACAATATTGTCCAAAGCCAAACATCAACATGATAAAACTATAACTGGTAGTGGGCAGTGATTTTCATTGTAGCAAGTGAATAATAGGGGAGATGGCTAGAGCGAAAGTTATGTTTCCTCTCAATGTAAAGGAGAAAATAAGTTATGTTGTTCATCATCCTATCAAATCCAATTATGCTATTATCTAATTAATTTCAACCTGTCAACATGAATTTTGAAATATGTTTGAATATTTTGAAATGTTTCCTGCCTTTGTGTATATCATCATATCTATAAAAATATAAAACCATATAGTTGCAATTATTTAAGCAGTATGTTTTTTCTTTATCCTGTATTTCTACGAAAGACAGAATTGCCAGAACTTTAAGTCTTTG
The DNA here is from genome assembly GCF_951394435.1 of Stenella coeruleoalba. Taxonomy (NCBI): domain Eukaryota; kingdom Metazoa; phylum Chordata; class Mammalia; order Artiodactyla; family Delphinidae; genus Stenella; species Stenella coeruleoalba. The sequence continues at coordinate 135,474,888 of NC_137169.1, forward strand.
ATGATAACTGAAAGACAAAATTTCCATCTTTATATTTAACATCTTTAATCATACATATTTAACAATTTATCTCAAAGACAAGCTGCTGGCATCCATTCTCCTAACTGTCTAAAGCAGCAGTCAGTATAGCAGTATTTTAACATATGTTGCCATTGCCACTTGAAAATTTGGTGGTTTGGTCAGATGCCTGTCTTTGAGAAAATTCTATGAATATCTCACAGCTAATAAATAAAATTATGAAAATGTATGTTCATTATATTCTTATCTAGGGGAAAACAACACAAGAGAAAATGTTGAAAGCAAAATTAAAGAAAATACTTTATTTTAATCTTGTTTTTAAGAGTAAAAACACTTATAAGCAAATTTGAATGGTGAATAAAGGCAGAATTATATTACTAAGGTTTTATGAAATATAAGGAAATAGATATTTATTACACTGAAAAAGAATGAAAAATTAGTGATGTGTCTGAATATGGTTAGGGTTGTGTTTGCTAAGTTTCTCCCCAATAAAGCTATTATTTTACACTTTATGGTGAGTAATTAACAGGTGGTGAGGTAATTTAAGACTATGTAAATGTCCTACTTCTCACTATACATTTGCCCTTAAATTTTAGTATCTGTTGATGATACTTGTCTACATTAATTATTACTGTAGGTTTTGATTAATGGTGATATCTATATTTTCAATATTTCCTTTATAATGATGAGTTGGAATTCAATTATATGGAATAATTTCTCATTTATTTGCTTATTCAATCATTTATACCAGTGTGCATTATGGGTATTTATTTTAATATAACGTATAACTCATCACTGTCATTATTTATTTTTTTGCTTTAATTGTCTCAGATTTGGTTATTGGGAGCTTCTTTAAGTTGGCTTTTCAGTATGGAGCCAACATGTTTTGAGTAACTTTACTTGCAAGCACCACAAGTATTTCCAGATTTATCTTAATGGTTTTATTTGCCATAGCCATGGAATCAGCCATTTCTCCAAAGAGCCCTAGTTCCTTTTACTGAACATAATAGTTAGAAACCGAAATTTGAGTGCTACATATGTTCACTGCTTTTGAAGTGTCTCTGCTTCTTGGCACTATCAGTTGACAGAGCTAGAAAATATACACCCAGGTACTTACATGTATATGCTGATATCTATATTTATTTCCTCTATCAATCAGCTATCATCTATCTATCTACTTATCTTTCTATCTATAAAACCTAGGGTTTATGCTGATGCTTACAATTGCCCATTACCCACTGAATTGGCTGGAACAAATTTTAGTCAGGCCTCTCTTCTCCCCACATGCCCCTGAACTCTGGCTTACATCTAAGTTTAGACAATTACTAAGGTGCGGAATACCCAGGATTAATGGCTTACTCCAAGAATCAGATGGTGTAGTTTTCTGCTGCAGGAAAAAAATACTAGAATTAAAAAAATGAATATAGTAAAGTTGCAGTAAACATGTAAAATTCAGTTGTTTCTATATACTAACAAGAAATATCTGAAAAGGAAATTAGGAAAACAATACCATATACAATAGCACCAAAAATAAAAAAATACCTAGAAATAAACTTAACTAAGGATATGAAAACTTATATATTGAAAACTACAAAATATTGATGAACTACAAACAGCTGAAAAGACATCTTGTGTTCATGAATTGGGAGACTTAATACTATTAAAATATTCATACTACCCAAAACAATGTAAAGATTCAGTATAATCATGATCAAAATCCCAATGACATTTCTATAGAGACAGAGAAAACAATTCTAAAATTCATATGAAACCACAAGAGACATAAAATAACCAGAGCAATCTTGAGAAAGAAGAACAAATCTGGAGGCCTCATACTTCCTAATTTCAAATATATTACAAAGCTACAATAATAAAAAACAGTATGCTGCCTGGATAAATATAGAAATATAGGCCACTGGAACAGAATAGAAAGCATAAAAATAAATCCATGAATATACAGTTGACCTTCTACAAGAGTTCCAAGAACACACTATGAGGAAAAGACAGTCTCTTCAACAAATGGTGTTGAAAAATTGGCTATCCTCATGCAAAAAAATGAAATTTGACCCTTATACCAAACACAAAAAATCAAGTTGACATAGATTAAAGACTTAAATGTAAGACCTGTCCTTGTAAAACTCCTAGGAGAAAACATTGGGAAAAAAGCTTCTTGACATTGGTCTGGGAAATGATTTTTTTTTTTTTTTTTGGATATAACACTAAAGCATAGTCAACTAAAATAAAAATAAAGTGACACTACATGAAAGTAAAAACCTCTGCACAGCAAAAGAAAAAGTCAATAGAGTGAAAAGCCAACCTATGAAATGTCAGAAAATATTTGAGAACCATATATCTGATAAGAGGTTAATATCCAAAATATTCAAATAACTCCTAAAACTAAATAAGAAAAAACTAACAAGCCAATTAAAAATGGATTAAAGATTTGACTAGATACTTCTACAAAGAAGACATACAAATAGACAACATATATATGAAAAGGTGCTCAAAATCACTAATCATCAGGAAAATGCAAATCAAAACCATCATATCACTTCATATCTGCCAAGATGGCTATTATCAAAAAAAAACCCAAAAAACTAAAAGTAACAAGAGTTGGCAAGAATATGGAGAAATTTAAATTTCTTACACACTGTTGGTGAGAATGCAAAATGGTGCAGATACTGTGGAAAACAGTGTGGAGATTCCTCAGGATATTAAAACTAGACTACCATACTATCCATCAGTCCCACTTCTGAGTGTTTATCCAAAAGAATTGAAATCAGGACCTCACGGAGATGTTAACACTCCTTTGTTCATTGCAGCACTATTCACAATAGCCAAGATGTAGAAGAATCTAAAAGGACATTGACTGATAAATGGATAAAGAAAATGTAACATATGCACACAATGGAATAATTTTCAGCCTTAAAAAACAAAGAAATTTTTCAAAATGCAACAATATGGATGAACCTTGAGGATATTATCCTAAGTGAAATAAGTCAGTCAAAGGCAAATACTGCTTGATACTTATATGAGATATCTAAAATGTCAGATTCATAGAATCAAATAGTGGAATGGTGGTTGCCAGAGCCTGGTGGGAAGGGGGAAATGAGGAGTTACTACTTTAGGGGCACAAAGTTTCAGTCAAGCAAGATGAATAAGTTCTAGAGATCTGCTGTGTAACATCGTACTTATAGTCAGCAAGAACATATAGTACACTGAAAAGTTTGTTAAGAAATCGATCTCATGCTAAGTGTTCTTACCACGATAAAATTTTAGGAAAGGAAGGAAGATTGGAGGTACCCATAGGTGTACATATATCAATATCTTACTCTTTTAAAGAAAAGTTCTGGTTTGCAAGGTTATTCCTACTTAAATAATCTTATTTTGCACATGAGAAACTGAATATTACCTATGTTCTGTATTTCTACATATTTATTTTCTCCTCACCTCACTTTCTCATTCCATCTAAACTGGCAGATGGATGCCCTTGGTCAACTATGAAAATATCAAGTACTTAGGGAAATAAACATAGAAAACTCATAAAAATAATTTAAAATAAATGTTCCCATTTCACAATAAGAAACAGCATAAATTAATTTTCCATACCTATCATCCAACTGTCCATCCATCCATCAATCCATTCATCTAGAGTAATAATAGCAAACTCAATCTGAAATAAATATGAACTGACAGAAATAAAATTATGCAAAAACAACTAAGTGGTTTATGAGAATAATGACTTTTGAACAAGGGCTCTGCCTTCACTTTTACCAAGTTGGAAATTTTAAAATAATTTGCAGAAAGTGCCTTACATTTTAAAAGTTTAGTTGTTACTTATATAGAAGAGTCATAAAACATTTTAAAGTTTTATATTATAAAGGTTTTATAGTACCTGTTAGGTACTATATCTCAGTCTAGTTAAAGACTGAAAGGGTAATTTGCATGTTTTGATGGGAAAAACTTCAGATGAAATTTTAATATCTTCCTGCTTTTGATTAAAATAAAGGTGAAAACTTGAATCAGTGCATTCAATGTCTATAACTCTCACCTCTCCTCAATACACAGTATTTTATGGTTTTAATCACAAAAATAATTCCATGCCAGATAGAAGCAAAGCTTAAAAAAGTCTATTCTACCTGTTTCTGCAGCCCTTCCCCAATTTCCCAGTGGTGTTCAGGAATGGAGTCCATCTGGTGTTCTCATTTGACTTTTAAACTTTGACTCAACATTTTCATGTCTAAACTGAATTGCCAAATTTCTCACCTTTTTCCTTATCACTTTTCAATTTAATATTTAAGTATTTAAATACTTTTTAATATTTTGTCAGCCATTATTTATTGAGAACCTACTGGGAGCCAAGTGATGTTCTGTTCCTTAAGACTACATTAATGAAGAAAATAGACAAAAAATACCTGTCATCATTGAGTATTCACTCTATTTCATATCATAAGCCCCACATTTTCTCTCCTTTTCAGATAGATACCTCCACCTTCAAACACAATAAATTATTCCATTTCAATCATTTTACTCCACAGAAATTTGGAACTTTGCAAGTAATGTCATGGAGACCATCTAGGGATGATAATTTTTTACTTACTCTTGGCTCAAGTATTAGCCATGTCTGGAATTGGCTTTATATTTTCCAGGTCTAGATGATTTCCATTGGCCACATTAGGAAGTTATGACAACACAGGCAAATTGAAAAGAAATATAAATTTTCTTCAATAAAGGGGAAAATACAAAGGGTTTAATGGCTGAAAACATCCAACAATACATACACAAAAACATATAAGCACGCACGTACGTATTGCTGTGCACAAAGTAAAACTGACAATAATTACACCTTGAGAAAAAACTGGCTTTGGCTGCCGCAAAAATCCAGCTCCAAGTCTAAATCATATGAGGATACATAAAAATACAGGCAGTGTTAGCTATCTTTTCATTACAATCCCATCGTTTACTCTTTTATCATGTTTTCCCTTCCTGGTATTCATTCATGCTTTCCACTGGCAGCTCTACTACTAACAATTCTTCTTCACCTCCTGCTTTTCCCAGCCTTCCTGAATTAAAATATTCCAAACTAAGATAATGTGGTTTTAGGGGAACATATTTGGAATCAGACTTTTGTCATATGCATGTTGCCTGCCTGGGCAAAGCATTGAACATATATTTGTAATATAAATGGGAATTAAATATGATATGGCATGATTTGTGTATGAATGAATAAAGCAATGGAACATAATAAGAATCACAGATTCTAAAACATGGCCATTGGTTTAAATCTTGTCTTTGCATATTGCAGAGCGTTATACAGAGGATTAAATTACATAAGTGAAGAGAAAAACAGTGCCTGTCTCATTATCAATAAGAAATAGTAGTCAGAATATTCATTGTATCATCAAAATTAGTGCAGTCATATTAGCATTGTTTTATTAAGACAAACGCCAAAAGAGAGGGGAGTCAGGTGCCGAGCGTTCCTCCCCCGGTAAATCGGGTGCTCGCTCCCCCACGCCCCCCGGGGTGCGGCGCGGGGGGCGGGGACGTCCTGGATCCCCGACCTCCGGCACGACGTCCACGCCCCTGTATTCAGCTTCCTTCGGCTGAAGTGCCGCGGACCTCCGGGATGGGACCCCGGCTCCCGCCCAGGGTGACCGCCCCCTGGATGCGGACCCCTGCCGGGGGAGACCACTTCCCTGGACGCACCTCCTGCCCGGTGTGACCACCCCCCGGACTAGCTCTACCCCCAGAGTGTCAACATTGCACAGCAGGGGCAGCGCGGACTTCGGGGACTGGAGGAGCGGCGGCCCGCGGAGCAGAGCTCTTTCCTGAGCGCCTCCGCCTTTCTGACCGCGGGCTCATGGATGGAGCGACGGGAACATGGGCCCAGGGCTGTGCTAAATGCAGACGTGCTCCCCGCGCCTAGGGAGCAGAGCTCCCGACCCTGCTCCACGGAAGGGGACACCGAGGCACGGGGCCCCGTCACTCCATCAAGGGCCGAACCAGGATTCCTTGTTGCTGCCTCTGCTCTTGTCCGCCCGGCACTAGAATTGGATCTTTTCTCGCTCTCAGTGATCTTGCCTGCAGCTAGCGGCACCCTGGGCAGCTGCAGGCCCTGCCAGGGACCTCAGCTCCCTGGTCTTGGCACCCACAGACTCCAGAGCAACCTTATCTCCATACACCTTGACCCGTTGTCTTGGAGACCCAAGGGCTGTATCCATGACAGTTTACAAATGTCAGCACCTGTGATCCTCACCTGGTTGGTCACTTTGGCCTTCCACTGCCTCTAGTCACACCCCAGATTACTCCCCCCACCAGAAAGGCTTCTCGACTCACCCCTTAAAAAAAAAAGAAAAAAAAAAGAAAAAAAAAAGAGTTATTTACAAATTAGGTAGAAGATCACGATCCCTTTGAACACACAATTGTAAATGTGTCCATGAATCACACACAGAATCAAATGACAAAGTCCTAAATTCACATTAACAAGGCAGTATAGGTATGCAGTAGCACTGAATATACATTTTTCTTTTGTTAATAAATAATTCAGGATTTCTGGCTTTAAACGGCATTACAACAAGCAGCCTTGGGGCAGTCTTTCCAAACTTCCTCCTAAGATATCTGTAGAAACACAGAACAAGATGAAAATTCACAACCATATAAAACTTAAAATTCCATACAAAGTATTGCCAGAATCTGAAAGGAATTTTTACCAACTTATTACAGTTATAAAGATGAACTTAGGGGGTATAAAGTCTTTCTTCTGACTAAGAAATCCAAAGCCTTTATCAACTAGAAAACTTGTCAGATACAATTTGTCTTTGAAAGCACTACTCAGGTTAAATATCACTTTTTCAGAGAAGACATCTTGCCTTTTAAATAATGAGTCTCTTGTTCAAATGCTGTTTCCATCAGAGTACTTATCTGTGTTTTAAGTTCACATCCATTGATGGGATTACATCTATTTTACCCCTCTTTCCCCCTCTATCACAAAGTTTATACTCCTTTAGGAACAAGTGAAAGATCCAAGAGTCTGGTGCAGTGCCTGATACATAAGAAAAGTACAATAGTTACTTTTTGAATGACCAACAGTTTTCTTTCTATCAAACATCCTTAAATGAGTAAGTAAAACACCAAAATACAGGGGACGGTAGAATAACACATTGCATCTCAAAAGGCATCATCCCCCAAAAGTGAAACTCTCTATACGGGAATAAAACATTAAGGTCATAACAGCAACCCATAGAGAAAATTGTAGTTTTTTACATAATTTAGAGAATAAAAAATTCAGAAAGAATAATCAGGAACTAGGAGAAATCTGTATCTCAGGAAAGCTAAGTTTCATGTGTTGGAATACCTGTGGTGTAATGATGATTGGGAAACTAGCGTATATATCTATGTGCCATAATTCCTACATCTGAGGATAGACACTGATTGTGTGGTGTGAGTAGAGACATTGGGAAAACTATACAATTTATTTCTTTTCAAACACCAAGTCTGAATAGATCCTAAAGAAGTAAAATGTTGAATTATTATTGCTAAAGATCCTAGCAATGATGTGGAAGAAAATCTTGATAAATACCCCCATGGTAGAGGGTAATTGGAGAAAGAGAAGAAAAACAAGAAAGAAGATAGCAATTGCATAGAACAAATAATAGATACTTAAACCAAATCTTCCTGGGGAGGAAACTAGAACATTAAGGGAAGAATCTAATAAAATTCGACTATAATCTTTTAAAGGAGGTGATCATAGGAAATTTCACTGCAATGAAAGATGTTAATTTTCTCAAAATTAATCAGTAGATTTAATGTAAGTCTAATCAAAATCCTGACAGTCTTCCTGCAAAATGACACACTGATTTTACTAAAAAGAGCAAATGAATAAGAACCCAGAAACTCTTTAAGAAGAAAACACAAACTGGAGACTTGTTTTTTTATCATATCAAAATTACAGCTCTAATAATTGACAGTGTGGAATTGGCAACAAATGCACTTGTTGACAGATGAAACAGAGCAGAAATCACAAAAATAGACCAATACATGTGTGAAAAAGTAGTTGTGACAGACCTAGTCTTGTAGAATAATGAGAAAAGAGTTGGGTGTTCAGTAAAGTCTAGGAAAGGGTTGGTGTCAATTTGGAAAAAACAAATGAAAAGGTCTGAAATTAGATCCAGACATCACACTATAGAATAATATCAGTTCCAAATGGATTAAAAACCAGATTTGAAAGGCAAAATTAAGTGGCCTAAAGAAAAAGAAGTAAACTCTCAAATCGAAAGTGCAAACAAATATTGAATAAGGAAAATAAAAATGATTCTACGTCTAGACTACGTAGAATCAAGCAGCAGTTCACAAAAACTTCTTAAAAGGTAGCAAAGGGGTAAAATATGCTACCTTTATTTATAGTATGGAATGCCAGTTAGACTGACAGCAAATATCCCATAGGCAAAAAGGTAGTTTTGTGAAATATTAGACTTTCTGAGCAAATATCACTTTCTCTTTAAAGTCTTATTGCTAATTAAACTGTAATTCACAAGAGAAAAATAAATTCATAACCGAACATAAAAATAGTAATAAAATTTAGTCTGTCCAGAACTTCATTACAATTTTATTAAAGGATATTTTGTAAGAAGAAAAGTAAATCCCTGGGGAAAACTTAGTTTGCAAGAAACAATGATGAAAACAAATATTGATAAAATATATCAGCATGTTTAATTAATTAAGGACTATAAAAATAATGACTTGCAGTTTGTGACACTGAAACAAAACTTCACAGAAAATTGGAGGAAAAATGTGGAAGAAAAATGTGGAAGTAGAATAAAAATAAATAATACAGTAATTGACAGATATATTGTTCCATACCTTCCCTGCCAGTATTTCCTTAATAAACTCATTCCTGACACAAAGAATTGAAATGAGATAGTATATTATATTTGAGCAGTTCACAAATGTAATTTTGAGTGTGGCATCCTAAATCAGCAGTCCCCAACCTTTTTTGGCACCAGGGACCAGTTTCTTGGAAGACAACTCTTCCACAGACTGGTGCAGGGGGATTGTTCAGGCGGTAATGCTAGTGATGGGGAGCGATGGGGAGTGGCAGATGAAGCTTCACTGGCCCGCTGTTCACCTCCTGCTGTACCGCCAAGTTCCAAACAGGCCACGGACGGGTACCGGTCCGCAGCCTGGGGGTTGGGACCCTGGTCCTAAATATAATACATACAATAGAGCTTTACTGAAGTTACCTGGAAATAATTGAGTTAATTTAAACATTGTATAAAAAAGTTTCATTGTGTTAACATTTATTATAATAAATCTCAAAACATTTAAAAGAAACCCACTTACAAGCATGTAGAATAGAGGAATAACTTCAGTTTTGGGTATTTGTCGTTATAATACAGACAACAAAATACCAATTAATTAGAAAACAAAGAGCAAAGCCAATGGCAAGTGGGGGATTTAGGAAGGCAAAATGTTGGGTTTTTTTTTAATTGAAACTGACCACTGCTTATCAATATACTATGGTAGGACTAGTGAAAATTTTAACCATCATTACTGTCGTAAAACTGACTTTTTTTTGAAACAGTCTTCTCATATATAATCCTGGTAAAAATATCAATAATCTGAGAGTTAAAAAAAAAATCTGACAGCAGGTTAGCAATTATTTTATTAATATGTATAAATCTCTAGTTGTTATTTAAATCCTACTCTCATAAAATTTATTTAAGAGAGTTTCTTTTCCTTGACAAACGTAAGCTCTCTTTTCAGATGAATGGAAAGCCAATTATGCTACACTCGAATACTGAAAAGCTAAGCGTTACTTGTTCTGTCCTTATCCATTATGTATTTAGAAATCTTAAATAAATGTAGTATTTATTCTAGACTAGTACACTTAGATATACAACTACTTTATCACTTGTGAAATCATCAAAGACTCAAGAGGAAAAGCAGCAGATTGTAAAAGAGATAGGATTAATAATTTATATTTGAACACTTCATTCACATTCAACTCTTATTTTTCTACTCACTGAAACTCTCTACATTTAAAACTAAAGCTAGTGAAGATAGATTCACTTAAAGTAATGCTGATTCATAAACACTTCAGTGAGCCAAAAGTATAATTTAATAGCAAGAAAAGCAGAGTTTTGAACAGAGCAAAGGAGAAAATTGTATTATTAAAATGCTTGCCAAGAAGGTGAGCATGTTCAACTGATCACATTTCTTGGGACATTTACTCAGAAGTATCCCATATTTCTAAAAATCAGGTCAAGTTTGTTATTGCATTAATGCACTTTTGTGATTAATTTTACTAATGAAGAATATCCATTTTCACAAAGCATATGTAAAAATATATCACTTTTTGAGAGAAGAGATTTGCAAGGTCAATTGAGTTATTAAATAAAACAGAATACATACACTGTATTTATTTAAGAAAGAAAACTGTGATATTATGCCAATAAGGAAAACAAAAAAGCATTTTAGCTTTTATCCAATTGTAAAACTAAGCAGCATAATGATTAGAAAAATCAATTTAGCTAGGTACAGGTATTTCAATCATAGTATTAGTAAAATTTAGAAGTGTGTAAAAGAAAATGCCTTTGTAGAAATTTTGAAGTTGCATTATTTTAAAGATTTATAATATCATGCATCATAAAACAAAATATATTAGTTTCCTGTAAGCCAGGATTTAAATTTATTTTCTTTAAATCTAAATGGTTGGAACCAATAAAAATTGTTTATCATTTTGCCAGAACCAGCTTTAGAACTTGGCATAAATTATAACTATACTTTACTTCTAAAAAAAAATACAATGCTGTTAGTAAAAATATCTACTTACTTTAAATTAACACTGGCATATTTGTTGAAGATTCATAAATAGATGAAATTCAAGATGATGTCATTGGGGTCTTGAAGCCTCAATTTTAAAACATGGCAGTAATTCCTCTGAATACTGAATGTGGGCCAGACTACTTAATAGAATACAGTAAATAATGAAAGAATAACAGAATTATAGGCTATAAAAAGAAAGTCTAAAAGAATAAGTATTCCTTTGCTTTTTTGTTGTCATTGTTTTATTTTGTTTTGCAGAGAGTAAAAGTAAATTTCAAGATGTAATTATTTTGTTAGTATAGTCAGCATACATATTTAGTATACACATTTGGTATTGATACATAGATAATAGAAAGATAGATAGATAGATAGATAGATAGATAGATAGATAGTACTATGTCTAGCAAGGGTAAATTAAACAAAGTATTGGGTTGGCTAAAAAGCGCCTTTGGTTTTTTTAAGAAAAATAAAAGACACATTTTTCATTTTCACCAAGAACTTTATTGAACAACATATTCACTGTTTTGTTCCACTACCTTCTGCCATTTTCCAGGCAACTTCATAGTGCCATCTTCCCAGGACCTTTTACCTTTTTGAGCAAAGAACTCAAACTCCAGGTAACTTTTACAGTCTTTCAGGGAACTGGAATTTTTTCCATTACGAGAATTTTGTAAAGACCTAAATAAATGCAAATCCTAAGGTACAATGTCTGGTGAATATAGTGGATGAATCAGAACGTCCCAGCCAAGCTGTAATAGTTTTTGCCAGGTCATCAAAGAAACATGCGGTCTTGCGTTATCCTGATGGAAGATTATGCATTTTCTGTTGACTAATTCCAGACACTTTTCATCGAGTGCTGCTTTCCGTTGGTCTAATTGGGAGCTGTATTTGCTGGAATTAGTCATTTGGTTTTCCGAAAGGAGCTCATAATAGAGGACTCCCTTCCAGTCCCACCATATACACAACATCTCCTTCTTTGGATGAAGACCAGCCTTTGGTGTGGTTGGTGGTGGTTCATTTTGCTTGGCCCACAATCTCTTTTGTTCATTTGTACAGTATCCACTTTTCATCGCCCGTCACAATTTGTTTTAAAAATGGAACGTGTTCATTATGTTTAAGTAGAGAGTTGCATGCGGAAATACGGTCAAGAAGGTTTTTTTCACTTAACTTATGTGGAACCCAAACATCAAAGCAATTAGCAAGCTGGTACAAATTATTTTCAATGCTTGATTTGGATATTTTGAGTATGTTGGCTATGTCCTGCATGGTATAACGTTGATTGTTCTCAGTGAATGTCTTGATTTGATCGCTATCAACTTCAACTGGTCTACTCAATGGAGCATCGTCCAGTGAGAAATCTCCAGCATGAAACTTCGCATGTGCACATGTGCTTCAGTAGACATGTGACTTTGTTGTGACCTATGTATGTTCTCTGTGTGAATCGCTTCTCACTCTTGCTGAGGCAGCTGGGACCACCAACAGCAGTTTTCTGGATTCCAGAAACTTCCTGACTCCAAAAGCCAGCTCCGACTCTGACAGCTAACAGATACCTCTGGTGACCCTCTTTCTTTGAGGTTTTGCAATCATTTTTTGATAACTCATTCTCATAGAAACTCTCTTACTGTTTGGAATATCTTTAATGGCCTCAGTTTTCATGTTTAAACTCTTGACGAATACAGGAGTCATCATTTTTACTGGGAGGGAAGGAGAGGCATTAAATGAGGTTGACACTTGAATTGAGATTGCAAAATATCACACCCGCACATGAGATGGGGAGAGAGTTCTAGACACAGGAAACAATCCATGCAACTTGTGGAAACTGAAATTCCATGGTATTTTTTTGCAGATAGACAGTATGCTCTAAGTGCACGAACAGCAGTATGGGATTAATGTCATCTGGCATATAAAGGGAAGAATTCTCAAAAAGATTGAGTTTTAAAATTACACAGTACTCAGAAGTATAAATAGGAGAATCTCTACTCCGATTTGAGTGTGCAATTTTCCAGACTGAAATGAATGAAAGATGTTCCCAAGAAAATTAGTAAGCTGGAACTTTGGGTTAGAAAGAGGTTACTTTTATCAGAGTGTGGTAGAAAAAGTTTGAGATGTAAATTGACACTAAATTAATGTTCTATATAATGGACAGCAACAAAGATCTTTTGAAGTTAAGTACATACTGGACATTTTCTATTCACTCCTCTAGATATGCTTTCCACCCTCTTTGACTCTGCTTCCTGCTCTGAGCTAATGGATTTGCTTTGTCACGGGCTTCTGGGGAAGCACTAACATGATCCGGAAGATGCAGGGCAGTCAGGTTGGGAGACTGATTCTCCATCTTCTTCCATGGCTCCCGGAGGAGGTCCCTCTCACCACCAAAAGCTATAGCTCTGCTGATCATTGCTCCTGGGTTCTGGTACTACTCCTTCCCTTATTTTTCCAGGGCCAGTAGAGGTTTCGAATTCTCTATGAGCGAGCCCTTCCTCATCCTGGATGATTTTCCTATAACCAACACTTTGTGAAGGTTGAAAGAGTCATTTTTTTGGTCAGGAGCTCAGTTGAGCTAGAGCTGAGCTGCCAGGTGTGGGAAGAGCAGCCGATTAAAGCCACGAGCCCAAAATGAGAGAGTTCAGCCTTTAATCATTTACTGTGATGGTATAAGCAAGAGTCTCAAACCTGAGAAAAGTTGACTCCCTCCATTTTATTTTCCCCTATGGAAGGGAGTGCAGGTTGAAGGTCAGGTGGATTAACACTGATGCTGGGATATTTTCACTGTTAAGGGCATCCCAAACAAAAGGCTCTGGTCATTTTACGGACCCTGCAGTCAGGGGTGGAAAAGTACTGGATACTGAGTTAGAGTGAGCAGAGGACCTTCTAGTCTTCTCCTCCTTTCTGCTCTAAGGAGGTCTCAGCAGAGGTACCTGAAGAAGATCTTTGTCCAGGATGAAGGGACCTAAGAATTAAGGTACCTGAGCTAGGAATGCACGTATGTGAAGAGCACCACCGGCCAGAGGGCCTGAGTTCTTGACTGCACCTCCTCCCTTCGGGGACCGTGGTGCACTGGCCGTGTGCCAGCTCTAGGGTGGGTGGGCAGCTTTCCCCATAATGCCTGACTGTGGGCAGGCCTGAGAAAAATCCTATATAGATCTTCAGCCAGGAGATGGACTTCTCACCAAGAACCTCATTGATGCATTTATTGTTACAGACCCTCGGAATGGGGTCCTGAGATTGGATTACCCATCTATGTGGAGAGCACACAGCAAACCTCCTCCCCGGTGTGTCATGGTAAATGGGAGAGTTAATCCTTGGCTTGTAGTGGCCTCACGATTACTCAAATTAACATAAGTGGCTACTAGGAGTGCAGTGTGTGTGTGTAAGATGTTGGCTGTGACACTTAGTCACCATAACAGCAATAGAAATTAAAAAATTAACGTATCATGAGATAAAGTGGCTGCCTTGGAATAAATAACATGTCATAAAGATGTCTGTGTAAATTTGTAAAGACTCTATGTAACGTTTTCTTTTTAAAGGGAGTAATTTCAATCAGTTATTAACTTTATAAACTCACTCCGATATTTAACCAACAACAGGATCAAATACATGAATCATGTAAATTTATTGACATTAATAAGGCAAATAAATATACTCTGTATATATCAAATAGAAATAATCTATGGGTAGAATCATAGAGAGCAAAAAAAAAATCACATCATGACCTAATGTTACCATGATAACAATGACCACATATTTCCAAAATAACTTCTTTGGAAATACATCTTAGAAGCCAGTAAATAAACCCTCTTAAATAATGTGATCGAATAGTCTAGATTACCTAAGTGTAATCCACATTACTACTCAGAGACTATGGTATCGAAAGTTTCTAAATTGTTGTTGGTTATTTCTGATAAATGAATATGGTTGTTGCCTTAGATGGAACACCAAAAAGGCTAAAATGACATTATTTTTCCCACTTAGTTGCATCTAGACAAATATCAAATCAGATCTCTTCCACAGTCACCATGATGTCATCATTTTGTCTGTTATAAACCGTGTCCTGCCAAAAGAAGTTAATAAATTAGAGCTTAAGATAAATTTTGGCTTGATATAAACTTTGTACCTTCCCTTGCAGTGATTTGTTTATTTCTTTGATTATATAATGTATTCAGTAAGTATTTATGTAACTTTGACTATGCTCAAAGTACTCTCTTTGGTGTTGTATTATACAAAAGATGAATTAGTTTGAGGTTTTAGTTTTTACAGTTATAGATCCTTTCTTTTTTCTTTCCCAGAATTCACATAAAAACTATGAAAAAGGTCAGATACTAAATATAAATTCCTGAGAAATAAAACTGTAGTTGTATGTCTTCTGTGCATCCAGGTCACTGAAAGTTAGAAGCATAACGCTAGGTAATCATCAGAAGAATCTATCATCTCTCTCTCACCATCTCTTACTGCTCAGAACATTTGAGGGCTTTTTAAAAAATGGAGTCCTAAACCTTATATCATTATTTTCAGGTGTGAAGCCCAAGCTTTCATTCTGGTGCAATGGGACTGGAATATGTCCTTTCTGAAATGGTAGATGATAGATCAACTTCTTTATAATTAAACCAAACCAAATCAAAACAAATAACAACAAAAACAACTTCTAAACTCCCCAAATGTTAATAAATTCCAAGGATAGCATCTAGAGCAAGTAATTCGATATGAAATCTCAGTATTTATTAGTTACAATCTCTTCACCAAACATGACATTTGTTAAAATAAATTTTCAGACTCTCTTAGATACATAGTATAATATTTCACTTGAACATAAACATTCATGGTCTATTGGTTATTTTTACAGAATTCTACATAAATGTGGGGCTTTATTATTATCTAGTATAAATATGTTTTGTAAGATAGGTGACAGTTTAAAAACTTCAAAATATCTATTTAATAAAAATACATGTTACTTCTGTTTTTAAAGCTGAGAATTGTGTTAAAATTATTTTTGCAATAATCATTCCTGACATTTATACTAAGAATTGCAGAACCTTCATAAATAACCTCATTTGATACTTACACCTACTTTGTGAGGTATGTAGGGCAGGAAATAACCTTAAAGAGGTTAAGTGGTTTGTCCAAGGTCCAAGTATTAAGAGGCAGCAATAAATCCAGAAATCAGGTCTTTGTATAAGGTAATTGCTCTTCTCAGACTAATACTCTAATGGACCTGACACACACGAAAAGTTCATTAATACAGTGGTGATATTATAATATAGTATAGTATAGTATTGTATAGCATAATATAATATAAATAGTATATAATACAAGATATAATATGATATATATATCCTTATAAATAAAAACATTTTTCTCATTACAGAAATGAAAATAGTTTTATTTCACAAAAAGTGACTAAGAAAACTGAGGAAAATTAAATTCTGATAACTGCTAATATTTTAATATTTAATTCATATTTTTCTATATTATATAAATTGCCTATTTTATGTTATTTATTATTTCTAAGAAAAATATATTGCCTCTGGTTGCATAACAGTTCAAATGCTCTGGAAGAAATAATCTTGCTGCTACTAAGGAACACATCTAAATCCAAATCAGGATCAATTTCCTCTCGACCTCCTCCCTAAATCTTGAAGAACACTATACTGTTCCAGCATTTGTTTGAGTCCAAATTAGAAGGATGTTGGATCTTTCTGCGCAGGTGGGGAGCCCACTGCCCTTTGGTCCCACTGTGGTGGTAGCCCTGCCCTGTTAGCCCAAGGAGGTGCCATCAGTTCAGTCCTTTGCATCCGTGGTCATTCTTACTTCATCTCATCCTTTCTCCATCCCTTTCAGTCCAGGCTGGCAACATTTCTACTGGTATAAAATTCTCAAAACCCGTCAGCCAGTCTCCTGTGCAATTCGGGAGGGTTCAAGCCATTGACAAGTGGGTCCTCCACACATCTTTTCTGGATAAACCATCTCTACTCGTGGTTTCTGCCAAGATGCTTGTTTGTATCCCTGTGCCACACACTTAACGTATTTATTTAGTTTTGGCTGCGTTGGGTCTTCGTTGCTGTGCGTGGGCTTTCTCGAGTTGCGGTGAGCAGGGGCTATTCTTGATTGCGGTGCGCGGGCTTCTCATTGTGGTGGCTTCTCTTGTTACGGAGTACGGGCTCTAGGCAAGTGGGCTTCATTAGTTGTGGAATGCAGGCTCAGTAGTTGTGGCCAGTGGGCTTAATTGCTCCGTGGCATGTGGGATCTTCCCGGACCAGGGATTGAACCCATGTCCCCTGCGTTGACAGGCAGATTCTTAATCACTTTGCCACCAGGAAAACCCTTACTCTCTTTAGCAAAAGTTGCCCTGCAATTCCTTTGGTGTTCACTCCACAGCGTGCTTTCTCATTTTTTGTAATATGGATAGTCTGAGAATTTTCCAAACCTTCAAGTTCTGCTTTCTTTTTGCTTTTTTGCTGGTGTACATCTAGTAAGTATGTCATTTTAATTTCCTCTGGAGAAAAAAGTTTCTCACACTTTCCGTATTTTTGATGACCTTGAAAGTTTTGAGTAGTTGTCAGTTTTGTTTCATTTTGTAGAATGATCAAAAATTAGGATTTGTCTAAATTTTTTTTTGCGACTAGACTGGAATTGTGTTTGTTGTTGTTGTTGCTGTTGTTTTGAGGAAGACTACCACAGAGGTAAAGTGCCATTTTTCATTCTCATCACACAATATCAAGGGTAGATGCTACCAACAGGACTTGTCACTATTGGTGTTAACCTTGACCATCCAGCAGAGGTAGAATTTGTCAGGATTCTTCACTGTGAGGTTATACTTTTAGTCCCCCTTTTCCAATCCTTTAGTATGCAGTCTTCCCTTGAGTTCAGAGAATCTACATACATTATTTGGGATTCTTCTGCATGGGAGATTTGGATCTTCTCCCTCATTTATTTATTTATTACATCATTTATTTATATCATTATGGACTCATGGATACTTACTTTACACCCTTAGTAATGATCTAATATTACTTTATTTTGTCAAATTTTTTCCATTTTATTTATTGTGATCCCTTTTAGTTGGGTCCTGTGTCCCTTTGACACATCCGCTCATTGTAGGACTTCTGAGCACTTTACTTTTTTTTTGTACCATAAACTCTCTAGACTCTTCCTATAAAATTTCTGTCCATTCCTAGAATCAGTGATTGTTTTCAAGGAATTTTTTAAATAGGAGAATGGCATTAGAGACCAAAATCTGGATGCTGGGTGATAATTTATTTTCACACATTTATAATATATTGTTAGGTACTTTATATGTATATTTAATATACATAAGCATATATCAAAATGAATAAAAACTTTATATTCTATAAATATCACTTTTATAAATTTTGGATTCAAATCTTTGTTGATTTTATACCGTGTGTATGTCTTTCTCATAGTATCATTTGTCTTTTAACTTTGTTACTAGTGCCTTTTCCTGTATAGACCTAAAACATATTTAATGTAATCTAGTCTGTCTATCTTTTACTTTTTGGCTTATACTTTGTTTTGTTTTGTTTATATAAAGTTTTAATGCCCTTAGAATATAAATATATTCAGTTGTAACATGTTGAAAATTTTAAATTTTCATTTTCTGTATTATGTCTTTAACTGGACATGTTTTTTGAAGCACACTGTGAAATAGGGATTGAATTTCATTTTTGCACGTATAAATTATCAGTTGTCCTAGAACCACTTATTGAATAGTTCACCAATCATGAACCAATTCGTAGTGCTATCCCTCTCAAATGTTTTGTCTCTATAAATGTTTGATGTGTTTCTAGGCTTTCAATTTAACTCATTACTTAATGCAGGGTCAACTCCAGACGTTAAAATGAATCTTGGTATCTAGTAGATTGACTACCTCCCTAAGTCACTGTTTTTCAAAATTGATTAAGCCAGAATCTTATCTTCTATCGAGAGTTTGGACTTCTGTAATGGTTAATAATGAGAATATCATGGATTGGGTAGCAATCAGGTAGATGGCTTCCTTCAGCTGCCGTGTATGAGACTCTGTCTCTCCTTTTCTAAACTTACTGGCTCATCTAGTCTAAGTTTTAGGCATCTTTTTTTAAAATCTCTTTTTATAGCTGCTGGTTAAAAACAGGAATTCTGTATAGCTCTTGTGTATGCCTGTATAGCTCCTGACTCCTGACTTCTGCCTCCTTTGGAGACTATTTATTCTTTGTTTCTTGTAGGACATGAATTTCAAATGGCCTTTATCTATTTCTGGATCCAAAGATTCACAAGTCTAGCAGCTCATACCTCTGATTTTCCCCCCATTCCTTGTACACAAGCAGGTTTATCTCTCTGTGTGTGTATGTGTATGTGTGTTTGTATGTGTAGAGTTGGAAAGAGGATAGAAACTCAAGTTTAAAATCTGTTATACTAGAATATGAGTAGTTTTCCTTTTCACTTGCTGAAGAAGAAATAAAAAAATAGAAAGAGTTATTATGTAACTGCAAGGAAAATAGTCCAGTGAAAAAAATAAAGATTTTTAGGTGTAAGTATTGAAAAAGAAGTTTGAGGAATGGACACGTGGTCCTTGTCTGAGTACAGTTTTGGAATAACAGTTCTCTGTCTCTCTATGTTTAATGCCTTCTTTAAGGAGCTTTTATTATTCACTAAGACCGGATAACATGCCATGCAATGCATACAAGCCTTTCATAAGAGAAAGGTTCAAAGCAGAACATAAGGACAGATTTTCAGTAAACAAGAACAGGTTAAAGAGATTGAACGGAAGCTAAAAGCTACCTCTCAAATCCATTCAGTCAAGAGTAGATAAATCTTCGGTCCTCAAAAATCCCACTCCTGTGCTTTTAAAACTCTAAGCTATTATGAAATACATGTTGGTACTGGAGGGCCCTCATTATCTACACAATAGTAGCCTCAGGAAAGCCTACATTTGCAGGCTTCCTGCACTTAGCAAATTAGGAGTATTAGGATCTCAAGTGGGTTTCCCCCTTTATTCCATTATAATAGAGAATTCCAGAGAGTGAGGTGGCTTTGAAATGTTTAGTTTATGTGAATGTATGTAAACATTTATTTTGTACTTGAAACATTATAGATTAGGGAGTCAATATCCTCTTTGAGTATAATTTATGCATTGGGTTGTTCTAAACACCCTCATCAAGATGCCCAGCTCTTTATATTGATTTTTTCCCTCATTTTAGCCATAAGATCTAATAGAAATCATATTTCCGGAGAATAAAATTGTTTGATATTTCAGTTTAAGGTTTTGCCTCTTTTATTCCTCTCCTCCGCCTCACCTCCATTCCTTTAACCTGACTGGGGAAGTTGTTGCTAGAATATCATTTGAAAAGGACAAACTTGCTTATGGATTAATTATGGATTGCTGGGGTTTAATGTATGAAATATTTTAATAGGTGAAAAAAGGATGAGAGAGTAGAACATTTTCTCATGTTGCTTTGGTACAATATTGCCTTTTTGTTTTGAAATTCTAAAGATAAAATATTCAACTTTAAAATGCAACATTTGTAAAATATATACTTTTATATTTAATGTCACTGCTTCATATAATTTAAACAGATTTTAAAATTTTTCCTAGGTGTAGCTAGTTTTGTTAGACCAAAATCAAATTTCACAAATCTTTATGGAAATTGTGTTTATAGACATTACACCAAACACATGAACTTCCCTCCTTCTCTCCTGAAATTTTATAAAATAATATAAAGGAATAGAAAAATATATACAAACCAATAATAGCAGAATCAGGACAAGGTCAACAGTGGACAAAGGATTTCCAGATATGGGGAAGGTAAAAGTTATAAAACTGTGTTGGCAAATGAAAGCAGAAGTAACCAAAGCAGTGAGAGAGGAAGGCAACCTGTCCTGGAAAGGTTTTGACTGTGGATCTGAGAAACAGTGGTGGAATCCAAGGAGGCAGAGAGAAAGAAGAGAATGTTAGAGCTGAAAATGGATGAATTCCTAGAAAGTTGCTTTGTTCTAATACACAATTGACCCTTCAGCTTCCATGCATAGTGCAGGCAACTTAGAGTTTATCCCCAGAGGGAACAAATCAATGCTTTTGCAGAAGGAAATGGAAAAAGGAATACTAGGAGTGTTGGAGAAGCTTAGTGGGTCGAGGCATTCCAGAAGAAAACCCTCACCGATCCACTTTGATCTTACCTGAATAACAAGTAACCTCTGAATGCTCACTCTAAAAAGAATCATGTCCATAAAAAAAAGGTCTTCATATTCTCATTTTTAAAAGTTACAGTTTATAAATAATCAGTATATATTAATATGAATATTTTCTAGAAATATATTTTCATTTATCAGTATAAATAATACAAAATAAAAAGAAAGAGTAAATCACTTAAGATGAAAGAGAGATTCAAGGAGGCCGTTCAAAAATATATTTCCAACAAAAGTTATTAAATGTCATATTCAAAAAGTGGAAAAGGTATGACAAGTTCAAAGAGAAGGAAAATAAAAGAAGAAATAGCCCTTAGAACAAAAAAAATGTTTGGTAAAATAAAGTAATAGTAACAATAATAAATTGAGTTTGTAAGGTAAAGTCATACAAATACCATGAAAAGTAAAGCTTAAATTCACTTGCATATAAAAACTCTGCACTTTTGCCTTTCCCTCACCCATTTTATATGCTATTGATATTACAATCATCAACTACAAATTGGCACTTGCCATCTATCTCTACAGGGATTAAATCATGTGCTGCTGCAGCTGCTGACTTTCAACACCCCCTGAAAAGAGCTCAGATGGAGAGCAGCAATGAAGCACTCTGTGCTCTGGGAAAAACTGGCAGAACAGGTCTTCAGATAGTTAGATATTTTCAGGAGATGATTTTATGAGCCCAATTCTTGTATCTCCCTGTATCTAGAAAAGCACTAAAATCCTTCACGGTGACATCTGCTCCTCGTGATTAGCAGAAACCTTCTGCAAAAAATATGTGCTCGATTGCATGTACTCCCCCTTCACCAAAATCACATATATACTGACCTTCCCACTACCTCTTTGGAGCAGTTTCTCAGAGCTATCTGAAATGCTGTCTCCCAGGCTATAGTCCTCATTTTGCCCCAAATAAAACTTAACTCGCAACTTTCATGTTGTGCGTATTTTTTTAATTTGACACAATTTATATCTCTATATATTGTTTATCCATTAACAAATTATTGTAGCTATAGTTATTTTTAATACTTTCGTCATTTAGTAACGCTCTGTTTATTAACATGAAAGTGTTGTCAACTATTCTTGCAACTTCTGTATATTTGAAATTATTTTAAAATAAAATTTACCAAAAGAAAAGAAAAAAAAACTGCCTGATAAAATATCAAGCATATAAAGCAAAGCAAACAAACAAATAAAAAGAAAAAAACAAACTATGGTGTGCTCACAATATTAATGTCATTGACATAGTCTATGTCATAATTGGGGGTACAAATCACATACCCCTGACAGTTTCCAGAATCTTATGGTGAAGACTCCACCTGTGTAAGTATAAACAGTCCCCCATTCCTATTTATTTACTACTATGTCCCCAACATTTTACCCTTCATGCTGGGAACCTCAAATTACTGCCAGGTTTCTTAAACAGTTGGAGAGACCAGCTCCATCCTATTTTGGTGTGATATATGTAGCAGAGAAGTACTTTCCTCCTCTAGAGCAGATGATCTTTGGATGATATTTGAAATGTAGATACTGCAGTAAAGTCCCTTTCTCATTCAGCGACCATGAGTTTTAACATATCTTGCCCCAGAGGTAGAAATTAATCCAGAACAGATTGACCCTTTCCCTACTCTTGCGCTTAGTAATAACTCTCCAAGTCAAACTGGTCAGGACTCTTCTACTTAAAGACCTTTTGAATCCTTTGCTGACCTTTTCTATAGTGCCGATGCTGGCAGAGATTTGTGCCACAGAGAAGCTGGGTAAGTTACTGCTATAGCCAGGAAGTCTCTCTCATAGAAGTACAGGGCTCAGGGGGTGAAGCTAATACTTATAGAGCAAATCCTTATCGGAAGATCATATCCAGTGGGTGGTATATGAGACTAACATTCTCTGCCCAGCTTACCACCCAATGAGCCTTCAGTAAAGCCCTTTCCAGCTTCAGAGTGTCTTGAATAATTAAGTTTCACATAAGGATTTTTAGCCATAAATGTGTAAATAGAAATTAAAGTTCTCATGAAAGAGCATAATACAATAACTAATAAATGACCAGGAATTGGTCAGAGCAGTGTGTGTCAATTGATCAGCAGCTCTCTTTGTGTAGGTGATCAAGAATTAGGCAAAGTTGACAAAACCATTATGAACGGAGAAACAATAGTGATTTCCACTCAAGAACATATCCAAAGTCAAGCATGGAGAAATGTAAAAATGCCTAATAGATCATGAACAATTTAAAAGGAGCTAAACTGATAGGAAATCCTGCAAGGGACAGCATAGGGTTAGTATGAAGAACACGTGGCAAAGAAAAGGAGAATGTGACCCTGAGCCTTGAAAACGAAACTCCCTGTAAGGAACCTGGTTAACTGAATCCCTGTGATGGTCCTACACTCTGAGGATGCCCGGGGAATGTTCTGCGGACTGTTCTTGGTCAGGCTTAGGCCCAGGGCAAATTAAGCTACTCCGAGATTGCTGCTTGCCTATGTTTATTTATTTTCCCTTTTCCCCTTGGCCTGAAGAAGACTTACCTATTACAGCTGATGATCGCTAAGCTCTAAAATAAGAAGTGATATACCCAGAGGTGCTTTTGGTAATTGTAATGTATTGCCCGTAGGAAACTATGAAAGACTTGGGAAAACAAGCTATTCTGGTATATGAGATCTAAGAAAAGTGATGAAGGAGAAATCTAGAGATGATTATTCAAGTACTAATTTTTGAGGACAATTAATGCAGGCCATATTTTTAAAAATTGATTTGGCTTTACCTAATCTGGATTATGGATGTGATAGAAAGTAGGTAATTGAGTTTATTAAATCTTCTTTGTTCCCATTATGTAAAGATAAAATACATTTCAATAGGAAACCATGTGAATAACTTAACTTTATAAATAGAATTTTTAAAAGCAAGAGTAAGATGTTTCTAATTTAAGATTGGATAAACAAGTCCCCCGTGGAATGATGTCAATAAGCTTCCTTCTAAGGTAAAAATTTCAGACTAATTGGAAGCAAAGCCTCAGGATCTTCCTAATCTGATTGTTAAGACATGTGTGTATGATCAAAGAAGGAAAATGTGAACAGTCCCATTGAACACAAGTAGCTTCATTTAGAAAAAGAGATAATAACATATAAAGAATATTTATCACTGGCAGCTTGTGATTAATATTTGATTTACAGTGTACCTCGTATTTAGATCTCCTCCATTACTTATACTTATTAGCCTTCTTCTCATTGTCATCACTTTTCATCTTCTCACCATTGCTAAGAAATATATGACTGAGATAACTGCACCACATCCCACGTATGCTGTGCTCTATTTAACTGAGACAGCAATATTCAATGGTGCGCTGATGCTGACACAGACTTTAGTAAGAACAATTTCACCTGGGAATAACTCTCCTTGCCTAACTATTGAAGCCAGCATTCCTGAAATATAGGTAGCAACACACTAATTATTAAGAATTGAACCACAACCCCCTGTCAGGGTCCCATGGTGGTAAAGATTGGGGTGTTTCAAGGACATTTTAAAGAGTTTCAATTTACCTATGACAGGTAAGTCACAGCTAAGAAAGCAGTCATTTATACCTGTGACATGTGGATGATGGATGAGTCATCCCACAATGCATCTCCTTCTACTAGTGGTTTAGGATGTCCTCATTTTTATTATGTAAAAGAAGAATCACAATTTAGTGATCACCAGCTTACATACTTCAGCATATTCACAGCCATAAATACCATCTATCACATCTGATATTCTGCTTGGCTGTTCTAGAATCATTCAAAATAAAGCAAACATAATTGCAAGAATTATTAACATTTATGTGAGGAGTCATTTCAAAATCTCCTAACTTCCTTCTGACTCTTGATTTCCAACTATATCAGCAAGGGAACCACTCAATGATCTATTTTCAATTGTTCAACAACAAAAGAATAATTATATCATATCTGGATGTCAGACAAATAGTAATATACTTGAGGCTACATCACATTCTTATTGCAATACTATTTATATTCATATAAATATGTGACATTAAAGAGTGCAATATTTATCTTCTTTTGTAACTCCTTCTCATCTCGTTTCTTCTCAGTCCTGTGATCTGAGAAAACATCTCAAAGAATTAGTTTCAAATAATTATGTTTTTTAACCCCAGTAAAAAATAATTGCAAGGTCTTCACCTTATAGAAATCCATATTTAATATTAGCTTATTATTCTATGCAAGAAGAAAAATGTTGTTTAACAAAATTACAAATAAATAAAGCTTAGAGAAAACACATCTAAGTATGTTTAAAAGACTTTTATTTGTCCTTACTGATTATTTTTCTCCTATTTTCAATGGTAGGGTAAACTAATTTGGATCGTCCACATGTTTTTGTATCATTAACATATGCTGTAATATGGTTTATACTATTTTTATGTTAGTATTACCTGTATGGTTTATTCATATTGCTTGTATTCCCAATTGTCACGAATATTTATTTACAAAAGGAAAAAAAAATGTAAGAATGATGATTGATTTGGTACTATGTAAGGGATGTCCCCTTGGACTCAGTCAAGCTGACAGAGTCAAATGGTCAATAGTTGATACGAGTCTGATAACTGACAGGAGACAACAAAGATGACAAGGAGGAAAAGATACACAGATAAGGCATCAGAAATTCAGAAAGGAGAATCAGGAACCCCCTGACCTTCCTGCAGGCTAGTTTACACTGGAGGACAATATAGCAAGAAACAAGAACGAAGAGGTAGATAGATGGATGGATAGATAGATAGATAATAGATAGGTATAAATATAGGCAGTCTTTGATTAAGTTAGTGAATACTGGACTCAAATAATACAAACAAAATAGAATGTGTGGGAAATTCCTAGAAAGTACAACATTAAAAAAACTACTGTCGTGACAAAATAAATGGCTTTTGGATTCAATTTGCTTTTCTTAGAGTTTTCTTTCTTGCTAAAGCTATTATATGCTAGTTCCACAAAATAAGTTCAGGAATGTTTTATTTTGCTATTAATTCATATATAACATTCTTTGATAATTTTGTGTTTGTGTGTATGCTGTTTTTGATTTTTAATCACTGAGTTAACATCTAAAATGGTTTTAAAAGTCTGTTCATTACAGTATTTCTTTTTGTGTCAGTTTTGGGAATGTGCATTTTGCAAGGAAATTGTTCACATTATGTAAACACACGTAAGTGTGTTCGAAATAGTTTTATATAAAATTTTTGATGTATTTCTATTCTTATGAAGTAATCATTTTTATCTGTGACTCTTTCACAAATGTTGCTCACTCTTACCAGAAGTTTTCCTGTTTTATTATTCTTTATACAAAGCTATTAGGTTTTTGGACATTCAATAATACCTTTGTTTTATAGTCCATTATTTTCTAGCCTTTTCTTTGTTCTCGCTTTCACCCTAATTTCTTTTTGACTGACTCTGTTTTTCAGTTTCAAATTTGTTAAGTGGTTTTTTAATTCATAATTTTCTTCAGTAAGTACCTAATACTAAAATTATAATTATTATAAGTAACTAATAATAAAAATTTAAGTGCAGATGACAAGTTGCTGTCTGTGTACAATGATTTCATTTTTTTAGTTCTAAGTAAAGTCCTGATTTCCATAATAATTTCATCATTTATCTGCAAGATGTTTTTTTGTAGTGTGTTGTTACTTTCCAAATATATTTTATATTTTGTTTTTCCTAGTCATCTTTTGCTGGTTGAATTCCAACTCATTTTTTTTTAGTGTCAGAAAAGTTTGTACAACACTCATACTTTGATATAAACCCCAAACCACTTAAATTTTTTGTTTAGCTTTTCAGAAACCAGGCAGGTAGCAGAAATTTGATGTGAAGACAAGCTTGTTGATACAAATTCTCCAGGGATTTGTTTTCCTTCCTCTGTGAACCCAGCCTGTGATCATGAAGTTCTTTGTGGTCTCCAAACAATGGGGGGATGGAGGGAGTCTCCGTGTGTTGAACCTACCCTGAGTTAGTCATTTCAGTTTTGTCTATTCTTCCCTCTGCTGTTTTAAATGCTGAAATCTTATCGTTAAGATCCATAAAAACCTCCCTGTTTGCTTATCCCTCTTGTTTGTTTTTTCCCTTCTCTGTGTTGGCTCTGGTGACTTCTGTCTCCTGAACTCAGCTATTTATACAAAAAGCTATTTTATATTTAACCATAATCTCTAACTGGTTTGTATCACAAGGGTTTAAAAATATATATATCTGCTCTATCATAATGCTGGATATAAAAGTTTGAACTTTTTTCCCAAATAATTAGAATAAAAGGGAGAATGAAAATCTCACTGCAGCTTTTCATTAGCTTTGCTTTGGAGATATATCTACTGTGTGAGGAAACTGCTCAATTGATTCTTGAGGATATGATCTGGAAACGACACATCAGATACTGTAGCCTCCATTCTTGACGTCAACAGAAAACCTTGACTTACAATTTCAGGTGGACCATGAAGTAGACTGAAGGTGCTAGAAGGGCTAAGAAGGTGGTTAAAGCGTGCTTTAAAGAGATAAAGAGGGGAATGCACCCTTAGAAGTATCTATTTTGGCAACATATTGTTAAATGATATTCTTGTGGAAACTCTGACATGTTGAAAGTTTAAAAGGATCACAACCCATTAGACTGGCATTGTGTACTATCCTATCTCTATGAGTTTTATAATATATTGGACTTTTTTCACCAACAGAAACATAATTAGTTCACAACTCTCCACATGGGTGTGAGAAGGAATATATTAAAATAATTTCATTTTCACTGGATCAACTGATAAATCTCCTATGCAGAAAGAGCTCTTCCTCTTCCAAACCAGAAACTTATTAAAATTTATTACATAGTATATTAAAACTAAAATTTATATGTTGTGACACCAAATAAGCTGAAAGTTTATTTTTTAAGCAAAAGATACATAAACAAATAACATACTTTACCTAATTAACTCTGTAGTGACCCAGACTTTACAGCATACATTGTCTTATATACTAGAAAATTCAAAACTAAAGTGGTATTGCAATGAATACAGTCTTGGCCACAGATGAGACAGTATAACCATTGATTGCTTGCTTGGCTGTTGTGTTATGACTCTTCTAGGTTTCTGTGCTAATAAATTTTTTGGTTTGATAGTTTTTAATTTACATGTGAAATGTAAATCTTAAAAGGTAATGCCACACATACTGGGTCTCTACAGAAATGTTCGCAAACTTTTGTAATTAATGGATTTAATCATCTTTAATAGAATTTACTGTTTTGCCCATATCTCTTGGATTTTATAACGATATAGCAAGATGCTAATCCTTCATCTATTGTCTCTATTTTAAGATAAACTGTGTAAGTGTTCCAAATGTAATCTGTATCTTATCATTATTGCAAATAATACAGTAAATTAGGACATTTGGAATGAAGAAGATTGATATTGACTTATAGTATTTTAAACCAATCAGCAAGCATCAGCTGATATAAACTTTGGAGTTATTAGATCTTATACTTTTCATAATAAATAAGAATTCAACTAAGATTCTCAATTTTGCTAACCTTTATGAATAAAATAAAAAATTTTATAATAAAGTAATTTTTAAAATATTTAAAAACACAGGAACACATAAGAATAATAAAATCATATTCTCTGAGATTAACATATGGCATTTCCCTGTATTTTTTCTTTTTTTTCCTCATGTATCATTTTAACTAACTCATCACCTCTATATCAAATGGAATGGCAATATAAAAAGAGATCTACCGTAATGTAGCATTTTCCAGCAGAATAGTATAAGGGTCTTAATTTTAATTGCCATTTAATATTGCAAACATGTATTTGTTCAAAAATAGATTTGTTCTCACCCAGTGCAATGCTGGTAAATGTTATACAAACAGCCCTTCAAAGAACAGAACTGCCAGCTTGATGTCACTGAAAGTGAACTTGGTGAAGAGATGCTGTCCACAGCCTAAAGCCAGTTTGAGCCGCTCTATACACCACAGCCTCAAGACCCAGCAGTTGCTTTCACGTTGTTGCTATAAAAAATGCATCTTCCAGTGAATATCTTCATGAAAACACTTTTACGTGTGGGGGTTTTCTGTAGAAAAAATTCAAAACAACATGATTCCTCTTCGAAAGCCAATTTGCTTTCTACAAGGCTGTGCCAATAATAACAAGGAAATATAAAATTATACTAATAAATAGCTGTTAAAATTACATGTAATGGGGACTCCCCTGGCGGTCTAGTGGTTAAGACTATGCACTCCTAATGCAGGGGGCACAGGTTCCATCCCTGATCGGGGAACTAAGATCCTGCATGCCGCACAGCCCTGCCAAAAAAAAAAAAAAAGAAAATTGCATGTGTGTCATTTTCTTCATTTTCTTTTGTTCTGGAAATCCTGCATTTGGTAAAATTGGTAAATGGCAGTTTAATTCAGGAATTTCTACCATTGTCCTAAATTCTAACAATATTGATTTGTTTTGCCAGTTTTGTACTTAAATTAATGAAATATAACTATATATATAAAATAGTTAATAGTGCATTATATAATATATATGTATATAATTACTTAACAGTGTAATTCCTCCAGGTTTGTTCTTCATTTTGTTTGGACTATTCTTGGTCCTTTGTATTTCCACATGCATTCTAGAATCAGCTTAACAAATTCTGGAAAAATGAACCTCATAAGATTATTAACAATTTTATACTATTGAATATCTTAATCCATACTTATGATACATCTCTCCATTTATATCAGTCTAATTTTACTTATGTCAATACCATTTTATTGTTTTCAATGCAGAGGTCTCTTATTTTTTCTTAGATTTAGTCCTAGATGGTTGTTTTTTGATGTTATTGCTAATTGTATTATTTTAAAACACTTATTTCTATTTGTGATACGTAAAATTATAATTGATTATTGCATATATATGTGTACAAATAATTTTGTACTTTGTCACCAGCGGCGTTTCTGAATTCATTATATTTCAGCTTTTCCTTCACCACAGAGCCTGGCATTGAGTGTTCAATTAAAATTTGTTTATTTAAATTTGTAATTCAGTGCTACTTAACTCCCAAATTGTACATGCAGACGGTGGAGGGTCTCAAGGTACCTAAGAACCTCATTGATAAAGGTGATTATCATGGGTGGGATGAAATTTTGGTTCTCATGTTGCCCACTGGAGTGAAGGGAAGTGATTTAAAGTGGTCTGTGCCTTTGTTGTATTCCCTCTGCAGAGCCACAGGACTCAATCTATTCAGAAAGACAACCAGGGCACATTATCCCAGAGGTTCAATAAGCTGCCTGGC
This sequence comes from Stenella coeruleoalba, assembly GCF_951394435.1. NCBI lineage: Eukaryota > Metazoa > Chordata > Mammalia > Artiodactyla > Delphinidae > Stenella > Stenella coeruleoalba. The sequence goes on from NC_137169.1 coordinate 135,505,181, forward strand.
AGACATCTAGCTTCCCCAATCTGTTCTTGCTGAGCCCTGACCAAGTCCTTAATTTTGTCAGCTCCACATCCCTAAATGTTCGCCTCTGATGAAGTACTAGGACTCAACATCAGTCTATTCCAGCGTGGTTTCAGCCCATTGTATACAGCAACCAGCCAGCACACAAGGGTCCTTCATGAGAATCAGCCAACATTGCTCACGTACTAGTCCTGTCTGTTTCTTGGCCTACTCACAAGCCCATTAACATACAAAATAAGCAATTTATTTATATTCCACACACTTCCTCTTATATAATAACACATTTCAAGAAAGGAAATGTGTTTTATATTTCATAACAAAAGTGAGATTTTTAATTGTGCAAAGAGCATTGTCAATTGCAATATGAATTAGATGAAAATAATTATTTTTTATTTCTTGAAAAATAATCCTATAAGATCTTGAGGATCTCACAATGAAGAGCTTATGGATCTCTTATTAATGTAGTAAGATATGTATAATTAAGTGTAGGGCATTATGACTTTCTGAAGAAAAGGACACATAAATTGATGGGCTATAATTGTTTACTGCTTTCAAGTGCCTAAGTGTCTGGGTTTCCTATAATCAACCTCACTTTTAGCCGAAGAACCTTGTCCAAATATAATTACTTTAAGTTTGAAGTCACATTAAATATAGGAAGAAAGGGGGATTTATGCAACTCTAGTTTGAAAACATGGCTACACTTCACAACTTCTCTGCTGATACCTAATTATTGTGTGCCGGTGGAACAAGGACAGATTAAACTCCATCCTTTTTGTGTACTAAGCCTGTACAAGAGTTTCTTTCTGCACAGCGCCAGAATCCAAGTCTTCTATTTATATATGAACAGATGAAATTTTAAAGATTTGAATGCATTGCGATGAAAATATAAAATGCAGAGTCATTTCAGTCAGCTCTGAGTGCATGTTCAAATAAATTTTAATTATAAACTCACAGAAAAAGAGTAATTTTATTTTTAATATCCTTCACTCAAATGAACAAAATGTATTTTGAAACTTTAATTTAGTCTGTCTTTTCTTTGTCCTAATGTGGTTTTCTAGTTATGTACACATAGGCACCACAAGGTAAAAGTGAACACTCATCTTTCACTTTCATCAGCCTCACCCAACACACACACACACACACACACACACACACACACACACACACACACACAATGTTGTGGTTCTCATTTTTTATCCTTTTATGCATTTTGGAGACTGACAGAGATTTGAAAGCCTTGGTTTTCTTTTTCAAGAGCAAAACACTTAGAGGGAAAAGGGTTTTGTACTCTAGAAACCTTGACTTATGATATCAGAACAAAAGCCTGAAAGAGATAGTCATAAATCCATAAACATGAGATTAAAGGAAAACATGAAGTTACTGTTTTCATACAAGATAAAAAGATAAAAAGCATTTGGGGGATGGAAAAAGAAGATTCATATCTAGGCAAGAAGAGATAGAAGAAACTGATGTTTTAAGATTTTACTTTTTTAGAACAATTTGAGGTTTACAGCAAAATTAAGAGGATGATACAGAGATTTCCCACATGCCCCTGCCCATGCCCCTCCCACATGCATAACTTCTCTCATTATCTACAACTCCCCAGAGTGACACATTTGTCACAACTGATGAACCCACACTGACACAGCATGATCACCCGAAGTCAATAGTTTACATTAAAGCGCACTCTTGTACATTCTATGGGTTTGGATGAATAAATAATGACATGCATCCATCAGTATGGTATCATTCAGAGTATTTTCTCCTCTGTGCTCCACCTATTCATGCCTCTTACCTCTCCCTCTAACCTCAGACTCCACTGATCTTTTTACTGTCTCCATAGTTTTGTGTTTTCCAGAATGTCATATAGTTGAAATCATAGCCTTTTCAAATTGGTTTCTTTTACTTAGTAATATGCATTTAAAACTCCTCCCTGTCTTTTCATGGCTTGACAGCTCATTTATTTTAACCATTGTCTAATATTCCATTGTCTGATGTACCACAGTTTATTTATCCATTCACTCACTGAAGAACATTTTGGTTGCTTCCAGGTTTTGGCAATTATGAATAAAGCAGTTATAAGCTTCCGTATGAGGGTTTTTTTGTAGACATAAGTGTTCACCTCCTTTGGTTAAGTACAGACTCCTTTGTTTTTAATTGCTGTGTCATGTGGTAAGAGTTTAGTGTTGTCAGAAAGCCAAACTGTCTTCCAAAGAGGTGATGTTTGTTTTTAAGAGCCGTATATCCTTTCTCTCTTAGGGTCAAAACCTGAAGGCATATGGTGAGGTTGTATAATAGAACACCAAACAATTTTAAACAGACCCCCAAATCAGAGGACTTGTGAGATTCTCTTTCCTGGATATAGTCTGTATGGATTTCAAATCTCTTAGAAAAGCCTGTACCCAGAATGGCCCAGAACTATAGATGGTCTGAGGGCTTTGACGCCTGGTCTGAAGACAGCCACCTAAGTCACAAGAAGACACATCAATGCAGGGAAAGGCTGTAAATTTGCAATATGCTAGATCTAGACGAGGAGTTTATATGGAGGAAAGATCTGCTGATTGGAATATATGGCAAGACAACCAACATCAGAAGTGGGTGTCAGCATAAACATACAGGCCCAGAGGAAGCAAAGTCCTTCACAGTGAGAACCAGGAGAAGACAAAGTGGCATCATCAACTAGAATGCCTCCTAAATCAGACCTGAATGATGTAGAAATTTTCCTTAATATTGAACTTAATTTAATTACTCTTAAGGGCAGAGAAAGAAAGCTAAATTCATGAATTTGACCGCTGACCTAAGGAGACGGAGTTTCAAACCATGAATGAGTAAGTAATCTAAAATTGTAAAGGTAATTGGGAGCTGACAGGCATGTGAACTTCTAGGGAAATAACGGAAAGACCCTTTTAAATCTTTTTCAACAGACTATTTTTTAGAGCAGTTTTAAGTTTATAGAGAAATTGCACAGCACATACAGAGTTCCCACTCCCCTGTCCCCCAATACACACACACACAGTTTCTGCTGTGATTAACTTCTTGCCTTAGTGTGGTATATTTGTTTCATCGGATAAACCAATATTGATATATTATTATTAAGTCCACAGTTTACATTAGGGTTCACTCTTTGTGTTGTATAGTTTTATGGGTTTTCATAAATGAATAATGCCACGCATCTTCTTCTATTTCTGTCCCCCTACCTCTATAGTCCATCACTGATGGTGGGTTTCTGCAAGTCTGACCTTGCATTTTCTGTGGCATGCATGGTCTCCTTCCTCCTCCACACACTGTCTCTTGAAACTAGAATACTTCACCCCTCCCTCAATTCGTTTCATTCAGCGTAGTTACATTTATCGTGCTTCTGCTCTGTAGGAAGCTCTGTTCTTGTTTCTGAAATTATGGAGGTGAGAAAACTCAGCCAAAAATCTTGGTCCTTGAGGAATTTAGTTGGTGGGGAAGACACAATACAAAAAGACGAAATAAGACAATAAAAAGGGATCAATAGAGAGAGAAAGTAAAATAAGTTGTGAAATTTATTAGCAGGTGATAAGTGTAATGGGAGAAAACAGAGCAGGAAGGGAGATAAGAAGTTCCATCTGGGCTGGGGAACTCGGTGCAATTAGAAATACGATATTGAGTGAAGACTTCACTGTGAAATTAACACTTGAGAAAAGACAAAGATGTAAGTGATGTGAGGGAGTGAGTCATAGGAACATCTGAAAGAGAGACTGTAATTGGTGAGGAAGGATGAATACAACATTCCTACAGTTGAAGGATGCCTGGGCTGCTAAAGAAACCTCAAGGAGGCCAGTAAAACTTGAGTCTAGTGAGTGAAGAGGAAAAGTAATAGGAGGAAAAAGGTCAGAAAGGTAACTGGGAACTAAATCATAGTGGACTTTGTAGGCCTTTAAAGGACCCTGACTTTTATTTTGAATGAGATTAATATCTGTTGGAAGGTCTTGCCCAGAGGAGTGGTGTGATTTGATGTACAGTTTTAAAGGAACATTCTGGCTGCTGGCCTGAGGCATTAGGGGGAGGCAAAAGAAAACATACTGTGGTCGGTTAAAGGCAACTGCTGTAATATAGTCAAAGATTATGCTGGCTTGGACCAAGGAAGTACAGGTATCAGGAAATTGTGAGAAGCTTAGATTCTTGTATATTTTGAATGTAGGATATGTCAATACTCATCACCATCCAGAGCCTAACACTTTATCTGGAGCACAGCTAAAGCCCATGTAACTGCAACGTCAGGATTCTGTTGTCAGTCAGGTTGCAAGAGGCAACATTTTGCCGATACATACATTCTTAAAAGATTTGAAAGGCAGAAAAAAAAGAAGCTATCAGTCATTATTTCTCTCCCACACTTGCTTACACTATTGTGAGTAAATATCATCTGTGAGGTTTGCAGGCTCCCTGGGTAAAGACCTGGCAATCACTGGTTTTAAGGCTATAGGCAGCTGAGATCATTGGAATTGGCTTTTCTGCAGCTGGTGTGTTCCTGGATCTCATAACCTCTCGCAGCACATTTTGTGATTGGTGGTGGTGGAATTTTTTGTTTGTTTGTTTTGTTTTGTCTCTTTTGTGTGATTTTATTTCCCCAGCACATTCAGCAGGCAAGTAGTTTGATGTGCTCTGCACATACTGTTAATGATTGCCAGCAAAGATATGAGAGACGACACTGGACAGTTACTATTGGCCACGCGTTGAAGAGTATTTGGATGTCATGCTAAGGACCTGAAATGTATTTCTAAAACACTGACAGATTTCAAGCAGTGACAGGGCAAGATCATATTTGCATTTTAGAATGTTAAATCTAGCAGCATGTGGCGGATAGATTGAAGAGAAACAGCAGTTCAAAGGTGACTATAAAAATCTGGTGAGATTATTACGGGTGAGAAATGAGAATATAAGGAAGACATTAGCATTGCTGTTTGATGACACAGGGAAACGAGGAAGAGTAGTAAATTTAGTGTAGCAGCCAGGAGTTTTGTCTTCACACTGTTGAGACTGTGTGTAAGACATCCGGTGAGGGTAGTGGTCAACTGCGCAGACTCTGGAATCCATCGTTTCTTGGCAATCCCTGTTCACCCCAGTGGATGTTCTGTAAGCGTGCTGTGAGGATTCAATGAAATGATGAAATGATGCGTGGAAGTTATCTATACAGTGCTGGGAACATAATAAGCATCTTATATGTTAACTGTTATTGTGATGGAGATGGTGAGAATGAATCTGATACTGACGATAGTAATTCAAGCCAGAAAAGTTATGAAGTGGAACATGAGATTGAATTAGAATGGGGATTCAAGCTAGAGGTTTAAAAGGCATGCGGCACATACACAGTCGGGATCTTCAAGGCACACCAGGTGAGCAAGCAGTCTCCTTTTAGCGTAACCAAGAACACTTAATGCCCAGTGGAGAAGATCAATTGGTTCTTGAACAGCATTGTGGGGATACAGCATCAAGTCACTGTTTTTAGTCATCTGGCTTTGGCTTACTAGCTCAGTACATTAACTGAGCTCCTGAAATAATGAGTTCAATAACAGGTCATTTAAAAATAAACTTTAATAAACATCCACTAACTACATTCCACCCACGTAACTATTAGGAAATTATGTTACATTTTGCTGTATTCCCAGGGTGTGTTTATCATTCCTTAATGTAGTATTTGTCACTGCCATGGTTCTCATGTTTATCAACATAAAATAATTATGTGATCATTCGGACATTTTAATTTATTGACCTTGTTTTCAATATACCATTTCAAGCAAACATTAAAAACAATATTTGTGCCAATTATACATATGACATTAAAGTTATTATAAGGAAAAAAACTGTGTATACTGTTTTCTCTTAGCTCTTCCTAAATCTTTGATCACCGAAGTATCCTGGTCAAGCAGCATAGGAATTGTGGAAGAGTGTTTTTTAATAATCAGTCTTTGTATGACCTTTTCCAAATTTCCCTAATGTAGCGTGCTCAACTATTTCTAAATTAAGTTTTCCCATGTTGCATCCTTAATTATGAGCAGAATTTGTCTTTTATATTTCTTATAATACTTTTCTCCATTTTAATCTGATAATCACACTTTGAGGTGTATAATGACCCAGAGTTACTTAAAAATAAAGCAGTATAGTAATGCACGTATAATAACGAGAGCTTACAGTAGCTTAAAACAGATTTAGTAGAGTCATATTTCAAAAATCAAATTAATAGTGTATCTATGCATGCTCAGTTGGAAAAGAGAAAGTAAAATAGAATTTAGTGTCTAATACAGTTAATTTCTTTCTTTTATGGAACTCATTTTCACATAACACCATGCTATATGTCTCCAGCACAGGAAATACAGGAGAAAGTTAGATGAATAGCTACATCGGATAAGGAAAATTTTATTAATCGGCAACTCAGGTTAACCAAATAAAGAAAAGGTGGTCCTTATGTGACTTCATAGAATCATTTGATTCTTTGAACAAGGTAACTCATTCCTTTGGCAATCTAGTCATTGCTATTTGAGGGCAGAAGGCTTCTGGGATAAATTATGGGACCTAAGTCAGAACGAAGCTTATTGATTAAGCAATTGCAGTACAGAAAAAAAGTTTCTAAGGGTAAAGGTCAAAGGAACACAGTGCCATCATATATTAATGATGCAGCATCACACAGCTCTTCTTTCTCACATCCTCTTACATTCAGATCACCACTATGTCTCAGTGCTTATTAGTATACACCAGGGTGATTGGTTTCAGGACCCCATGACTGATACTAAAATCCAAGGATGCTCAAGTCCCTTATATAAAATGTCATAGTATTTGCATATAACCTATGCATATGCTCCCATGTACTTCAAATTATCTCTAGATTACTTATAATATTTAATACAATGTAAATAGTTGTAAGTACAAAATAAATGCTATGTAAATAGTGGCCAGCATGCAGAAAATTCAGGTTTTGCTATTTGGAACTTCCTAAAATTTTTTCCCAAATATTTTTAAAGATTTTTTTGATGTGGACCATTTTTAAAATCTTTACTGAATTTTGTTACAATATTGTTTCTGTTTTATGTTTTGGTTTTTTGGCCATGAGGCATGTGGGATCTTAGCTCCCCAACCAGGGATCGAAACCGCATCCCCTGCATTGGAAGGCAAAGTCTTAACCACTGAAACACCAGGGAAGTCCCCCAAATATTTTTGATCCATGGTTATTTAAACCTGCAGATGCTGAAACTATAGAAATAAAGGGCTGACTGTACTTTTTTCATCTTCACCACGAATAATACACTACAGATAGATAGATAAGTAATGGATATAAATTTTTTTAATGAATATAATTTCAAGAAAAGAAATGCATGTATTAGTGAAATCCTATTTGCTTAGCAAAAATAGATGCTTGGTAAAGAATTGCCTACAAGGACCTTTATATGTTAGAATTCTCTAGAGAAATAGACCAAAGGGATGTGGTTTGTATTGTGGTTTGAAGCCAAAGGCAGTCTGCTGCCAGAATTCCTTCTTATTGTGTGTGTATGTGTGTGTGTGTGTGTGTGTGTGTGTGTGTGTGTGTGTGTGTGTGTTGGGGGGCAGGGGTGGGGGTGGTCAGCCTTTGTTATATTAAGACTTTCAACTGATTGGGTGAGGCACACCAGTATTAAGGAGAGTAATCTGCTTCACTCAAAGCCTGCCTATTTATTTAAAATTTATTTATTTATTTATTTATTTATTTTTGGCTGCATTGGGTCTTCATTTCTGCACGCGGTCTTTCTCTAGCTGCAGCAAGCGGGGGCCACTCTTCATTGCAGTGGCTTCTTTTGTTGCAGAGCACAGGCTCTAGACATGCGGGCTTCAGTAGTTGTGGCACATGGGCTCAGTAGTTGTGGTGCACAGGCTTAGTTGCTCCATGACATGTGGGATCTTCCCAGAGCAGGGCTCGAACCTGTGTCTCCTCCATTGACAGGTGGATCCTTATCCACTGTGCCACCAGGTAAGTCCCAAAGTCTGCCAATTTACATGTTAATCTCATCAAAATAACAGCTTCGTAGGACTATCTAGGATGATGTCTGACCAAATACCTGGCCATCGTGGCCCAGTCAGAATTTGACATAAAGCTTGACATAAAGCTTGTGAAATTATCATCATATGTAGATAGGATGGAAAAAAATACCATGCTTTATACAAGCTATGCTTTTTGTGGCAAAGTAAAAGATGCACCATTATTCATGGGTGGGAAAGCATTTTATCTACTAATCTCTGATTACATTAACTTTACTTATTTTTTTCAAATATCTAAGAAAGATAAAAAACACCTTGTAGGGCTTCCCTGGTGGTGCAGTGGTTGAGAGTCCGCCTGCCGATGCAGGGGACACGGGTTCGTGCCCCGGTCCGGGAAGATCCCACATGCCGCGGAGCAACTAGGCCCGTGAGCCATGGCCACTGAGCCGGCGCGTCTGGAGCCTATGCTCTGCAAAGGGAGAGGCCACAAGAGTGAGAGGCCCACGTACCGCAAAAAAAAACACAAAAAACAAAAAGCACCTTGTATATTTTCTCAAGCTTTAAATAAAATATTATTATCCAGAAAATACAAAGTTTATGTAAAGCTTATATAACATTTAAAGAATAGTTATGCCACTATAATAAAGGGTTGTGTAAAGTTATTGTTGAAGCTTAAAAAATAAAAATAAGAATATAAATAAAATACATGAAGTTAAAAGAAAAATAAAGCAGTCAAGAGAAAAATCAAAGCAGTAAAACAATTATATTAACTAGTTTTTATATTGATCATGAATGACAGAAATTATCAACTAATTATGAAGATGTCACAGACAGTAAAATATAAATGGGGAAGAAATAATTACTTGTACAGTAGTAAATAATATAGAAACCTGCCAGTTAGAAATGTCAATGTATAGGAAATAAAATAAAAATTAAAAATATGTTCTCAGTAGGACAGAAGATAATGTAGAAATCAAAATGTAAAAAATGATCATCAAAATGATATAAAAGTAAAATGCTAAGTAGAACAAACACTACACATTTGAGAAAGGTGATAAGCAAGGATTTACCTAAGTTAACAGACAAATGAATAATATATCACATTTTGCTTAAGGCTTGAATGAAATATTAGGAGTTTCCCCAGAAAAGGAATAGTGTTATGCTTTGATCCCTTATATAGCTCACATGATGTCTGGAATGCAGCAGAATACTAAAATAAAGTATGTTTATTTGAATTGAATAAACCACAACAAAACAAATATTTCAGGAAAGTGCCAGGGAAAGTGGATGCATGGCCAAACTCAAACCAAAGTCATTTTAACGAAAAAAATGATACTATCTTGCTGCAAATGGGATTAGATACATGAGGGAAAGCACAACTAGAAAAGTTTTACATAGTAACATCACAGACTGATTTGAACATTATGGAGAGACTTGCACATGGCAGGAAAAATAATTCTGAGTTACAGCCATTCACAAAGGAGTCTAAATGAAATACATCATTGACATGTTTTCAAGGATGTTTACTGTAAGGTACTGAAGTAAAAACAGTAACGGTAAAATCATTGTAAAAATTTGATGAAATAATTATATAAAATTATATAGGAAAATAACAGCAGGAAAATATAATTTATATTACTGAAAACCCAAGATACTGAAGAAAAACATTCCAAAAATGATTACGGGATTAAAATAAATAGTAACCATGGCTACTATAAATAAATAAATAAATAAATGTTGACCAGGATGTGGAGAAATTAGAACCCTTGTGTACTGTTTGGAAAATAGTGTGCTATAGAAAATAGTATGGCAGTTCTTCAAAAAATAAAAACAGAATTAACATATGATTCAGCAATTCCACTTGTCTGTATACATCCCAAAGAGTTAAAGTCGGGGTCTCAAAGAGGTATTTGTACATGCATGTTCATAGCAGCATTATTTACATTAAAATTTGTGTACAAAATTTAATGTTGAAATTCAGTAATTACACTTTTGACTAACTCAACCCGTGGGAAGGATATTTTTCTGCACCCCTATTTCTAAGCCACATTTAATGTATGTGTCACCCTGCAATCTGAACCCTTGGTCCTTTCGTGAACTTCTTCCTTCATGACATGGGCATATCAAGAGGTCACCATGGGAAGCTGCCTCTAAAACTTCTAGCATGTCTGAGCTGGAAATATTTGCCCCTAGCCATTTATGTTCAAGTGTAATTTGTTCTATCACATGATATGCGGCATTACGTCCATGAAAGTAAGGTTTATTACACTGAGTCTAGAAAGGGTTGGGGAAAGAGAGGCAGGTTATCAATGTTTACCTTTTACCTGTAATGATGTGTTCAAGGGAGAACTCTGTTCATTGAACATACATCTTATGTACTGTTAGAATCCGCTAAGGCAAAAGTAAGGTATGTAAAAACCACTTCTGTCAACCCAGTCCAGCTTATGTATTGCAGCTAATAATATTTGGTTAAATAATGTAATATCTGGGAGGAAGTCTATACTGGATGGGACATATGATTAGCAGAAATAAACCAGCTCTATTCAAGGCAAACCATGACTTTTCATTGTGAACTAGGACATCTGATCCTCTAATTAATACATATGGAGTGGCGTGTGTGTGTGTGTGTGTGTGTGTGTGTGTGTGTGTGTGTGTGTGTAGCTGTAAGAGAAAACTAGTTAGATAAGACCTCTATGAGCAGGTTACGTTTGATAAGAAGTCAGCTTTTGAACACATGGGCAGATATTTACAATCAGAGGGCACAAAAAATACAACAGTTCTAATCCAGGAATGAAATAAGTATGTCCAAGAACAGAATGTTGATTGGAGACAGAGAACCAAATGAGGATGAGAGTGATAGGCAGTGAGGTAGATCATATGCAAATATAACTAGCCCTTGGTTTGGTTTTAAAAAAAAATTGGAATGTAGTCACATCCATTTGTCATGTGTTCTCTATCAGAGCTTTCATGACATAAGAACACTGCTGAGCAGTGGAGACAGACATCCTATGACTGAAATGCACAAAATATTTACTATCCAGCTTTTTACAGAAAAAGCCAATCTTTGATACAGAGCATCAATATAATTGATATATAGTTGCATGTCAATTAAATAGAATAATACACAAATGAAATTGAATATCCCAATAAGATGTTATACCAAATTTCTAAAATATATTTTCTTCAATGATAGCACAGAATTTTTAATACCTTAAGGAAAATGACTTAATGGCTGTATTTGGCAATACAATTATGGTGTTTGTTAACTAGGGGATAATACAAGAAAAACATTCCAGTGAATAAATTTGATGGTAATTCACAAATTCTACATACAGGAATTTAGTTATAGTTTTTGCATAAATGAATGAAAAACAATTTAATGTGCTCCTTACCTGATTGTCAAGAAACAAAATCATAAGTAAACAATACATTCAGAAGATTTGTTAAAGCATAGTATGTCTGCTACATTTTTCCACTATATGTCTACTTATTCAAAATGCATACACAGGAAGTAATATTCAGTGGTTGGTGTGATTTTTAAATTTTGCACTATGAAGAGAAGAATACTTAAGAAATAAAATTGAAATGTATATATTGAATAAATTTATTGTTTAATTTTAATAATTTTAAAATAAACATTTTCATAGAGAATAATTAAATATAAAAGAGTACATTTGAGGCTGTGGAAATTTAATATTATTTTGATTAACTATCTCAATCAGATAAAATAAAAAATAAATTTTGCTTTAGCTAACGCATATATATGGAATCTAAAAAAAAAAAAGGTACTGATGAACCTAGTTGCAGGGCAGAAATAAAGAGGTAGACAAAGAGAATGGACTTGAGGACATGGGGTGGGAGGGCGAAGCTGGGGCGAAGTGAGAGAGTAGCATTGACATATATACACTACCAAATGTAAAATAGATAGCTAGTGGGAAGCAGCCACATAGCACAGAGAGATGGGCTCGGTGCTTTGCGATGACCTAGAGGGGTGGGATAGGGAGGGTGGAAGGCAGGCTCAAGAAGGAGGGGATATGGGGACATGTGTATGCACACGGCTGATTCGCTTTGTTGGGCGACAGAATTTAATGCAGTATTGTGAAGCAATTATACTCCAATAAAGATCTATTTTAAAAAAAAATTGAAAAGCGACATTCTTCCCCTAATAATTTTAGCCAACTCAGTTGCATTAACATTTTTCCATTCAGTTGAAAATAATGCAAGACAAAGCAAAGCAGAAACCCTGCCAAGTTTCAATTGGCTTTACACTTAGAACACAGATAAGCTTCTCTACTCAAAATGAAATATTTTTCTTTGTGCAGATTACATTTCAGTGCATCAATGCATCTCGAGATAAGGTAGCTCATTTTGTTTCCTGCCAATCCTGTGCTTAATGTCCATTTCTCAACTTCATTAATAATCACTCCAAACAAAACATTCACCTTTAAAATATATTATAGAGATATGTCAGATTATTCTCCTAGTGACAGAGATTCTAAAGGGGTAATAACAATTTAAAGGATCACCATTGGTGGAAACACACATCTGGTATTTAGTCCTTTCTTTTATAACAGGCCTATTTCTCACCATAGCCTCTGGAGGGTCACTGACTGGGTTTGTTGCTGGATGCCAAGGGTCACTCATTGTGTGAATTTGGACAGGTTCTCTAATACTTCTGTGTCCATTTACTCATCTCTAAAATGGGAAATATATTAATATCTCATTAGTTTTTTGTTATATACGAGCCAATAAACATAATACATGGAGAATGTTGCCACACATGTATTAAACTTTAATAAATACTATTATTTTGTTAATAAAGATTGTTTGCTACCTTCTTACCCACTCTCAAATTGCCTGATTTACTTTCTTTTCAATATTATTTATTTATTTTTTTTGCGGTACACGGGCCTCTCACTGTTGTAGCCTCTCCCGTTGCGGAGCACAGGCTCCGGACGCACAGGCTCAGCGGCCATGGCTCACAGGCCCAGCCGCTCCGTGGCATGTGGGATCTTCCCGGACCGGACCGGGGCACGAACCCGTGTCCTCTGCATCGGCAGGCGGACTCTCAACCACTGCGCCACCAGGGAAGCCCTCAATATTATTTTTATATAATCTTAAAATATTTATTATTTTTACATATGATCTTGGCTCTCTACAGATTCAAATTCTGAGAATTTGTCCTAAGAATAAATGCATTTCTGAGATCGAATATAGAGATGCCTACTGTATATATCTCTGGATATTGACTGGAAATATATAAACATTCATAATACGTAGACGTGTATCTTCAATTCTCGTTAGAGAATAATCCATGGTTTTAAAGGAACAATTGTGTAAAGCAGATTTGGGCTAACAATTTTGCTAATGGAACTTGAAACTATTCTACTTTTTTTCAAGAAGCTTAAAAAAGGAAGCCTAAGATTACTCATATCATTCTTTACTTATTCAAGAATAACATAAAACATTCACATTGGAGTACAGAGAGGAGCTTACAAGAGAGATTCAACTGAAGGAGAGATATGGATGAACTTGTAAAAATAACTGGTTGTGCATGAAAAGCTAATTTTCTGAATTCCATATGTATATTTCATATATATATTTTCAAATTACATATATGTATTTTCAAATTACATCTTTTATAAAAAATTGTATATATATATATATATATATATATATATATATATATATTCTCAAACAAAACTAAGACTGAAACTCAGTATACAGAAGCAAATTGTTTATTAGTTTTGCAAATCAAACTGGGAAGGTTCTTGGTCTAGACATTCTTTGAAATTAGGTTAATCAAGTAATGCTTTTATAACTTCTAACTTTAACCAGAAGTAGTATTCATTGCTACTGAAATGTTCAATTACTTTCTTCTTTTGCGCAAGTCTAGCTTCCTTGTCTTCCCTAAACACAAGTTCCCAGTTCCACTGCTGGTCTGCACTTGGGTTGCCATTTCCTGCTCCATGGCCTGGAAACTGTTTCCAGGGGGTAAGTCGGTAATATTATCACACTCAACTTTCTAATTTCCCTTATCCCAGAAATCACAGTTCCACACAGTCCTGTTTTATAGTGTCTATAGTAACCATTTTCATATAAATTTCCCAATTTTTTAGTTTTAAAGATATAAAGTAAGTCTCCTTACTGTAACTGCACTTTATTCAGAAGTGAAAGAGTATAATTTTTTTTGCGGGGGGGTCTCATAAACAGATGCACCTGGGTATTAAATTTTTAGCAATCTGAGAATCTCTTTTAATGAGATTTGTATAGTCTATAAGTATTATAGTTATTGAAAGATTGCATTGATATTTTGATATTTAGTTTTATTTGCCCTGACTTTTATTTGCTCCTTTTCTGAATTCTACTTCCCTTATTTTATTGATCATTACAAATTCTCTTTCTAAGTTTTGGGGAGTGCTCTTAAAAGTTTGGCATGGGTATATGCTTTAGCATACATCATGATTTTTTTTTAACATCTTTATTGGACTATAATTGCTTTACAATGTTGTGTTAGTTTCTGCTGTATAACAAAGTGAATCAGCTCTACGTATACATTTATCCCCATATCCCCTCCCTCTTGCGTCTCCCTCCGACCCTCCATATCCCACCCCTCTAAATGGTCACAAAGCGCAGAGCTGATCTCCCGGTGCTATGCAGCTGCTTCTCATTAGCTATCTATTTTACATGTATATATGTCCATGCCAATCTCTCACTTCATCCCAGCTTACCCTTCCCCCTCCCCATGTACTCAAGTCCATTCTCTACGTCTGTGTCTTTATTCCTGTCCTGCCCCTAGGTTCTTCAGAACCATGTATTTTTTTCAGATTCCATATATGTGTGTTAGCATACAGTATTTGATTTTATCTTTCTGACTTACTTCACTCTGTATAATAGACTCTAAGTCTATCCACCTCACTACAAATAACTCAATTTTGCTTTGTTTTATGGCTAAGTAATATTCCATTGTATATATGTGCCACCTCTTCTTTATCCATTCATCTATTGATGGACACTTAGGTTGCTTCCATGTCCTGGCTATTTTAAATAGAGCGGCAATGAACATTGTGGTACATGATTATTTTTGAATTATGGTTTTCTCAGGGTATATGCCCAGGGTCTCCGCTAGACAGCATATATTCAGGTCTTGTTTTTGTATCGATTCAGCCACTCTATGTCTTTTGGTTGGGGCATTTAGTCCATTTACATTTAAGGTAATTATCAATATGTAGGTTCCTATTACCATTTTATTAATTGTTTTGGGTTTGTTATTGTAGGTCTTCTCCTTCTCTTGTGTTCCTGCCTAGAGAAGTTCCTTTACCATTTGTTGTAAAGCTGGTTTGGTGGTGCTGAATTCTCTTAGCTTTTGCTTGTCTGTAAAGATTATAATTTCTCTGTCGAATCTGAATGAGATCCTTGCTGGGTAGAGCAATCTTGGTTGTAGGTTTTTCCCTTTCATCATTTAAAATATGTCCTGCCTCTCCCTTCTGGCTTGCAGAATTTCTGCTGAAAGATCAGCTGTTTACCTTGTAGGGATTCCCTTTTATGTTATTTGTTGCTTTTCCCTTGCTACTTTTAATATTTTTTGTTTGTATATAATATCTGATAATTTGATTAATATGTGTCTTGGCATGTTTCTCCTTGGATTTATCCTGTATGGACCTGTCTGCGCTTCCTGGACTTGACTATTTCCTTTCCCATATTAGGGAAGTTGTCAACTATAATCTCTTCAAATATTTTCTCAGTCCCTTTCTCTTTCTCTTCTTCTTCTGGGACCCTTATCATTTGAATCTGGTGCATTTAATGTTGTCACAGAGATCTCTGAGACTGTCTTTTCATTCTTTTTTCTTTATTCTGCTCTGCAGTAGTTATTTCCACTATTTTATCTTCCAGGTCACTTGTCTGTTTTCTGCCTCTGTTATTCTGCTCTTGATTACTTCTAGAGAATTTAAAATTTCATTTACTGTGTTCTTCATCATTGTTTGTTTGCCCTTTAGTACTTCTAGGTCCTTATTAAATGTTTCTTATATTTTCTCCATTCTATTTCCAAGATTTTGGATCATCTTTGCTATCAATTACTCTGAATTCTTTTTCAGGTAGGTTGCCTATTTCCTCTTCATTTGTTTGGTCTGGTGGGTTTTTACCTTGCTCCTTCATCTGCTGCATATTTCTCTGACTTCTCATTTTGCTTAACTTACTGTGTTTGGGGTCTCCTTTTCACAGGCTGCATGTTTGTAATTCCTATGGTTTTTGGTGTCTTCCCCCACTGGATAAGTTTGGTTCAGTGGGCTGTGTAGGCTTCCTGGTGGAAGGGACTGGTGCCTGTGTTCTGGTGGATGAGGCTGGATCTTGTCTTTGTGGTAGGCAGTACCGTGTCCTGGGGTGTGTTTGGAGATGTCTGTGAACTTATTATGATTTTAGTAGGCAGCCTCTCTGCTAATGGGTGGGGTTGTGTTCCTGTCTTGCTAGTTGTTTGGCATGTGGTGCTCAGCACTGGAGTTTTCTGGTTGTTGAGTGGAGCTGGGTCTTAGCATTGAGACAGAGATTATCTGGGAGAGCTCTTGCCAATTGATATTATGTTGGGCTGGGAGGTCTCTGGTGGTCCAATGTCCTGAACTCGGCCTTCCACCTCAGAGGTTCAGGCCTGACAACCGGCCAGAATACCAAGACCCTTTCAGTCACATGGCAAGTAGTTGGGGATTTTCTTGCCTTTTGGGAAGTCTGAGGTCTTCTGCCAGTGTTCAGGAGGTGTTCTGTAGGAGTTGTTCCACATGTAGATGTATTTTTCATTTATTTGTGGGGAGAAATGTGATCTCCACGTCTTACACCTCTGCCAACTTGAAGCTCCTCCATCTGTCATGATTTCTATCTTCAGATCTCTACCATCATTTGACTTTTCCATTTCAGCACCTATTGTTGTTTTTCATGGTTCTAATAAATTCTTTGGCAAATTTTCCTAGTGGATTTTCATATTATCCTGTTCATTTACTTTTATTTTTTATCTCTATGTAATTATTTTAATAATTGATTTTTTATTATATCTTTCAGGTTATTGTACTACTTTAACTAGAGTTGCTAATTATTCCAAAAACTGGCGCTTACTTCACAGAGATTTCTTGGTGTTTCCAGCTCTTAAAGATTTCTTTTTTTTCCCTTAAATCTTGAATATGTTTCTAAAACTCTGTGTTTTGATGTGATTGTTATTATAGATGATTTTGCTATTTTTATGTGATTACAATGCAAGAAGGCTCATTATATATTATTCTGATTTAATCTTTGTAAAGTTCTCTCTCTTCTCTATTTCCCATGCTTTTTCTACTATATTGTCTCCCAAATCTTTAACTTTAAATGTGAGAAATTTAAAGCATATTTATCTTAATGCTACAAATTTTAAGTATATTTTTGAAAGTTAGTTTTAACGTAAGTAAAATATGGAAATATTAACAAAAAGGTAATATTTGTATACTACCACTCTATACCAGATTGAAATGCTCTTCTGAAATGATCTACTGATACAATAATGATTATCCACTGACCCCAAATCATCTGACATTCCCTAACTTATATGATGGTAGATTAAAATTTCATCTAACAGAGTTTAAGCAAATAAAAATTCACAATTTTTAAATACAGGAGCTATCATCCTTGAAGAATTGGAATGTATTGTTAAGTTTGGAAATTAGATAACCAAGATTTGAGGAATGATACTTAAATATGGAGAAACAGTGTCCTCAAGTGTGTAATAGTTTGTTTCTTCAAGTGTGTAATTGCTTGGGTTAGGGTCAGCAGAAGAAAGAAAAAAGCATAAGGAAGAGATATGGAGTGCATTTACATACACCCTATTTTCACTTATTTTCCTTTGGAATTAGAACTTACTGAAATAGTTTTTGATGTTTTTGAGAAAAAAATACTAGTAGAAAAGCAGTAAACAGAAAAACATAATGACATAATCTGTAAGAAAATAGGTTTATGTTACTTTAAAGTAATAATTTGGATATATTTGTGTCCCATATAACTTAAATATTTTACACTTCTTGTGGTACTGAAGTTCCATCAGTAAACCTGTCATTCATATTCTCTATGTCCTTGTAATATCTTATCTCATAGAATCCACTTCATGACTTCTTGCAATCGAAAGACCTTATTAAGGTCCTGTGAATTCTGAAAGGATGTTTCTCTTCCTGCTTTTGTTCAGCTACCATTCCACAGTTTTTCAGCTTGCTCCCACATTTTAGTTGAGAACTCATTTTTTGGTTGCCTTTTTTTTAATGATCTAGTTCCTCACTTCTCAACTCCCACTCATATTAAAATATAGTCACTGGTTACAGGTGATTAATCTTTAAAAGATGGTATTTTAATCAGGTTGACATATTGAGATTATGAATGAAAATAGCAAGAAATGAGCTGGAGTAGCCACATGAGATTTAAACACAGGGATTAATGTTGACTCCATGGATAGAAGACAAATGTACCTGTTATACTCTATACCTGAAAAAATACAGCTCAAACTTTTTTGTCAAGTAGGAGGCATTAAGAAAATCGGTAACCCTTTAAAATAATTAATGCAATTAATCATTGTTGAAATCATTGTCAAAATCCCAAAGAACTAGTTATGACATGCACATTAATACCAAATGAGTTCATCATGATTAATATTGTGACAATAAACACCAGAGGAAATTAATAATGATCAGCTATTATTTTAAAGCCCTGCTACAGAATTCAAATATTTTACCTTGAAATGTAAACATTTTTAAGGTATATACTACACACATTTTAAAAATGTGTTTTTAGTCAACTTAATTTCATTTAATACTTTTATTTCAAAAATACTTATTAAAAGATAATATAAGTTTTTTCTCATTTCTACCCAGTGAGAAGTGATTATGGCATTAGACAGACAATGTGATTCAATTTTAGGTAATGGAATTTTGAATTTTTAAATTAAATTAAATTTAATTTAAATTAGAACCTCCACTACAAGCAGAGAACTGTGTCATTTATTTATTTTTTTCTCAAAGTGACATTCTTCTTCTCAAATTAAGGACATTTATGTGACTAGAAGCATTAACGTTCCCCAAGTCAGAGTGTATGGCTACTCGAAGTACATGATTTTTCTAGGGCAGAGCCCCTTAGTTAGTCAGTCAGTTTTAGCAGGACATTACTATAAGTTGAATCTGTGCAAATATTGGGAAGCCTCAATTAGTCAATATTACTGTTAAACAAACTGTTTTCATAGGTCAATGATAATTTTAAATTATTGCTTCTTTGTCAGCTCTAATTGTCACTCCTCCTGGAGAAGAAGACTCAAGGAAAGTAACCCCTAATCCCAAACTTGCCCGTACAGATTACTTCCTCCTAAAATCTCTTTGATTTTCATTGATTTTATTCCCTTGGTGGTCTTCTGTTACTATGGCCTATTTTGAGAAGTTTTTGGTCTTGCTTCATAGGAACAGTCTGTCCCGTTTAGCACACCATAAATGATGTTATTATACCCACTATTTAATTCTTCAGTTTAAACAAATCCTGAATATCACCAAACTCTGTACACTATATGGAAAAAAACTCAATAAGTATGCCCAATATTCTTTCTCTTATAGGCCCCTTGTACAGAATCGCAATTCCTTAACCCCATAATTTTTAAATCTGTGCTTCCTCTGCAATGTGAAGTTTCTCAAGGTTATCACACAGTGTTAACAAAATAATCTTTTCTGCTTCTTGCACAGATAACAGTAACTTGTTTTATCATGGGAGTGTCTCTTTTGTCTCTCATCCCCTCTGACCTGATCTTGGGTGAATTATTACTATGTAGCTTTCAGCAGCTCAGCTAGACTTGTATTCTGATAAGACTTCACTCAATCCACTAAGAAAACCCATACTCTTCCACTAAAATGGACTGTAGCTCACAGACTGGTAATGTTAGGGCTTCACAGTTTTGATATCATTGTCACTATTGTTCCACCCACTGCTTCTGCTTTTCCCTCCAGCACCAAACAGGAAGAGAAATGTATCCTCTGTTTGTGGGGAACATTGGAAATGACACATAGCTGGAGTAATAGGTGTTTTAGGTTTACTTATACATTACTGTTCTTTCCCTCACTGACAGCCATACTTCCCATTCCCAACTTAAATGGAGCCACAATATGTGGACATAACTAGTCTGGAATGGATCTGAGTAGCAATAGCCATAATGCATTTTAAGCACAACAACCCTCTGGTCCCCAAATTTTGTGACTGAGACTAGCTCATCATGCCAGATTCCTCTTCTATCTAGGACTTTGCCTTTTAGGTAAGATTAGAGTCTTTCTGTCTTGCAATAATTGCCTCTTAGTCTACCACCTTGATACAATTTTAGTTATTTCTCTGGGAGTTTCTTCAGACCACATACAAATAAAATGACACAAAATGGGGGGATTCCCTGGAGGTCCAGTGGTTAGGACTCCATTCCTTCACTTCTGGGTCCCGGTTCTAACCCTGGTGAGGGAACTAAGATCCCACAAGCCTCACAGTGCAGCCAAAAAAAAAGACAGAAAAATGGTGTTGGAAATATAGAGAACAGTCATCAGTGACATATATTCAATTTCAATGTAGCCTCAATCTTGAAATCCTACAACGTTAGGAGAAAAAAAGCTCTTATAATTTATATCCCTTTATGAAAAATTATGATTACATTAACATAAATAAGAATCAATATATGTTTGGATAACAAAATTATAAAGTCCAATACCCAGTGACATATCAATCTCTAAATGCACGTAAAATCATGCTTTAATCCACATAAAGCCTTGCTTAAATGATAATTATAGAGACAGCATTGAGCCAGCATCAATAAAGTTGTGAATAAAGAATAAATAAATGAATCAATCAATGTATTTTACAGTCTATAATTGAAAACGACTGGATAAGCCATTAAAAAGTGGTCGTGCCTTTTTAAGGATGTGCAGTTGCAGTCTTGTGTCTGTACAAAGAGGAATTTTGTTCTTGATAGGATTCCAACCAGGAAATTGTTTTTCTCAACAAAATTATTTTAAAATAGCCTTCTCTTTATCACATATAAAAAAGTAAAACAACACAACTTTTATAACACAGATACCAAAATACCCAGGATAAAAAGCAGGCATACAGGCTTCCCTGGTGGCGCAGTGGTTAAGAATACACCTGCCAATGCAGAGGGCACAGGTTCGATCCCTGGTCCAGGAAGATCCCCCATGCTGCAGAGCAAGTAAGCCCATGTGCCACAACTACTGAGCCTGTGCTCTAGAGCCGTAAGCCACAACTACTGAGCCCGCATGCTGAAACTAATGAAGCCCGCACGCTTAGAGCCCGCGTTCTGCAACAAGAGAAGCCACTGCAATGAGAAGTCCGTGCACTGCAATGAAGAGTAGCCCCAGCTCGCCACAACTAGAGAAAGCCTGCGCACAGCAGTGAAGACTCAACGCAGCCAAAAATAATAAATAAACAAATAAATAAATTAATTAATTAAAAGCAGGCATACAGCCTGAGCCACAGATAACTTTGGAAAACAAACGAAACAGACATTCAGAATTTTTCAAATTATATGAGAAGTAAACAGTCTTTTTCACCTTCAGAAAGGGATATATGTTCTATACTATGATAGATATTAAAGAATCGTATACAGTAAGAACTTTTCTGCAAATAGCAGTAAGGTTCCTAACAAAAGAAAGGGCAAACCCCAGTTCAAAGGAAGCACTTTAGATACACAGAAAGCAAACAGTAGACTTGAACAGATATGCATTTGCTAAATAAAGGAAAGGGTGTGGTCAGTATAAAATGTTTAGGTGAAAATACATATGTGTGTTTCTTTCATTTAACTGAGCTTAGCATATTAGATGCCTCCTTTTATTCTGAAAATTTACATTGTCAAATCTAGGTAGCTCAATCATGCTGGTTATTAAAATTGGTCAATTCTATATTACATCATAATCAATACAGATACCCACCTTCCCCTTTTTCTTTCTCCTTTGATTTCAGAGTGATATATAATCTCCCATGGGTCTTATGTATCAACCTAACTTGGGAAAGGCCCTTGTACTTTCCTTTGCCTTTTTAAACATCTGTTGTTAAACAGCTGGCCTGCCTGCATGATGTCATTTGTACTGGGGGGATGTCTTTGGTCCTGCCTCTGATGATCAGATCCACAATATGTCCTCCATCCTCAAATTCAGATTCCTCTTAGATACCCTTGAACATGCCTTTTCTCTCTTGACATCAGTGCGGTCCTCCAAACTTTGAAGTCTCCAAAACTTTTAATCAATTTCCTGTACCATGCGTATCATTTAGGACGTCCAGAACCCTGGAATGCTGCCATATTGTGATTGAATCATTTGTGTGGACTGTGTGTGCATGGGCCATGGAGGAAAAATTGTCATTGGTTCAAGGTAACAAAACAAAAGGTATCATTTCACAAATATAAAACTGTAATATATCAACCATGAAGGGTTGAAGAAACAAAAGTATAAGCTAGAATAATTTTAAATCATCTGAAATCTCATCATACTGTCCTCTAGTGGCTATCGTTCTTCTCTTTTAGTTTTTTGTTTTCAAATTTAAATATAATTAAAGTAGTCTGTATTGTAACCTAATTTTTGTCAATAACCCTCACATCATATGCATTTTATTTAAAATTATATTTATTAGATGGATTTTATTCTAATATATGGATGGATTTTAATATACTTAAATAATTCATTCCCTTAGGCATGTGGGTTGGTTTCAATTTTTAAGTAATATTAGAAATATTATGAAATATGTGGAGCAACAAGCCAGAACCTAGAATGTATATATTAATGTACCTTTCTGATAAAATGTATAAAAATGTAGAAAACTCAATAGAAAGGGAACTACTATGTCAGATAATTTTTATAATTTTTAATCTTCAATTGCATGAGCTTCTGAAAATGTCGTGTATGTTTATACAACTAACTGCTGTGTATATTAATGGTCATTTCCTACTATTCATATTACTGTAGGTTTTATAATTAGAAATCTCAACTTCAATTTAATTTAAAAAATACAATAATTAATTACCATGTAAACCTGCAGTTGTTTGATCACAAGGACATGTAAATAATGTACATATTTTTGGTATGATTATAAAGTTATTTCATAAAATATTTCACTATGGTCTATCATATTTTTATTGGTACTGTTTACTTTTTTCACAAATATATGTATGCTTTATTTTATAATTTTATTTAAGAGTATTAACTCTGTGTCTATAGGGTGCAAGTATTTTTACAGTTTATATTTTTGTTACAAACTTATTTTTTGTCATACATAAACTTTATTTCCCATTATAGTTTTTTTTTTAACAAAACTCTTTTTCTTTTTTAAAAAAAATTTATTATTTATTTATTTATTGGCCATGGTCACGTGGCACGTGGGATCTTAGTTCCCCAACCAGGGATCGAACCCGAACTCTCGACATTGAGAGCACACAGTTTTAACCACTGGACCGCCAGGGAATCCCATCCTATTACAGTTTACGTTATGTTTAGAATGTCCTTTACAGCATAGATGTTAGATGAATATTTAACGTTTTTCTAGTTCTTTTGTGTGTTATATATGTGAATTGCTATAAGTATTATTAAAATATATTTGATGCATACAAAAGAATATGTACATATATATCACAAGACATTACACTACAATACAAAACAATAATAAAATTAAAAACCCAAACAACACACTGCCCAATCGAAGAACTTTATGTCTCTTATCTATTTTAAAAACAATCAACTAACTAAACTTAAAAGATCTTACTGGCTTTATTTAATTATTCATGAATCGGACAGCATATAAAAAAAGCCCCAAAAAGCTGTGCACAATGAAAGACACAGGCAGAATGAAGCAAGAGCAAGGAAGTTATACCAGGCAAAATAGCAGATTGGTTTTTGCAAGGTTGCTTTCTTAATAGGGGATGGCAGGGGTTTATCAGTAGGTTATGTATGTAGTGCCGATCAGGTAATGCCTGATTGGTTGGTTTAAGCCTCCATTTCTGGAAGAGCAATACTATGATTAAGTCTTGGTTTGGTGAAGTGGATCTTAGCCATAAGCAACTCCATTTTGGTCTTGTTTTTAACAATAGACATATATACTGAGGCTTGAATTCTAATTTTGCAGTTTTTGTTGTTGTTGTTGTTTTTTATTTTTTTGCAGTACGCGGGCCTCTCACCGCTGCGGCCTCTCCCGTTGCGGAGCACAGGCTCTGGACGCGCAGGCCCAGCGGCCGTGGCTCACCGGCCCACCCTCTCCGCGGCACGTGGGATCCTCCCGGACCGGGGCACGAATCCGTGCCCCCGGCATCGGCAGGCGGACTCTCAACCACTGCGCCACCAGGGAAGCCCGCAGTTATTTTTTTCTTAACACTTTGAGAATATTATTTCATTGTGTTCTAGTTTCTGTTTTACAGATAAGGACACTGCTGTCAGATCCATGTTGTTATTCACTAGAAGATTTCATTTTCTGTCCGGTGACATTTTTTGTCCTTTATGTAGAAGAGCCAATGGCCAATGAATGTGAATAGGCTTGTTTTTGTGAACTCTTTCCTAAACCAATAAACAAATCTTTTTTGTAGAGGGACAGAGTCTAGTGCCTAGGTTAGAATTCAGCTTATAAACTTTAAAATTTTTCTTTCCATTACATGGGGGAAACAGCCTAATATTAGTCCTTTCAAAAGTCCTGCTTATATCATTACACAAAATCCTTGCCCAAGAACAGGTCTAGCCTTGAAACAGACTTACTCATAGAAGCTACTATATTGCTATGCTTCTATTATATTGATAATATTGTTTGGTGAACAAGAGTCAAAGGCATATGAAAAAGACAAGTTACATGAAGAAGATAAAACACACACAGATACACATGCACATACTATGGCTTTAGGGAAATAAAAAATGATATTAAGAAAATAAAATTTTAATTTAAAATTTCATAAATTTTAAGAGAATTTTCCTCCATAAGTTAAGAACCTGATACTCTTTTATTTACAGGGAACATTTGGAGAAAAAGAAAGCAGTCATGGAGATGAAAAGTATGTTGCTAAAGTAATGTAAAATTAAATTTGGCTTTCTGACTCATGGTCTTAAATGGACACAAATCATTGCTAAATTAGTAAACAACAGACTAGCAGAAATAGTATGTAAATAAAGTAACTTATCTCCTTGATAGTAGCCTTCCTATTGTTTCCCCATATTTAAATTTGAAATAAAGTTCTTTTCTTAATAAGCAGAACTGCAATTTTATAGTGTGGTATTAAAACCATCTCATTCTTTTTTTTCCTTTAGTGAACTTGAAAGTTGAATTTAGAGCACATTTGTAATTTTTATTAATATGATATGATTTACTAATGCAGTGAAATTCTGTGCAGTGTGAATGGGGCCTTAAAAATGTCAAATTAGAATCAGAGTTTATATGGAGAAATGAAATACTGCAAAGTTCTTCAGTCACAATGTCTTGTCAGTTTACCTCCTGCTTGCAGAACCAAATTTCTCTTTCCCATGCAGACTCTCAAATGTTTAAAACTGTAAATGAATTAGTTGAGTAATAAAGACATAATATAACGTTGCATTTTAAAAACAGCATTAGCCTTTGTATTAAAAAATTATTGCCAAAACAATAAGAAATACCAGGTTGGTTTTTATTATTAGGAATTAACAACTTATAGTTAAAATAGAAATAATTCCAATAACTAAAAGTTATGAGTACTTCCTAACTGGTAGACAGTGTGCTAGCTTTTTATACACATCATATCTATCAGTAGGCATTATTGTCCCCATTTTACAGATGAAAATATTCAGGCTCAGAGAAGAAAAGTAACTTGCTCAAAGTCACAGCACCAGGATTGGAGGCCAAGTCTGTATGAATTCAAAGTACATTCCCTTAACTATACTCTTAATAAACCACAGTGCTACAACATTGTATACATACAGATGTTTTAAATGTTGTTATTGTTATTTCAGTGTTTCAGTATTATCAGCTAATTTTTAGAATATATTTTTATGTAATTCATGTGAGTTACCTGAAAATATCAATAATAACTTATTTTTTATTTTATTTTTTTATGGAAGTATACTTGATTAACAATAATATTAGTTTCAGGTGTACAGCATAGTGATTCAATACTTTTGTAGATTACCCTCCATTTAAAGTTATTAAAAATATTGGCTAGGGCCTCCCTGGTGGCGCAGTGGTTGAGAGTCCGCCTGCCGATGCAGGGGACATGGGTTCGTGCCCCGGTCCGGGAAGATCCCACATGCCGCGGAGCGGCTGGGCCCGTGAGCCATGGCCGCTGAGCCTGAGCGTCCGGAGCTTGTGCTCCGCAATGGGACAGGCCACAACAGTGAGAGGCCCGCATACCGCAGAAACAACAACAACAACAAAAAACATATATATATATATATATATATATATATAGGCTTTTTTCCCTGTGCTGTACAATATATCCTTGTAGATCATTTATTTTAAACATAGTAGTTTGTACCTCTTAATTACCAACCCCTTTTGACCCTTTCTCCTTTCTATCTCCCCACTAGTTTGCTCTCCATATCTGTATGTTTCTGTTTGGTTATATTCATTCTTTTGTTTGTTTGGTTTTTTTTTTAGGTTCTATATATAAGTGAATACATACAGTATTTGTCTTTCTCTGTCTGACATTTCACTAAGTATAATACCTTCTAGGTCCAGGTGGTTAGGAGCTTGGGTTCGGGAGCTGAATCTGACTTCTGTTTTCAATGTTTAATATTTATTTGTTTTGGGAAAATTATATGGCTTCTCTATTCTTTACTTTCTGCATATATAAAATGGATAAAAATGATACCACTTCACAGTGCCATTTTGAGATTTAAATGAGTTCATGTTTGTAAAGCACTTAAAAACATGCATGGGGGCTTGCCTGGTGGCGCAGTGGTTGGGAGTCTGCCTGCTGATGCAGGGGACGCGGGTTCGTGACCCGGTCCGGGAGGATCCCACATGCCGCGGAGCGGCTGGACCCGTGGGCCATGGCCACTGGGCCTGCGCGTCCGGAGCCTGTGCTCCGCAACGGGAGAGGCCACAACAGTGAGAGGCCCGCGTACTGCAAAAAAAAAAAAAAAAAAAAAATGCACGGGAAAATACACACTCAAAAATATTAGCTATTATTATTAGCCTTCATTATTTAGCTCTGCAGATTTAAAGTAACATGGCTAAACATTTTATTATAACTGTGATCTACTATCAGCATGCTGCTATTATCAAACTAAGTATGGTTTAATTACCATAATAATTATTAGAACTGTGTTTTTTGAAATGAATAAATGCATAGAAGAAAGTAGATGAATTTGTTTAAAAAGCTAAGCTTCAGATGTGAATTTCAATCACTTGCAGTTAATTAGAAAAATTATACTTGGAGAAATATATAAATATGAAAGCAGTGAACTAAAGTATCCCAAAAAACAGAATCTAGCTTGCTTTCTGCTATTGATTTTTATACTATAACCACAAAGCTCTGCAGAAACTTAGATATGAGACTGAGAGGTAATCAGTGAGACCTAAATATTTCCTAAGAGAACAACGATTGTTAATAAACTAGCATTTACCTTTTTTGTGAATCATAAAATAAAGACGCTCATGTATTTGTCATAAATAGTTAAATTTTAATGTAATTTATGTCATTTATATTTTATATGCAAAACGAAGAATATTATCAACAAATGTTGGCTGAGAAAGAATAATCACTGGGATTAATATAACTGCCATAGGGCTTCCCTGGTGGCGCAGTGGTTGAGAGTCCGCCTGCCGATGCAGGGGACATGGGTTCGTGCCCCGGTCCGGGAAGATCCCACATGCCGTGGAGCGGCTGGGCCCGTAAACCATGGCCGCTGAGCCTGCGCGTCCGGAGCCTCTGCTCCGCAATGGGAGAGGCCACAGCAGTGGGAGGCCCACGTACCGCAAAAAAAAAAAAAAAAAAAAACTGTCATTGATAATTGATTTTGATTAACATTGATTAAGTTTAGTCTTTGCTAATTTACTAATAAATGGAAAAAAATCACCATTGGTAAGGCAAATTCATACGGATGCACTGCAAACACAATACTGAACCTCAAGCAGAGCAATTTTCAGAAATGGCAAAACATTTCTTTAGACAGTTTATTTTAATTGTCACTATTTAAAAGAAGAATGCCAAAATAATTGTGGCTTAATATTTTAATCTAAAACTAGTTAAACAGCTCTTGAATATATATCATTATATCCAGGTTTTCCCCAAAGTTCATGAGGAATTATACTCTATAGATGCAAATGCTAATTTATACCTGTTTATTATTATTGGTCAGAAAATTCTCCTGATTACATTTTCCCTAATGTATACATACTTTCTTAATTCCCTATACTGAAATGCTATTAAAACTGGTTTTTTATTTTTCATTACAACACTTAAAATTGTTTCTATTTATTATATTCTACTTGTGGTCTTTGGTGGATGGAAGTGTTCTCCTAAAATATGCCTTTGAATTTATAAATAATTTTTTTTGAAAAGTGCCTCTGTCACATGAATAAATGCAAATAATAAAAGTTGCTAGAATGGAAAGCTTGTTAAAGATCAACTCATTTTAGCTTTCATTTACATTGCATTGGAGGTATAACAGTGTTAGAAATAAATTTAGACAAAGTCATTATTCTTCAAATAAAAGGCTTTCTAGAAATGTTTATGACCATAATCACATTGTTTTCAGAGTAATGAATTTTATACATTACAAAACATCATTTAGATATATTTAAATATTATAAAAGCATTTAGCTATTACAATGGACAACTAAGACAAAGTCTTACTAGAAAATCTGTTCTAACAAAACATATATGTTTAACATACAAAAATAACTAATTGTATTAGAAGTTTTCTTACTTTATACTTAATCAAGCTGGTTGAGTTCATTAGATCATCAATTTTGTTAATAAGCACTGTATGTTTATTGTAGAATATCTATCCTTCATCAATAATAACATTATCACTACCTCTCTTGCTAGTCAGTTAAACTTATTAACATATTATCTCATTGCAAATAAGAATATAAACACAACAGAGTTACATTTGCGTTCTCTTTAAACCATTATTTTTTCCAAATGGAAGTGGAAAATTGTAACACTTAACTATTAAGCAGAAAATCAATGCCAGAATAAGTCAGTAGAAAAGATCGTGGGAAGGTACATTACAAATAGTTACAGGAAATAAAAAGTAGCCAAATAGCTTTTATAAAGACAGAGACACATTTAAGTAAACAGTGTAGGAAATGTCTAAATATGTAGAGGAACTGTCACAGATTATAATCTTGAAAGATCTTTCTAAATTTCTTATTGAATTTCAGAGCTGTCAAATGTATATAGAGTATAGAACACATTTGTTCCTTGCTTCTCTTTTAAAATATTTGTAGTGAAATAATTTTTAAATTAGAAATAATACAGAGAGTGG
This sequence comes from Stenella coeruleoalba, assembly GCF_951394435.1. Taxonomy (NCBI): domain Eukaryota; kingdom Metazoa; phylum Chordata; class Mammalia; order Artiodactyla; family Delphinidae; genus Stenella; species Stenella coeruleoalba. The sequence goes on from NC_137169.1 coordinate 135,534,634, forward strand.
ACAACCATATTAAAGGGAAAGTATTGAGTAGAATTTGACATGTGCCTCTGTGATTACTAGGAAGAACTATACAAATGGGCACATATAGGTTTAAGAAAAAAATGGAAAATGTGAAGAGTATATTCAGTTAAAACCAAGACTGTAGTTTCTGGTTATTTTATGGTCTTAAACTTCTGAGAAAAGTATTCTTTCAGGAAACATATCATTAATATATTTATGATAATGATTAATGTTATACCCTCATCCAAGATATTTGTAATTAACATGGAAGAAATAGGTAACTTACTGGTGTTTGAAAAACAACTAGTGAAATAAATATTATTTTGACTGTTTGCCCTTAAGATAATATGGAATTTGAACTGCCATTATTACACATGTTAAACAGAGGTCATAAATCCAGTGCCTAAGGGATGGTGGGATTATAAACTAGTTAGAAGTAATTGCCAAGGTATGTACCATTATAATGATTTTATTCCTTTTGCTCTATCATGTAAAAAAGGGATATAAGAACTAATATTTTACAATACCTCAATGCCATGTGGAAATGTCACTAGAGATATCTTAGATACAAAGGAAAGACTTTAATACTAAGGTTTAAAAATTCAAACTACAGGGCTTCCCTGGTGGCGCAGTGGTTGAGAGTCTGCCTGCTGATGCAGGGGACACGAATTTGTGCCCGGGTCCGGGAAGATCCCAGATGCCGCGGAGTGGCTGGGCCCATGAGCCATGGCCGCTGAGCCTGCATGTCCGGAGCCTATGCTCCACAACGGGAGAGGTCACAACAGTGAGAGGCCCGAGTACAGCAAAAATAAAAAAATTTAAATACATTTCAAAAGAACCAAGATACTCTAAATTTTTAAGGCTACTTACTGGTAAGAATATTGCTTATTTTGTATTGAATTGCAATTGCATAATTTTAGTGGACATTTAATTTCAATTTTATTTTTATGATTGTACCAGATATCTATTACTGCTTAATGAAGTGCTGCAAGATCTAGTGACTTAAAACAGCAAAATTGATTATTTCAAAGTTTCTGTACATCAGGAATCTGGGTAAGACTTTCCTGGGTACTCCCTTCAGGATTTCTCAGAGGCTGAAATTAAGGTGTAGACCCGCGTTGGGACCTCAACTGAAGACTTACTTGGGAAATAATGTGCTTCCAAGCTCACTCACATCACTGTTGGCAGGATTCAATTTACAGAGTGTCTTTGGACTGAGGGCTTTACTTCCTCCCCAGGTCTTGGCTACTGGCTGCCCTCGGTTCCTTACTGTGATGGCCTCTCTGTAGAGCAACTTTTACTACATGGCAACTTGCTTTATCAGAGCAAGAACATGAGAAGAGCCAGAGATACCGAGTACAAGCAAGATGGAAGTCAGTCTTCTATCGTCTAATCTCAGAGGTGGCATCCCATCACCTTCGCAGTATTCTACTTGTTAGAAGTAAGTGTCTAGGTCCAAGCCACATTCAATGGAAGGTGGTTGATTACGCAAGGGCCTGTGTGTCGGGAAGCAGGGCTCATTGGAAGCCGACTTAGACAACTGCCCATCACAACATAGAACTCCCACTCCAAAAATCTGTTCTTGACACTAATTTACATGTCTTTATTTTGCCAGTCTTTTTTTTCTTTCATTAACTATTACTACTTCATGACAGGAACTTTCATTGTTTCTATACTTATACCCTGTCAATATTTTTAAGAAAATTTCCTAAGCTACATGGTTTCTGTGCAATACTACTTTTCAACGCTACCAGTAGTGTGTGTGCTGGTAAATGCTTAACAACCAGCTCTCTGAAAATAATGTATGAGCTTATTATTTTTTGGTACTGATATAAAAGATATATAGAACACAATTTACAAATAATAAAAATATAATACCTTATTGTAGTTCCACATAGCCAATTGATTTTCACAGAATGCTTTTATTGATTTTTCCCAACCTCTTGTATCTGTAGCAAACTTGTGTTTGCAGTTTAACTATGATTTGAAAAAATCAGACTACAAATAAATGCAAGGAAGTGACACATATCATTGATAAATGAGTGTGCTTTGGCATGAATATTATTTAATAATTTTGCCTATTTAGCCAAAAGGATGAGAGTTAAATAATAAAAACATATTTTGGAAATTCCCTCATTAGTCAATGATATAAAAGGGTTCTTCACTGAATCAGATGATAGTGTTTAGTTATTAGAAAAATATTTTCTCGTTTGTGTTTGTGTGTGCTCACCACGTCATGACTACAGACATAGCAGCTTTTTAAGTTTAATCTGCATTATTAATATTTTCCCATCACTTTCTTAAGTCTAGGCAATCAACAAAACAGTGAATCAAGTGTAAATGATGGTTTAAATATTACCATCATGGCTGATATCAATCTACCAACATGATGTCACTTAATAGAGAGTTGGAAAGAAGTGCAGTAATACTACAGTAAGTTTCCTACATACCAACCTTCAAGTTGTGAACTTTCAAAGATGCTAACGAGTGTTCACATGTACAATCATGTAAGTTAGTTCACGTGTCTGGCATACATTGTGACGTGTGTGCATCCTCTACAAGCGGTTGTGCAGCTTGCCTTCCATCTCCTATTGCTAACGATCCTTCAGCTCTAACATCTCCCACCTCCTCTCCCCCTTCCACTACAGTAACTCTTCTTGCTTGTTCACTCGATGCCAGCCCCTGGATATCAGCTGTTGTACTGTACTGCTGTACTTTTCAAGGTACTGTACTGTAAGATTAAAAATTTTTTTCTTTATTTTTTGTGTTTTTTTATGTATTATTTGTGTGTAAGGTATTATAAACCTATTACAGTACAGTATCATAGAGTCAATTTTGTTACTCGGGTACCTAGGCTAACTTTGTCAGACTCACGAACAAATTGGACTTATGAACACACTCTCGGAATGGAATTCATTCATGTGTTGGGACTTACTGTATTATTTAGTATTTCACCATACAGATACAATAAACATAATTTCAAGAGCATAGATCATGATTAACATAGAAAACATATAATAAACTGGTGTTTTGAATATTTACCACCTCTGCTTTTGATAATATATAATTGTGTATTTATATAATTTAATTTTAAATAATGACTGTATTTTAAAGTAAACTTGTGAAATCTCTGAAAATTTAGCAATGGACTCTCATGAGCCAGCATAAGCCAAACTCCAATACATCAGTGGTTATTTACACCATTTAAAATATATATATACATATATAAATATTTATGCTTTAAAAAAAATAACTGCTTGATTTTTGCTCATAACATTCTCTGCCAAAATGAGTAGTAAATTGATTGCCAATCATTTTGAGAAAAGTGAGAATTTCCACATGTATTTTTCATTGCTACATTATTTACTTGAACAAAATGGATGAGAATAAATGTTTGCTACAACTATTCTCAAGCAAACTGTCATGAAAACATGAGGAAGGTAGAGGTTATGGACATTAACTAACTCTGCTAACCCACAAATTGTCCCCAGGTTTCTCATTTGTAAAATGAAGAGAAGTAATATTTATCTCATTAGGTTGTTTACAGAATTAAGTGAATTAATGTAGTCAAAGATGCATTGGGAAATTTATAGATCAGGAACTGAGAAAGCAAGAAGTGCCTCAACTAATATGACCCAGTGACAATTTCAGAGAACCCCTGTGACATTTTGAGGAATAATCTCTTTTTATGCCACAACTCCTGGCCCCTCCGTATATGAGTATACACAGGAGTCATGTGATGAGTCGGCAGCAAAGTTACTTCATCTGAAGTGCAGAGTGTGGAGACAGGACTCAGAACAGATTCTGATGTAGCAGTAATACCTCATGCAAGGAAATACCAGATTTTATATCGTTTCATTTTGAAACACTTGGGACAAGCACGTTCTTCAATGCAGAGAAACAGGCTCAACAAATATTCATGGAATTTAATATTCATTCCCTAAAGCAAAATAATCCTGCCATGGTAAAATAAGCAATCTGTTTCTATACTGCAATGGCAATATATATCTAAATCTTGAGATATATTGCCTATGTAATTCGCATTATACAGCTCTAGTAAATCAGCTCTAATTCCAATTTTATTTGAAATAAACTTCAACATGTCAATGCTAAAGCGTTCTGTAAGCATCAAATAAAAAATAACTGTAAAATTTACATCCTATCATTTTCCACGTAGTAGAGTAAAACTTATTATGTTAAGTACTTTGTATCAAGAGAGTCAGAAGCAGTTTCAGCAAACCTGCACTTTGGAGCCTACACCACCATATCTGTAAAGATTAGAGCTCTCATTAAAGCTTGTTTCTAACAACCTCTAATACATATTCTTCTATTCAATATATAAACATCAGATTTTAAAAAAGTTTTTGTTAGTTTTTTCATATGGAAGATGGAATTTTGGCAAGCAATGTTATCCTAAACATGGCATTAAATCCCATTACCAAGTTATAATATTGGTCACCAAAAATCAATGACCTAAAATGTAAGATCAGTAAAAATTAATTCCCAATCTTAGGAAAGTACATTGAAATGCAAGTTTTGCTTTAAGTCAAGAACAATATTGTCAGATAATTAGAATAGCATATAAAGGTACAAATTATGTCACAAACAGGGGAAAGACTGTTGAAAACCCACTTCAAGGTGAGTTTATGGCATCCATAATGCAAATCCACAATCAATATCCAACCAATTCTAACTTGTAGGGTCATGGAATGTATTTTATTCACCAATTCCAGAGGGACAGAGTATAGTGTCTTACATTTCAGCTCTCTTAATTCACTGGCTTTGGACAAGTACTTAACGTATAAGTGCTTCAATTTCCATATCTGTAGAAAAGAGATTATTACAGGATTAAACTTAAAGGCTCGAGATGAAACTTAGATAAATTGGTATATGTAAAGCACTTAGACAAATGCTTAACATTATTGAAAGAAGTCAATAAATGTTATTTATTGTCTTATTTGCTCATATGTAAGACAATGCAATTAGTTAATTTATTGCTTTATTCAAGATCTAAACCAAAACAAAAGTAAACTCTTTCAACTTCAAATTATAATCCCATTCATTTGTAAATTAGTATTTGGAACTTTAAAATCAGATAGCACAAAATAAGCAAAGAGCTTCTGTAGATTTCATACATTAGCATCATTACCTTTGGGATGACTATCCTTTCTTCATCAAATTGCAAGAGTTCATGCTCCAGAAGAAACAGGTGATATATACACTACCTACTAGTTATGTGTTTTATATATTATTCTTTATTAAAAACAGTGAAGAGAACATTATAACTTTAATTTTAAACTGTCCATTGAATTTACAAGTAACTGAGATCAAGCATAAAGCTATAGATATTCAACCAAGGCCATATGGTATAAAAAATACAAAATTTCCAATTATATTGAATAAAAAAGTAAAATAAAAAGCAAATCTTTAACATGTTAAAGGAATATGAAAATGTAGAGATTTTTCTCAAAAAATAACGTAGACATGAAGTTAGTAAGAAAACTAAAGAAAATACTGGTGCTCTTGACTTTGTACTAAAAGAACAACATTCCAAAAGCCACACAGTATGAATACATGTTTAGTCAGAGACCATTTCTCTAGCTTAATTTTAGACTTAGAAGAAAATAGCCATGATCTTTGGTAGAGAATAAAAAAGATACATTTGTTTATATGCAAAAGACTTAATGTTGTGTTTTGCTAGAAAGACTTTGAAGCTTAGAAGGGCTTATTGCAGGGCTGATGCTGAAAGCTTGGCCTCTGTGCACTGGTGCTAAATTGAGTCTCAGAGACAGAGCTTTAGGTGAAGTAGGAAAGAATGGCTTTATTGCTTTGCCACGCAAAGGGGACACAGTGGGCTTGTGCCCCTCAAAACTGTGTGTCCCAACCCAGAGGATTTGATGAGGAGTTTTATAACAATGGTTCAAGGGTGGAGTTACCAATAAGGATTAGGGTATGTGCAGGACCTGTCCTCCTCTAATCTGGCCTCAGGTGGTCTGATGAGCTTCTCTGGTTCTTGAGCTTATCAAACTGTGAGCTTCTCTCTGGAATGATTGCTTCATCAAGTAGTTTGTCTTCCATTTGTTGGTGGTCTTAAGTTTGCAGACGAGCTCAAAGATATTATTATGGGTATCCCTTGAGGTAGAATCAGGATGCTGCCCAAAGGCTGAATTATGGTTTCTTGGCTTCTCCTCCCTTGTCCCTGCATCCCCTCCCTTCCCTGATTAGCAACTGTTCCTGAACCTGCCCTTTGTAACTCAGGGAAGGTCATGGAGGCTGGAGTCTGCACCATACAAACAAGAAATGGGAAACACAGAAATGCTTCCATGCTCAAAAATCCCACAGGATTGTGCTCAGTTTCAGGGCCAAGAAAGGAGAATGGGCAGTTCATGCTCAAAAGAACCAAACTCCCTGATGGTTTTCAGTGAAGAGTTTTAAAAGGCAACATTTAGGGTAATGGCTGCAGGGTGTGTGACTTTCTTCTGATTGATTGGTGGTGAGGTGACAAGGTAGTGGTCCAGGAATATCAATCACCACCTTCTGGTTCCAACCAGTCTGGGGTCTCAGCATGTAGTTACCATTCTCCACCTGGGTGGGGTTCTTTGTTCCTGCAGAGCGACTCAAAGGTGTGTATCAGATTGTTATGTGTAACCCTTGAGGAGGAACTAGGACTCTGTTTTTTCACTGCACTATTGAATACTTTTCCTTTTCTTCTGCATTCCCTCACTTCCATAATTAGTCACTGCTTGAATCTGCCCTTTGGAATTCAGAGAAAGTCTGGGAAGCTCAATCCTTTTTTCTACAAACAAGAAATGGGGACCACAGAAAGGCTTTTGTGTCTGGGAGGGCACAGCATGGCCCTGCTGGGTTTCATGGTTACCTGTGTGGGAGGGAACAGGAAATAGCAGGGTGAAGAAATGGGGTGAAGATTTTTTTCACCATAAGGTTCACATGTATGTATACTGTGAAATAAAATTCATATTTTATGGCAAGATGAGAAAAATTTAAACAATTTTTCTTTTCCCGTTTGGGTCTACGCCCTTCCCTTTGGTGTGTGCTGTGCATCTGCCTTTACCAGACCTCCTTAGGAGATAACATTTGTCCTTAATCTCATCAAGGGTCACAACTCCTTAGGAGATAACCTTCCTTCTTAATCTTGTAAGGAACCCTGATGACCCATGACCCACTACTTGCTTTGTACCTGTAGATCTGGATTGTGTAAACTATCAATAATACATCATTTAATGTACAGCTCTTCGTCTCAAAAACTTACACAACCGTGCTTTGACCTTTAATGGGCAGAACAGTTTTTAAAGCTTTCTCAGAGGCTATTACTGGGTTATAATCCTCGGTTTGGCCCGAGTAGAATTTTCCATTTCTTTCTTTCGATTGACTGCTTAATTTTTCATCAACAATACACATTTTAATACACACACACAAATACACTTTTGTATACATGTTACCTCATGAAGCTATTATCTATTGTTATTAAGTTTTGAAAATTAAAAACTAAATGAATAATTATGTCTAGTAAAGGCAAAGAAATATGATCATCTAGAAAATAAAGTATGTAACATTATTTAATAAAATATTGACAAAGGTGGTGAGGTTAAGGGAGATTTGGAGTTCCTTATCTAATGCCTTCTCTCTGTGCCTGTTTTTAAGATGGAAGATCAGATAGGGTATTTCCTTCATGGCAAGTACAACATAACCTCTCCTTTATGAATTGTTTATCACTTGTGTAGCCAAAAGTTTGCCTTGATAATCTGACCTCTCTTTTACTAATTTCCCTCCACCTGTGCTGCCCCTTGGGCATCCTATTAAAACAGTCATCATTGTCATCTTTTGCTCTTTAAGTACAATGATTAACCCATTTACTTTTCAACACAACCTCTTAAAAGATTTTCCTTGTTATGCTACTTTACTGGTGGAAATTGTAAATGTGGAACTTAAATCACAGAGTGGTTAAATAATAAGGCAAGTGTCACACCATGTTAAACAGTGGCATCAATATTTCAATTTAAGCTCTTAAGCAGTGTCCCTATAACACTAACCAATTTTATGATACAGTGTTTAAAATACACAAAAAAATTAGAGAGTATAAGAGACACATGAATTCACCATCTAGACTTATTAAATTTTTACATTTCAACATATTTGCTATAGACTTTTTTAATGGCAAGTTTTCTTGAGAGGTAAATTAAACTAATTTACTTTTTTTCTCTTAAGTTTTAGATTCATTGTAACTGTTGACATTTCTTCTAGCAGTTCATGCTAATGACTATTCAAAATGTTTCTTCCCTAGGCCCCTGCTGCTACAGCTGAAAGGTGCTGAGGCAGAAAGAAGGAAGGAAAAGGAGAATTTATTGTGCACAACTGGGCAGCGGGTTCAGAGAGGAAGACACTTGAGGGCAGAGACAAGCAGACAAAGGAGAATGTTAAGTTTTATAAGGAAAAAGCAAAATTCACTAGTTCATCCTTATGCTTACAGAGAATATTTTCATGAAAAATTTTACATTCAGAAACATTTTCACTAGTAGACTAGTAAATGAATATAGCAAAGCATTTGTAAGAGAATATATACTTGAATATAGTAAAGAAAAACCATCTTCATAATAATGAATAAAATGCTATTGAATTGTTTGAAGGAATATTCTATTTTGAACTCTTCAGTTCATTAAGTGGTTCAATGTGTTCTTTGACAAAAGGCTAATAGAGAGAGAGAAGCCAATCTGTGCAAATAAATCAATGCAATTGCAGTTACAGCTCCAAAATATCTTTTCAGATAACATCAATAGTTGGTCCTAAAATGTATAAAGAAAAGAAAAACGTAAAGTGCCAAGATAATTTTGATGAAGATGAATAAAGTGTTATTGTTATCCGAAAACTGGGTTTACCTCTTGGTAGGTGTCGAGCCAATAGAGACAGCCAAGCCAAAGATTGGTAGAAGGAAGGATTTATTATTACTTGCAGCAGGTAAGCAGAGCACTGTCGATCTCTCCCACAGCAGTGTCTCCTGAACAGCAAAACTGAAGAAATTTTAATCTAAGAGTACATGCATATTCATGAAGGGGCTTCAACAGAGGAGAATTCAGCATAGAATTGGGTCAAAGATTAACAGAGTCTGAGCTTCAGTTGATTGAAATCAGCAGGGTCCATATCTTCATTACCCCTCCCGCTTTCCCCTTTTGGTGTCCATACGTTTGTTCTCTACATCTGTGTCTCTATTTCTGCCTTGCAAACTGGTTCATCTGTACCATTTTTCTAGATTCCACATATTCAAGCATTATTAATGCATGCAATCAATAGTTAATATTAAAATACTGCCTTTTGAAAAAAGTTAATAGTTTTTTAAATATTTGAGTTAAACATTCATCTAATATTTATTAGACATTTTTGTTGCTGCCAAATTATTCTTCAAAATCAATATTTTTTCTTTCTCTCTCTCTTTTTTTTTTTTTTTTTTGTTGGTGAGGCATGCATATTACAAGCCTTTTTGCTTAAAACTAGAATTTCACCATTACTATCCCCATGATCTCTGGTTTCAAAGACAATTACTGTCTGTGGTGATGGATACAATATTAATGTCTTTCTTCAAAACAAAAGGGTGTAATTGATATATCCCTGCATGCTGTCTAATTTATCCCCCTTTTTATGCTTTTCTAATGTGATTTTAAGACTTTTAAAGTATTTCATGTCCATCAAAATTCCCCAGTTACTTAAATCTTAAAAACTTGAAACAATAGTTACATTGAAGTCATTCTTTGCAAACTTGTCAAGTTCATATAAAGCTCAACCATTCACCATGAACAGCCATGAGAGTTAATCTACAAACTGATGCTGACCATTCAAGTTCTAGCATCTCTTGTTTTAGTGAAAAATTATCTCACCTGATAAGCTCTTGCCTATCCCCAATCTCTCCCATCCTCTGTCTAATTAATTGATAAGAAGTATGCTACAGAATTTCTCAAACAACTCTTCTTCTTCTATACTGGTTTCAAATTTGTTGTATTCATGTGGCTAGTTGTATTTCCAAAGAGGCTTTCAGCAATATTCCCCATCCTCCATAATCTTCTACATTGTGAACTTACCACTCCCCAAATAAAAGTGGTATCTAGTTCCTCTTTTATTTCTTTATCTGTGTTGGCTTGGGACTACTTTGACCAATTGCATATGGCAGAATTGCTGCTGTGTGACTTACAATGCTAAGTCAGAAAAAATCAAACTATTTCTGCATGGGTCTTTTGACAGTCAAACATTCTTTGGACCATCTTTGGACACTTGGATCTTTTGGACACTTTCAGACACAGCCTCCACATAAGAAATCCTTCTACATTGGAACCATCAGGCTGTAGGGGCTCTATATAGCATTGTTAGCCAGCATTAAGTGCCACATACCAAGCTATTTTGGGGAGAAGATGATGGGAATAAGAGAAGTATTTCAAATGTGTTTTATTTGTTTATTTTATAAATTTATTTATTTATATATTTATTTAATTTTGGCTGCGTTGGATCTTCGTTGCTGCGCGCAGGCTTTCTTTAGTTGCGGTGAGTGGGAGCTACTCTTCATTGTGGTGTGTGAGCTTCTCATTGTGGTGGCTTCTCTTGTTAAAGAGCACAAGCTCTAGGCATGCAGGCTTCAGTAGTTGTGGCTTGAGGGCTTCAGTAGTTGTGGCTCACGGACTCTAGAGCGCAAGCTCAGAAGTTGTGGCGCAGGGGCTTAGTTGCTCCGTGACATGTGGGATCTTCCCGGACCAGGGCTGAAACCCATGTCCCTTGCATTGGCAGGCGGATTCTTAACCACTGCACCACCAGGGAAGCCCAGATGTGTTTCTTAAAGATAGTGGACATATTAATTTTGACACTCAATTATCAATGTGCAATAGATATTCAATAAATATTTATTAATGCATGAACTAATGAATGTAATTGAAATTAAAATATTTAATATATATAACCATTTTTAATAATAGGAGTTTCTAATAATTTGAAAATTCTACTGTTTGAACATGAAAACATTCAGGAGTTTTCATTTCTCTCAGTAGAAATTCTATGACAATGGTTAGTATTTTGGAGAATAAAAGTTTCATCTAAAATACCAAAATTCATTGGAAAGAAGATGCCTAGAATAAGAGAAATATTTTATATGTAGATTTTAAAGCATCATATCAGAAATATTAAATTTGGCACTCTTAATTATCAATATGGGTCCTAGGATTGCTAATTACTTTGCAGTGATCAATTCTAATGATAAATTTAATGTCGAAGAATAGCTCAGAGCTTGCTTTCATCTACCTTATATATATATAGGGCCTAAGATATCACCTTTAGAAAAATTACTCATAGTATTGATTTTGATTATTGCACAGGACAAAGTATACTTAAAAGTAAGAGATTTCTTATTGGATTATATTTAATTCTCAGTCTTGTAGAGTAGATTTGTTCAGTCCAAGTTATCCTTGGAGTGGCTTGACATGACTCATCAATTAAGAATATTGGATGAGTTTCATGGTGACTAAAAACCACAAGTTATAAAATTAATGAGTCAAGTATTTAAATTAATTTTGGATGGCATATTTGACAGTTATTGCTTAGTGTGTCTTAATAAATCAATGATCTATTCCTTCCATGAGAAAAGCATCTGCCTTTAAAATAAAAAATACAAAACCAAGGCTTATTCTAACACAATTCTTTTCTTTTTTAATCTTGTTACGGCATTTTTTTTCCAAAGGAAAAAGCATTCAGAGAAAATTGATATGATTTTACTTAATCTTATGAATGTTAATTTTCTAGAACTCCTTCGAATTTCACTTATATCATAAACAGCCGCTTTATTGTCATAAAATATCTCTATAAGTGTCTTTTTTTCCCCTTTTACTACTTAAATTCTAGCTAATGATTTTCCTGTTACATTTTCCTGGTACAGCAAGTTAATGTGCTGAGTTTCTTAAGAATTTTAAAGTATTTCTCATAATTAGGGCTATTTGCTTAAACAGATATGCACAGGCATCTTCAAAGCATTATGAAATTTTCAGAAATGATAAGAAAATGAAATGGCCACTTAAATGTAATTAAATGTCTGAGTTGTGACTAATAATTACAGATATTATGATCATTGAAAATTTACATTTTAAAATTATGTCATGATGATGTCTTAAACTAAAACGCTAAGTGTAATGTTTTCTTTCCAGCATGAGTAAAGCAAATATCTCTTGAAATTTTAGTCCTGAGAAAAATTCAGTTGTTCAGTTAAGTTTCTGCCTTAATTGTAAGGAATTAACTGACTTTGTAAATTTTGGATTTATTATTCCTTCTTTGCTTAGTAAAATATATGTAATGCTACATTAAAGAATTATGGTAGAAATATGGAAGTACTATAAAATGAATTCTTGTATTATATAAATCATATACTAAGAACCATCTTGCGTTTATTTTTTTTATTATTATGAAAACCAGACAGTAGAAAGAGATTAACTTATTTTAGCATACAATATCATATTAAGATACCAGGAATTTAAAAAAATCTCAATATAAATTCTGCATTGAGTAATCCAATTAGTATATTAATTGTGATAATTGAAGGAAATGCTGCCTTCTTCCTTCCTAATGGTTATGTGCTGCATAACAGTGTTTTAAGTTGTATTTAAACTACAATAACGTCACAATCACTAACTTTTTCATGTAGAATATTTATTTGAATGTTTCATATTCAAAAATGTTCATATCAAGTATACTTTCCATATATTTCATATTTCTAAAAATTGTATATTCAGAATTTTCCCCACAATATACTATATAATTTTTTCTGAATTATTTTGGTTACTCAGACTTACATTTAGCATATCTTCTTTCGTGGCAATTTATAAGGAATTACAGGATAAATAAGTTCTCTTTCTGCTTTTTTGCACATTATACATGATTTTGGATCTGGAATTTTCAAAGTATATATATATTTATATACTTTTTTTTTTTTTTTTTTTTTTTTTGCGGTACGTGGGTGTCTCACTGCTGCAGCCTCTCCTGCTGTGGAGCACAGGCTCCGGACACACAGGATCAGCAGCCATAGCTCACGGGCCCAGCCGCTCCACGGCATGTGGGATCCTCCCGGACCGGGTCAAGAACCCGTGTCCCCTGCATCGGCAGGCAGACTCTCAACCACTGCGCCACCAGGGGAGCCCTTATATACATTTTTGTGTATTTTTAAGCAGCCAGACTGCACTTTTGGTAACAATTATAGAACCAGAAACAGGGTAAAGTGAAAGTGGCATAACACAAATAGTTGAAGAAATAACGACTGAAACATTCCTAATTTAAAATAAAAATAAAAATACCTCAACCAGGAAATCTAAAAAGTTCATTCAACACTAAGCTGGATAAAACCAAAGAGGATCATATCAAGACACATCAGCGTTAAGTGGAAAATACAAGGTTAAAAAGAAAATCTTGAAAGCAGACATGGAAAAAGATGCAATATATGTAGATAAACAATTATATGAATATTGACTGACTCCCCAGGAAAGCAATAGAGGGGGAGAAAACAATGGAATGACATCTATAAAGTGCTGGGAGAAAACATACACACACACACACGCACACAACTGTCCAACTCAAATTCTATAATCAGTGAAATTATTCTTGAAATAATCTTGAAATAATGAGGATGAAATGAATATTTTTTCAGAAAAATGAAATGTGAGAGAATTAAATACATAGCCACAGTATAATTCCTTTAGTTCTTATTCTTTCGCTATTTTTATTATATATTTTACATTTATACCTAGCATTTCCCCTTGATACAATAGTATAAATTATCCTACAGTCAGTTGCTGTTTGTGATACTAGTTTTCACACTTATCCACATTTTTTATATTTTCCTGTGGATCTAAGTTAAATCTGGTTAAACTTCCCTTCATTCAGAAGAACTTCCTTTAATATGTTTTGTAGTCTGTGTTTGTATGTGATGAATTCTCTTATAAAGTTTAGTATAGCGTGATTCATATTTAAAATTATAGCAAAAATTTTAGAAGGGACATACAGATAAACCTAGTACCTTAGAAGTCTGAGGTTGTATTGAACATATAAAAAACTCCTTTGAAACTTTAAGACTTAGATATAATGTGCAAAACAAAATAATAGCCTGTGTTGAATTGGAGTGATTTATCTCCCATTCCCCCAGTTGACTGGCCCAAAGCTCCCGATCACAGGTGTTCCTCCAATTGACATTCATTGAAAAAGTCACCAAGTTCTATCCCCTAAACTTTCATCTCATCCTTGCTGTATAGAGATTAATATCAGCGAATAAGACAGTATTGCAAATTACATGGCAAAACCAAGTGCCTTGAGACTGTAGCTGCTGCAAAGTAGGTATCAGATCATGAAGTATGTCATGAAACTATTTTCTGAAAATCTGTACTTTTTCCATTTCTACACACTTCTATTTCATATCCATTTAAGTAATCAAATATCCATTCAATATATCCAATTAAATATCTAATTAATCAAATCCACTCTAGTAATCAAAGTGATTATCTGGATTTTTCTAGTTGCTTTGTGGTTTTGCTTTTTGAAGCTTCTTCATTCTCAGAAAGATCATTAGGTTATTTTTTATAAACAATTACAACCTTCCCAGGCATGGTCTTTCTATATATCAAATGTAATTGCCTTATTCTTTGAATCATAGATTAGTCCTTGGCTCTTATTTACTATGTGTGTGATATTTATGAAATATTAATATTATTACTAATAATTAATGGATAGAGATGAAATAAAAAATGAATGGACATACTGCCCTTTCCGTTTTGAAGTTTAAAGTGTGCAGTTCAAGAAGTGATTCAGAGGCCTCTTAGATAGCCTCATCCACCAGAGGGCAGACAGTAGAAGCAAGAACTACAATCCTGCAGCCTGTGGAACAAAAACCACCATGAAAAGGTAGAGGGCTATGTACCAGATGAAGGAACAGGATAAAACCCCAGAAAAACAACTAAATGAAGTGGAGATAGGCAACTTTCCAGAAAAAGAATTCAGAATAACGATAGTAAAGATGATCAAGGACCTCGGGAAAAGAATGGAGGCAAAATCAAGAAGATGCAAGAAATGATTAACCAAGACGTAGAAGAATTAAAGAACAAACAAACAGGGCTTCCCTGGTGGCACAGTGGTTGAGAGTCCACCTGCCGATGCAGGGGACATGGGTTCCTGCCCTGGTCCGGGAAGATCCCACATGCCGCGGAGCGGCTGGGCCCCTAAGCCATGGCTGCTGAGCCTGCACGTCCGGAGCCTGTGCTCCACAATGGGAGAGGCCACAACAGTGAGAAGCCCGTGTACCGCAAAAAAATAAAATAAAATAAAAAAGCCACATGTACCCCAATGTTCACTGCAGCACTATTTACAATAGGTAGGTCATGGAAGCAACCTCAATGCCCATTGACAGATGAATGGATAAAGAAGAAGTGGTACATATAAACAGTGGAATATTACTCAGCCATAAAAAGGAACGAAATTGGGTCATTTGTTGAGATGTGGATGGAGCTAGAGACTGTCATACACAGTGAAGTAAGTCAGAAAGAGAAAAATAAATATCGTATATTAATGCATGTATGTGGAACCTAGAAAAATGGTACAGACGAACCGGTTTGCAGGGCAGAAGTTGAGACACAGATGTAGAGATCAAACGTATGGACACCAAGGGGGGAAAGCCACGGGGGGGTTGGGATGGTGGTGTGATGAATTGGGCGATGTGGATATACATGTGTACACTGATGTGCATAAAACTGATGACTAATAAGAACCTGCTGTATAAAAAAATAAATAAAATAAAATTCATAAATTAATAAAAAAGGAAACTTCAGGATAAAAAAAGTGGTTCACACATCATACATAATTTTATCTCAATAGATTTCCCACTCTTAAAAAATTCCATGCAAGTATTTGAATACATATTAATAACATAAGGATTTATTCTAATTTTTACCATTAGCAGTTTTTTCTGAAATGTTATTTCATTCCAGAAAATATTGAGTTTTATTAGTTTATATGGAATAAGTCACATTTTGAATGTATAATACAAAAATATTTGAAAGTTTAAGTAAGCTTACTGCAAATTTCCAGAACGCTTATAAAATTAAAAACAAATTTAAGCCAATTGTGAATTTTTTCTATGTCAAAAAATTCCTACTTCTTAGTTTTCTGTGATATTTAACATTAAATATTAACATATTTAAAATTAAATAAACATATTTTAAAAAGTAGGGGACAGTGGTTTCAAAGATGTTAAGTGAAAGCTTCAATTACTGTTTAGAATAGTAAGAGATTCTAAAGAAATATCATTGCCACTGGCAGGCATAATTAGCCTTATCATCGTTATCCTGAAAACTGCTGCTCTTGGAGTTTGTTGTGAATCATCTAAAAATGATAACCAGAGAAACTGTGCACCCATAAAGAGATACTTTCACTAATAGCAACTATTAAAAAAAGCATTGCTGGAACAGACTTGTCACTGTGAACCATCAACAAACAGGAGTATTATCAAAAGCATGAGAAAACATTGAGCTAATAGACTATACCACTCTCACCTTCTCCCACCATAGTCAGAAGAGTCAATATCTATTTTTGAATACCTGAAGATGGGGATCAGAACGTTGCTTCTTTCATTAAAATTCATACTAGGCATATTGATTCCACAGTTGTCTGCAGACTTTTAGTAAAGCTATATGTGTGTATGTGTGTGTGTGTATATATATATATATATATATATATGAATATATATGTATATGAACACACATATGAATATATATGAACACATATATTCAAATAGCTAGGAAGAGAAATATAGATGTTGTAGATACAGATATAGATCTAATGATTTAATGGAGTAATAATTAAAATTAAATATTTCAGAAAGAGACAGAGAGATGAGATTTTCCTTTAATTCTGAAATTGAGACCTGAGCCTAAATTAATGAAAAAGCACTATATTTCCCATCTTTTAAGTTATAATACCTATTTTTAGCAGTCAAGGCCTGCCCCCTCTCTACAGATTTCACTCTGAACTGTACATTTGCCCAAATTACCATGACCACCCTTCTCATCAACAGTCAGAGAAGAGGGAAGAAAGTATATTGATTTGTGGAATTGACCCACAAATCAGGTTATTTCCTCCTCTTTGTAAAGGAGGGATTCTTCTCCTTCCCAAAGCCAACCGATAGAGATTCCAGAAGATTCTCTCTAAAAGAGGAAAGGCCAGTCCCCTGAATGGATGTGTGTCTGCACAGTGGCCACGCTCTCCAGCACCTACACCAACCTGTGCAGAGGAAAAGGTGTGAGAGACTTTACTGCAGTCAAACCCCATACCTTTCCACAATTTGAGTCTCTCATGGTGTGACGGCTCACCGAGGCAGGTAGCTGGGCTTGAGCCACCTTGTTGTCGCTTCTAGAAGAGGCACTCACAAGTGGAGAATAGCTCTTTGTATGTGAGGTTCACCTCATTTGGTGAGAACTGGAGAAGAAAGAGAAGAGGAACATTAAGTCTAGATAAAGCTCCATTTACTGTATCAGGGAACATCAGGAGATGGTGGCCCCCCAGACTTCAGGAGAACCTACTCAGTACCCCATTGCAGAAGCCAGCTATGAGGCTGGTGAGGGCTCCTCAGTAACGCTCCCTCAGACAAGACAACTGGTCACCACAGACCCCTAAATGAGATCCACCTTCTCTAACTCTTTCCTGCCCCAACACCAGAGCTGAAATGCACGGAAAAACTTTCCTCCTCCACTTCAAGCCTATTGAAATATAAGCAAATGAACTAAACTATGAGTAGAATTTCAATGATGTTTTAAGACAAATCAAACTGAAACTTTGATTATGAAATAAGACTATTCTATGAAAATTAACTGTAAACTTATGAAACAGGGCCCATTTGTAATTAGACATGCTACTGAGTGATAAAAAGAGAAGAGTCTACATAACACAATCAGGAGATCAAATTAGAAAAATAAAACAGATCCATATTTATGCCTCGTGTTTAGAGATTCCCCAGGTTAATACTAATTTTTGTGATCTCCAATATACTTTTACCATGAACTTATGGTATAATTTTAGTTGTATTTATTTTTACAAAGGTAACTAACACTTAGCTATGTTTCAGTATTTTTATTTTAGTCTTTTGTTAGGATTTACTTGTTAGTAAATAACCAATTTAAAATAAAAGGAGAGGGAATTCCCTGGTGGTCCAGTGGTTAGGATTTGGCACTTTCACTGCTATAGCTCAGGTTCAAACCCTGGTCAGGGAACTAAGATCCAGCAAGGTGTGGCCAAATATAAATAAATAAATGGAGAACTTCAACTAAATGAATCATTTTTCTCTAGGAATTATTTCACACTGAATACAATCATTCTTTAATTAATCTGTTTGTAACTCTATATTTTAGTACTTAGGAATGCTTTCAATTGGCACAAGTGTAATCTGAATTAAAAAGATAATTAAATGTTTATTTTCCCTGTGTAATGGTGGACACCAGTAATGTTTTTCTGTTTCAAACATTTTCATACCAATAACATTTCTCTAGGACTCTCAATTAACTTACTGGTATTTCCTTCTAAAATACGGAACTATAAAAGCCACTTGGTTCAAGGGTATACTAATAAATATTTAACCAAAATGAAGTACCAATTACATTCAAAGTGCCCATCAAATTATTATTTTCAAAGGTAAATTGCTTGGGAAACTTGAATATTTCACAATAATTATTTTCCTCAATTTCTAAAAATTAAATACAAAATTAAAATTTTGAATAATTTTTAAGCATAAAAAGCTCAATCAATCGTGTATCTGTCTTTAAAAAGGAAAAACAATGGTGTTACTCTGTTACAATAACAAAGAAATCTATTTATGCTTAGTAGAATTAAAAAAATTATCTAACCATGCATGAATATATAGATATAGATAGATAGATAGATAGATAGATAGATATAGATATCTAGATATCTAGATATCTAGATATATCTAGATATATATATCTGCCTGACTGTCTGCCTATCTGTTCATCTGTATAATCTATCTGGTGTCTGTGTTTTCACTTATGATGCTGTGATCCAAACAAAGAAAAGAAATCCCTGTATTTCCATGTTATTCCACTCTCATTATAGAACTTTATTTGGTCAGCCTCCTAAGCCATTCTTTTGTCTATCTGATTTTAAGGTCAGGTCTTATGAACAAGAAGCTATTAATAAGTTTATATTAAAATCAATCCTTGTTTAGGCATTTTAACAGCTTAATCTCTCTGTTTTGCTCGATCTCTCTTTCTGTCTCTCTCTTTCCAGAAAAATGATGATCCTGTATTTACAATTGTGAAACTGTAGATTACTATAAAACAACTAAATACATTGAATTGTTAATATGTCTCAACAACTATACTAGGCACATTGTATAAAAAATTATTTAATCCAAACATGTACAGTTACTATTATAATCCCAATTTAAAGGTAAGGAAAATGAGGTACTGAGTATTTAAGAAATATACCTAATTTACATAGGTAGGAAGCAGCAAAATCTAGATTTAAACCCACATTTTCTCTCTGAGGAGCTTAAACTCCTGACTTTTATGCTATACTTCTTTAAGTTACTTAAAGTATCTGAGTCTCAATTTTCTCAGAAAGTACCCAAGTCCTTTTTTCATTCATTGAGTTAGTCATTTAAATAGTGTTTACTATGAGCGAGACTACTTTTGGATGCAGGCACAAGTATTAACCAGAAACAAAACAGACTATGTTTCTGCCCATAAGGATGTTACTTTCTGGTTAGTTTGTTATGGTGTCGCTTCCAAATCTCTGATTCTTTACTGAGCTATGTCTAATTGCTGTTAAACTAATCTATTGAGGGTTTTTCTTTCTTTATATTTTTGTCTGTGAATTTCTCTGTGGCTTTACTTAATCTAATCTGTCATTTTTTATAGTTATTACTTTCTTGTTGAAGTTTCCAAGCTTACTCCATCTCCTCAAGCATAGTAAATATAGTTACTTTGACATCTTTTCTTAATTTTTAAATTTTATGTCTGTTGATTCCCTCTACAGTGTCCATTTATCCATATATCTTTGAATGTATTTGCAAAATATGATACGTGAGCAACTGTTTTTGGCAGTAGTATCTGGAGGCTTAAATGATGTTTTCTTCCTCAAATGATGATTATTTGCTTTGCCCAGGAGGATAAGGACAATGAAATCCTGAGTTACTTTAATACAAACTGAGTGTGAGATTTTCTGGGCTACTTAAGTGGGTAGAAGCCAGGCTGCATGTGGTAATTGGTTTAATTCTGATAACTTTTTACTACTTTAGTATACCAGCAAGCTTTAGTGTCCTGGTCCAAACTAGTTCTTCACACTGTGGGTCCTTCTCTCCAAATGTGGCTTCATTAGTCCTTCAGGACCAGAAAGACTGTACCACCACCAGCTAGTAGCCCCCATCCTGAATAAGAAATGCTCCCGGGCATTTGCAGTCCTTGCCTCTCAATTCCTTTTCTCTCCTAGATCATAGCCTGCCAACTTTTGACTGTATTTTTCACTTCCATGTGAAAGCTAGTTTGAGTTATTCTAAAATATGTACTCTGTCATTATCAGAAACATAAGACTGACCCTTATTCACCACAAAAAAATGCTATTTGAAATTTCATCTCATTTGTGAAGTCTTTTGCCTTTGACCTCTGTTATGAAATTGTCAAATTGATGCTTTTTAAGTGGAACACAGAGTGCCCCACGGTGAGCTGCAGATCAACAACAGACCACAAAAGAAACTGAAATCGAGAAATGGATTACTCACATACCCTGGAAGAGGTACCCTGCATGCCTCTGGGCCACATGAGGAGGTCAAGGCAGAGAAAGGCAGGACCTAGAGAACAGGCCTTTATTAGGGTCAGTGGGTGAAGTGCTTTGGGGTTCCTGGGTTAAGGCAGAATTGGCTGATTCAAACCAAAACAGTGGGGTTTTGGTAAGTTATACAGGGCCTTATCTGAAGGGCACAAAAGGGGCGGACTCTGGGAAACAGGAGAAACCGGTGGTAACAGAACTGTTGGAGAAAGCGCACCAGTTACTTACATTTCCTTGTGAATCTGTAGGATTCTCTCTAGGGCGTGTACTTGTTTGAGGGCTAATGTCAGTCTAAAGTCACCCCAAGGGCTTCCCTGGTGGCGCAGTGGTTAAGAATCTGCCTGCCAATGCAGGGGACATGGGTTCAAGCCCTAGTCCAGGAAGATCCCACATGCCGCGGAGCAGCTAAGCCCGTGCACCGTGACTACTGAGCCTGTGCTCTAGAGCCCGCGAGCCCCAACTACTGAGCCCGAGTGCCACAATTACTGAAGCCCGTGCTCCTAAAGCCCGTGCTCCACAACAAGAGAAGCCACTGCAATGAGAAGCCCGCGCACCGCAACGAAGAGTAGCCCCTGCTCTCCACAACTAGAGAAAGCCTGCGCACAGCAACGAAGACTCAGTGCAGCCAAAAATAAATAAATAAATAAGTTTATTGAAAAAAAAAAAGAAAGTCACCCCAGGCTGCTTGGCCAAACAGAAAGAATGGCAAGGCAGCAATTCCATAGAGTAGCTAAACTCTTGACAAACCCATAAAAGCATCTTTTAAAAAGGTGCTTGATTACGTCTGACAATATCATTTCACTTGAACAAGTGAAAATTTTTGTTTCTTTGTGTTACTCTTGAAATTTTTATCTGTTAGCTAAAAAGGATTAGAAAGTGTTTTAAATCAGCATTACAAAGTAGTGCTAAGTAAGTACCTATGTGGTAAAATAAAAATTGTAATATCTGTTTATATGCATATCCCAGCATCTAATTTGAATGTATTATATACTGCAAATAAAACTTGTTTCTATTTATAAACATGAAGCTTTGTTTTTTTTTTCATCAAAGGACACAGTTATGTTAAAAAAAGAGAGGGGCTTTAATACGTATAACCTCTGTTATCTTCAGGAATTGTTAAATATTGTTTGTGGCTATTTCAGACATCTTAGAAACCGAGCTCAGAATGTGATGTTATTCTCTTATCCATACAAGCCCAGGGAGAATGAGTAATTAGTCTAGATCTGGCAGGGTACTCTCATTCTATTAAAAAAGTACTTGAAAAAGTAATCTGGGTGCAGAGAATGACATACTCATTCATTATTCAATTACTCATTTTATAAATGTTTAGTTCCCACCTTATACCAGACATAGAACTGACGATATAAATGATATTTAATGAAGATAAAACAATAATGAATATGATGGCAACTGTAATAACAAAGTTCTTTCATTGATATTAAGAAATCAAGAGATGCCCTAAAGGTTATTTCAAGATATGAACTATGGAGACTGAATTACATATAATAACATGTGATCAGTTGTAATACATAGCTAACAGATGAAGTGATAATGCAGAGATAAAGACTTTTCAGATAGCAACAAGGGCCAAAATAGCTCAAAGAATTAACTCTTATGATCCATAATGTTTGACACTGGAGTCCACAGTAAGGTAAAAGAACCAGAAAGAACTGGACAAATACAATTTGACAAACTCATGGGTGTACAAGGCTCAATGCTCTGAGTGAGCAGGTTGTGATTGTCCTGATCTGTTCACAAAATAGAGTCATTATTTGGTAAAGACATCTTGGAAACCGAGATTACATCTTGGAGTCTGGAGAATAGCATCATCTTTTTTATGAAGGACTTGCACAGTATTTGCTCTGTGTCGGAGATGTCAAATATCTCGGATTCTTAAGTCAACTGCAAATAATACTTATTATTTATTTTTTTCAATTGAACAAATTAAAAACCAAATATGAAGTCACATTTCCATAACACTGTTGGTTGGTGAAATAGCTGAGATAACAAGACATGAAATTATAACTCCAAACAGGAAATACCTACTAGATGGGAGTTGCCTGGTGGTCCAGTGGTTAAGACTTCGTCTTCCAATGCTGGGGGTGTGGGTTCAATCCCTGGTCAGGGAGCTAAGATCCCATATGCCTCATGGCCAAAAAACCAAAACATAAAACAGAAGCAATATTGTAACAAATTCAATAAAGACTTAAAAAAAAAGAGAAATACCTATTAGAGCAGTTGTTTCCCTGAAAATATTAATATATTAGCTGGCAAAAGACTCAGTTACTATGGGAGGTTTTTCTAGATTTGTCCAGAAATAGAGACAGGAATGAATTCACTTGTGGTCCCAATGAAAGGAATCAGAATTAATTGACTATTTGCCAATGATCAATTTTGGGATTGATAATTAAAAAGGAGGCCACACACACATATTCCCAAGTACTAATATAACATTTATGTAATTGCTGGTACCATTGAATTAATTTGACATATTAAAACAGTTTCCTGCAATCATTTAGACTTTTTCTGTAAAAAATCTAATTATAACTATCAATTTTATAACCTGCAAATTACAAGTCATATTTTAAATTTAAAAAGCAGTCAAACTCTTTGAAGATTTATCTTAACAATGACAAAGCAATTAGTTGGGAAATAATGTTTTAGTCATATAATCAACTATCCGACCTAAGAATATTGTTTGCATATATATTTAATTTCTAATGAAATAAGTGAATATAATAGTTTATACTATGTATTTATTTGATTTTTAAAAATTCAGTCAAGGCTGTCAATTCTAAACCATCAAATTCCAGTGACTTTGGCAGTCCTCTTTTGAATTCAGTGGTTTGGAAACAAGTTTAAGTGAAATATTAATGATTTCATGGAACCTTCTACATTTTTTCAAAATGAGAATAAAATAATACATTTACTGCTGCTGATTATTAAGGAATGTTCTCTGTATCATCTAATATTTATGTTCTCTGAAAATGCAAGCGCCGTACACTGGTATTTTAAATAACATTATCTTTCCTTAAAAAACCATGTATCTTTCATGCATCTTAGCCATCTGATCAATGGTTGGAAAAGTTGAATGTGAAGCAGTGTCACTGGGATACTATCAGAGTCACGTTTAATAGGCTGGGCCCAGGGCCTTTGAATTTTTAATCTAGAATCCTCAGAGAGTAATAAACAAGCAGTCTCTCAGTATGAAAACAATTTTAAGTGTTGGGTATCACTTCAGTATTAGAAAACTCTACAACTTTAACTGTGACCTGCACAATTGCTTTGTTTTTCCTGAAAGTTTTCTCTCTCCAGCTCAGTTCAGAGTTTATCGCATTATGCTCATTTTCCTAAGTTTGTTTTTTATTTCCTTCAGAAATAAAAAAGAAGACAATGTTAGAAAACCAGTTTTATTTGACAAAAGAAGGCAATATAACCACAAATAGGTTTTGAACTTAATTCTACAGTACATGCTTCACGTTCAATCTTTTGGTAGCAACAGTAGACCATTTCACATACAGGTGGCAGATCAAGTGCGAGGCCCATTGAACACAGCTAATTTTGCTAATGCATTACAATTACAGAAACACCTGTGCTAAATAAACTTGTCCTATTTCCATGAAAATGAATAGTGCTCAATAACCCTCAAAATATCTCATTTCATGCTGATTCAGATTTCCTCTAACCATTTTTCTGTGACATTGCTTCCACAACATAGCATGGTTTTGAAAAACCAAATTCAGTTTGTTTCCATATGTATATTTCAGATACTTCTTCCTTCATTTTCTTTTTATAAGAAAGCACTGTTTCTTGAAGCTATTGTCATAAACATTCTATAGTTTTAGGCTTGCAGAGAGCAAAAGTGTATAATTTGTTTTAAAAAGACAATCCAAACATCACAGCTCTGCTTATATGGGGTTATACACTATTAAACTGCACAAATAGACTATCAGTGACTAAGAATGACTTGAAACACAACTTCCTGTTTAATGCTCCAAAAGTTACCCATGCCTGATGATGTGCTAAATAACCATAGCTTGTAAATTGTGAGCTAGCAATTAGAGTTTCATTTACCTTTTTTTTGTGTGTGTGTGCGGTATGCAGCCCTCTCACTGTTGTGGCCTGTCCTGTTGCGGAGCACAGGCTCCGGACTCGCAGGCTCAGCGGCCATGGCTCACGGGCCCAGCTGCTTCGCAGCATGTGGGATCCTCCCGGACCAGGGCACGAACCCGTGTCCCCTGCATAGGCAGGCGGACTCTCAACCACTGCGCCACCAGGGAAGCCCCCTCATTTACCTTTAACCAGGGTGGTAATGTACATTTGTCCTTCTAGAATCTTTATCCATTTAACGGTAAAAACAAGACAAAACAAAACAAACCTAAAACGTCTGGTGTATAAGAGCTTTTTATTTCAAACCAAAACCACCATGTGAAACATACAAATTACTTAACAACTGTTAAACTGGGGTGCAAAGTTAGTAAAATATGTAATAAATATATCTAGAGGCAGCTGAATGGTAAGCCTAGTAAGTATACAGTTGATAGTATTTATTTAAGAGCAGTGTTGACAATCATATTTGAGAAGTTGAATGATAGTATGCAACATAAAATTCAAAAGATAAAGTGCATGAAATTATCTGTATCACTCTGCATAACAGATGTGAAAAGCTTGGGGAGTATGCCATAAGTAAGTATACTGATTTGGGTGCCTGGCTCACAGGAGCTGCTAAAACATGTTTGTTATCCAGCTATCTGACAGAAGGAATGAATGTGTGCTGTAAGCAAACCCCTTTCAGAAATGAAGAAAATTATTTTCTATATGAGTGCATCAAATCTTCATTTTGCTTTCCAAGTGCAAACAAAGTTTTCAGTTTGGTAAAGTAAGATAAAGTTTTGCTTAATTTCTATATTTATCTTATGTTCTGGTACAGACATTTGCTTGGAAATGCAATATAATACTCTGCATCCTTGTCATCAGGAAATGAGATATCAGTACATATTCCAGGATTTGAAGCTAGAGCATAAAACAAGAAAAGACTGAAAAACTGAATTACAATAAGGTGGTATGAGGTACATTTATATTCTCAATTTTTAAATGCTTATTATTCAGAAAGCATATGCAATAATAGTCATCTTCTATAAACTGGGATTTTATGGAAGAGTCACCTATATATATTAGTACATGTAAACCTCTACGAATTTCTACAATACCAAAATAAGGAAGCAAAATTTAGATTTAATATATATATTTTTCTTTTGAATTTTATTTTTCTTTTATACAGCAGGTTCTTATTAGTTATCCATTTTATGCATATTAGTGTATACACGTCAATCCCAATCACCCAATTCATCACACCACCACCACCCCCACCGCTTTCCCCCTTGGTGTCCATACGTTTGTTCTCTACATCTGTGTCTCTATTTCTGCCCTGCAAACCGGTTCATCTGTACCATTTTTCTAGGTTCCACATATATGCGTTAATATACAATATTTGTTTTTCTCTTTCTGACTTACTTCACTCTGTATGACAGTCTCTAGATCCATCTACGTCTCTACAAATGACCCAATTTTGTTCCTTTTTATGGCTGAGTAATATATATCTTATATAAAGTTGAAATGAAACACAAGATTGCATTATCTACAAATTCTTCTGTCTATAAACATGAAATTATACTAAAAAATGAAATGACAAAGACAACTTAAGTCTGTGTTTTTTATTAAGGAAACCTAAATTTGTATGGGTTAATCATTGAATTAAAAAACTAACTTAATTCAAAAGAAATTAAGTAAAAAATTACTTAATTCAAAAAGTTGAATTAAGTAAAATTCTCAATTTATAGACATATCAGTTTATTGCATCTTTTTTAAAGTAACATATACTCCCCTACACAAGGAATGCTATATTCACAATAATGTTTTGAGCCAAAATCTTAAATCTCTAAAGTGTATTTCAAAGACTTTTCCAAGAGGCAGAGTTTGGGGTTATGCCACTTGAAGCCAAGGAATGCCAAAGATGGCTGGAAACTACCAGAAGCTAGGAAAGAGGCAAGCAAGTAGGAGATTTTTCCCCAAGAGCCTCCAGAGGGAACCAATCATGTTGGCACTTTGACTTTGGACTCTGGCCTCTTGAACTGTCAGAGAATAAATTTCTATTGTCTTAAGCCACCTGGTTTGTGGTCATTTTTTTATGGCAGCCCTAGGAAATTAATACAGCATGTTAAAGAAAAAGAAGAAAATTATGCATTAAATGTAATTTTACTTTTAAGATAACTCACATTGACAGTAAATGTATATTCTTCCAAGATTCATGTACAGAACATACATGGATAGTTTTGGAGATCCATGACATGACATTATGAAATCAATAAAACTCTACTATTGACCTGCCAAATGAGTTATTCTTTCTTTACTATCCTTTAAAACTAATAAGCAGAAGCCATGAGCCTGTGAAAGTGCATGTATTCATCTATTATTTGTTGATATCTATAGTCCATTGACATATTTAGATTCTTAATTCTGTATCTATACAAATTGGGTTTTGTTTTGCACTCATTTAATTTTAGTGCATTACAAGTTTATCTTCATCTGTCTAATTTAAAGTTTCTCAAAAGTAAATAATTTTGCTTTAGGAAACACTCAAAAGATGTCCATCCATGTTCTCATAACAGATTCTTCTATTTAATAAACACCTGCTTCCATTTTTCCTTTTCTATAGATTCTAAATAAAATCTGCAGCACTTGCAATGTAAAATCTGTTCCAAAATTTCTATTTCGTATTGTCTATAATGTAACATAAAAATTTCTCTATCTTCTTTTTTCCCTCAATCACCAACAATTTACTTTAAAAAGAAAAAATATTTAAACAAACAAAGCAAAAAAATTTTTCCATATGTCAGTCACAACGATTGGAATTGGAGATTCAGTATTGAACAGGGCAAACATGTTTCTTCTCCTCATTAACCACTTTTTCCAATGAAACTTACTAAAATGTTTTCAAACAATATCAGATTGTATCCATACCATATGATTATCTGTTCTTATTTATTTATTTATTTATTAGAATGAAGAAAATCAGAAGGGAATGCATAAGTGAGTGCAATGATTTGGTTTTCACTGAATTGATATTTATGATCCATTGCAGCTGAATGCAATGATTTGAGCAAAACATAATGCTTTTAACATTTACTTATGTTCCCTTCTATGGTAAATAACTTATTTTCAAAGACCAGACCCAGTTGGTTGGATATCAAGTAAAATGATTTTCTAAACAGATCAAGAATGGCCATCTTGTTGCTGTTCATTGACAATCCCAGTCTTAGAGATGATTTCATAAATGTGATCAAGACATGGGGAAATACTCTGCTAAGTTCCTACCCACCCACACAAACACACACAGGTGCCTAGACACACATGGGGATAGGGAAAGAATGAATAAGGTTTTCCTCTGTTGGGAGGCTGAATTAATACAGGCACAAAATCCTTGAATCTGACACGCTAGACTTTACAAATAATCATGGTAATAGGAATTATGCTATTTTTCAGAGTTCAAAGGAGGAATAATTTCATTCCTGGAACACATGTTGGTAAAAACAAAACAGATAAAACTCACCCAAAGCATATCAAATTTAGTTTTATTCCAAAGGGAAAATTCTCAAATCATGCTCTTATGCTTAAATTCTCAAATATTTAAGAAATGAGTCCCAGGTATACGCTTCTTCCCCAATAAATTTGGAAACATTTGATGTGACATTCAGATTCCATGTCAAAATCCCTCTTTCTTCCTTAAAGATCTGCTCTTCTAGAGGGAGTTAGACACTGAATCAAGAGTGTAGCTGGAGGCCTATCTGGCTACCAACCTTGCCTTCCTCTGCCAGTTGCCAGGTTGTCACCTGAGTCACCCAAACACACAGCAGCCCCTGGTTATCTATACTGTCTGCTTGCTGCAGGGGAAGAAATGGCTTTTTGAAGCTACTTGGGGTCTAAAGGTTATCTGAAAGGCATAAGTCATAACAAAGATTGTGCTTTCCGTAAGCACAGTGACACAAAATATTACATTTCATTTATTCAGTGCAAAAAATTTCAGTCTAACGTGCTTTTGGCAAGGTGTCAAAAAATAAGCAAACGTTGACTGAATTTTTTATTTACATGGCTGCTAAAAATAGCATTATGGTATCAGGCAGTGTGCAACCTACCTGCCACAATTTCTATTCTCTATCATTATTTTTTTGAAAAGTTATGCTTCAAAATGCATCCTTACAATAATGACCCCGCTTGTATGTACTGTTAAGTATACTTATATAAACTAAACTAAAATTTTAGGGATTTTCATATTGATATTAAAAAAAGTAAGGATCATTGCTCATTTATCTTTCTAAGCACAATATTTCTAAACTGCTTGATTTTAAGATACGTCCTTTTTAATATACACTTCATCAATTTCCATGAAAAGAGATCATTAAAATATGCATATAGAATATTATTGCTCAGAGAAAGGATTCTGAAGGCAAAAGAGAAGTATTAGAATATCAGGTGTATTTATTTTAGTGAAAGTACATAATCATAATGTTTCATTTAACAAGTAGTCTGCTTAAATATTACCAGTTAGGGTTAATTAGGGTGTAAACCCATGTAAATGGCATTTACCATCACTATCACACAATGTAAATACTTCAACTTAAAATGACTTTCACAAGCATAGCATTTTCTTATAAAGATAGTGTACTTTTGTGAATGAAGTTACTAAAAACACTACACGTAATTTTCTTTTCCAAAAAATGTGACAGAAATTGAAAAATAATTTTTAAAGTTTTATGAACATCTTTATTTCCTTAATTAAATTTTGTGCTACTGTGCCACGTAAGATAAGTTTAATTTTGCATTAGAAGTCCAGATATTCCTTTTAATGGCTTCAAAGAGGAATGTGAAACCTCTTTAAGTTGCTATTTTACAGAAAATATTCGCTTCTAAAATTTACACAGCATTTTTTTTTCCACCAGATTGGGTAAGGATAAGTAGACTATCCCTACATAGAACATTTCTAAAGTATTTTTAAAGAAAAAAATAACCATAATAAGAGTAACGTAGTTGAGAGATTTTTCATATCACATTTTCTAAATCACCTTCCTGAATATATGGATATTCCATTATGTGATTGAACTGCTTCTGCCTTACTTTGAAAGGTAACAAACGTAGATTTCTAGTACGGCATGAACTTAATCTAATAGACAAATGAATTGAACATAAACTACTCAGATTATTTTTATACTATAAACTGAATCAATTACAACTATAAAAATAGGAGTCGGTAGTTTACTCACTTTTTTGGTCAACGATTTTCTGCATAGCCATGTGTTCCAATGATAGAAGGATTACACAAAAGGAGAGCTAGCTATATTTTCAGTTTTGCTGATAAGACACTTGGAACATTGAGGTATCAAAGGTCTAGGAAAGGAGGAAGAAACTGGGCCTTCTGAGAGAATCTCCATTATCAATATTTAGTACACTGGAACAGAAATATTCAGCTATACAACTCAGAAGAGGTACCACATGGAGCATTATTGAAAGTAATGTATCTCAAATAAATAATATGGAATTCTGTTTCAGGCTTGGGCATATAGAAACTTTATATTTTCTATAATAGTTACCAAAATAGAACTTGACTGTGCCATTTCCAGTACTGTTCTCTGACAAGGTGTCTTTCAAATGGGAGGTGTACCCTTTTTATTTAGATGGATACATGAACTTATCAGAGCCCTACATATTTAATAGCTGTATTGATGTCAAATCAACTGTTCAATAAGACCTAATTTTTACTCATACATTTGTTTACTTAATAAATGGAGCTCTTGCCTATGATGTAATTGACAGAATTCAACAGTATATGTAAATAAATATAATTGATAGAAATTTAATGTTCTAAAGAAGCCCATAATTTAAGTAATGATAGCATTAATCCTAAGCATCTAATTATAATACAGTATAATATAGTATGATACAGCATATAACATATAACGACACAATACAACATGACATAACATAATGTAACACAATATAATGTAACATAATGCAATGTATGACAATATATGTAATATTTGTAGTACATAAAAAGTACTATAGGGAACATTTTTATTCAAGTTAATACCCTGAAGTAAATAATCTCCAGTAGTGCTGCAGATAGTAAAATCAACAGAGTTTGATGAATTTTTTTCATAAATAATGTGATTTTCCTATAAAAATATCCTGTTTTAGGACTGCTCAGGCATATTAGGCAGTTTCCCTGATGGGCATCCTCTATACATTTCATACAGGACACTGGTTAATCTGAGGCACCTTATCCTAGCTATGGGAAATGGATAGGCTGAAGGAGTGAATTAGGCAGTTCTCACTTCATCACGTCTTTCTGTGGTGATGGCACAGCATAATATGTGGTCTGACTGCAGAATGGCTCAGGGCATCATTACTTGTTAATGCTTTTTCAGGGTCTTGACAAGTTTTGATTTCAAAATCACTGATTAAATAACTCTAGTCCTCTCCAATTCATGTTGTCACAAAACCTGTAACTATTTTTTATTAGAAAAAGGCTAGAATAAAGAAGAATGAAATATTGCCATTTGCAGCAACATGGATGGACCTAGAGATTCTCATATTAAGTGAAGTAAGTCAGACAAAGACAAGTATCACATGATATCACTTATTTGTAGAATCTAAAAAAAATGATACAAATGAACTTATTTACAGAACGGAAATAGACTCACAGACATAGAAAACAAACTTATGGTTACCAAAGGAGATAGTGGAATGGGGGAGGGGCAGATAAATTAGAAGTTTAGGATTAACATATACACCATACTATATATAAAATAGGTAAACAACAAGGACCTACTGTATTTCACAGGGAACTATATTCAATATCTTGTAATAACCTATAATGGAAAAGAACCTGAAAAAGAATATATATATATATATATATATATGTGCATATATATATACACATATATATACATATATATGTATAACTAACTCACTTTGCTGTACACTTGAAACTAACACAACATTGTAAATTATACCTCAATTTAAAATAAAAGCTTAAAAAAAGGAAAAGGCTAGAATAAAGTTTTTCATGTGTGTTAGTAGAAAAAGCCCATGTAGTAATTTTGCTATTTTTGATAATTATAACTGATAAACTCAGTTCTTATTTTCCAATTAGTGTATGGTTACATTCAGTAGATGAAAACTATTTTCATTAAGAGATTAAAAAAATAGTTGTACTAATGCCTTCTTTTTTTTTACACTTTCTATTTAAGATTTTATGGTTAAAATGTAGGTTGCCCGGCTTCCCTGGTGGCGCAATGGTTGAGAGTCCGCATGCCGATGCAGGGGACACGGGTTCGTGCCCCGGTCCGGGAGGATCCCACATGCGGCGCGGCTGGGCCCGTGAGCCATGGCTGCTGAGTCTGCGCGTCTGGAGCCTGTGCTCCGCAGCTGAAGAGGCCACAACAGTGAGAAGCCCGCGTACCGCAAAAAAAAAAAAAAAATGTAGGTTGCCATATAAAAGAAATAGTACCATGTCATCACTTTAACATATTGTAACCATTAACAATAGGCAATGAAATAACAAAGCTATAATTCAATTAGAGTGAGTGGACAACTGATTGAAAAATAGTACTCACCAAAGATTTTAAAATTATGACTTTTTAATTAACTGTGTAATGGATTTTACATGCATTGTTTCTGATGTCATAATTCAAATGCATTATTGTAATATCACAAGAGTACTATAGCACGAGATTTTATTTTATATTTATCTTCATCTTACCATGGGATACACCAAAAGATGATATATAGAATTATTTTGTAAGCTGATGATTTCCAAATATGTATTTCTATCTCGGACCTCTTCTGAAATCATTATATATATATATATTTATATTTATACATAGTATTTGATTATATCTCACCACCACCAAAGTTTAATCCTACCACCTAGCCTCATTTTCTCCTCCCTGGACTGTAATCATCTGCTAATGGATATCTTTGCTTCTATACTTGTCTAGATTAGTCTATTCTCAAAATGGCAGCCCCAGTGAATGCTTTTATGAGCTAGAAACTTATTGCAACCTACTATTGAGCACATAGTAGATGCACAATTAATGTGTACAATAAGTAGGAGTAAATTTAAAAATGAGTAAATCATATAAAACTCTGTACTATGTTAGATTTAAAAGGCAGTGATGGCATGTATTAAGAACATGGCTTAGAGTGTGCAGCTCTACTAGTTTTACAAGCCAAATTTACCACATACAAGTAAAGTGTTATTAAGAAAGCTGGATTATCCATTTTGGGCCTTGATTTCTTCTTTGGTTAAATGGTCTTGACAATAACTTTTCACTAGGAATGCCAAAGCTAAATGAGTTGACATGTAAGAATTTGCATACACTATATAGTCTCTTAGCTATTCTAAATAATATGTATGCACTTATTTTCACTTTCCTTTAATGTTTTCTTTGTACTTTAGGTACATTGTAAACTCTATTAGATATCGGATAGCAAAATGTTTGATAATGATTCTCTGAGCTTCTAGTGACTGTGTGACATTTAAAAGTGTTATTCTCAATATATCTTGGCACTGAAAAGAAGTAATGAATTTTGAACTTGGAAGCTAATCAGGAAGTGAATCTTGCTGTCAAAGCTAGAGGCAGAGATAAAGCATCGGGAATAGAGAACACAGACAGGTAAGTAGATTGGAGCTTTTAGGTTAGAGCAGCAGCATGGAGAAATTCTGATTAACACATCAACCAGGCAGCCAATATTTTGCCAAAATTACTGGAATGAAGCAAAGCCTTTTGCAGAATCTACGGAAAAAGATTTATTTCTTAATGTGAACTTTGAGCAATTTATAAGGCTAATGATTTCTTGAAATTAGCCAGGGCTGTAAATCAAGAGGTAGATGCTTCAGAAAGATGTTTTGAGACTTCTAGAGGATGATCCGAAGGTCCTAGAACAAGAATTCCGGTAGCTAGAAAACAGGCCATTCCCCTAACTATAGTAACTGAAATTTTTATTTGTTTCTAAATGACTAAATTTTCACCTGGAAAGCTTTTTATGTTTAACATTTTTTAATGGATAAATCTGTGCAGGTATAGATACAGCTTCTTTTTATGATTTCTATCCATATATTTGAGGGTGGATTGCAGTCATCCTTATTATTACCAAATGTGGCAATGACAGCTCTTCCTAAAGTCTTAAAACTGAAGGTTCTAGATATTGATCGGTAAAACCATTAGCATAAACACCATTCCGCAGCCCATTTCCTCATTCTGCTGACTGCAAACCTCAACTGACAGATCCATTTCACTCTTGTTTCAAACTCTTTCTATTAAATACTTAATACTTCCCTCTGCTGTTCCCAAAATATTCTTGGAGAATAACTGGCTGTAAATATTCAAATATTCTTTTAAAGTAAGTTATTAGTTTAGTTACATGTTGTGTGTAAAACTATTTATTATAATTCAACTCTATTTTTTAAAAACTGATCTCCATTATGCCATTAGTAAATCCTATAGATAAAGGCATGTTATACATAGTGAGAAATTCAATTATAAATTATCCTTTACCTAAAAGGCTAATTCCAGGTTTGGAGAGAATTTGAGATTATAAATTTGCAAATTTATGGAGAGTTGTGGAGGTATTCAATAACAAAAAATATACAATTGCATATAAAACTACACTTTGTTCAACTATTCTTTTTTGAATTTTATTTTATTTATTTACTTTTACAGAACAGGTTCTTATTAGTTATCTATTTTATACATATTAATGTATTATTGCTCAACTATTATTATTTTAATTAACTGAAATGACTCTATAATACTTTTTCCTCTATTTTTTAAATGAATACTCTTTTGCCTCTTCATGTAACAGAAACTTTGTAATTTCCTATAGAGACAATGGAAAGATAGTTCAGTCTTATTTTACAGCATGGTTGATTGAATTTTTAAAAATCTTAAATTAATACTGACAGCTTAGTTTAGGAAAGTTTCTTTCAGTTTGTAAATTCTTATAAGTAAAACTATATGGTACCCTCTTCAGTAGCTTCTCACTCAGATTTTTCTTCCTATCCTGGCTCTTGGCTTCTGAGAACTTCAGCCTTGGACGTCCCTAGACTTGGTCCCTGACCCCACTGTTACAGCAGCTTGTTCTGCTCCCCTGAGTCCTTAGTGGGCATCACTAGGAGACCATGAGCCTTGAGCTAGTGACTCCCAAGCAAGACGTCGTGCAGAGCCTTCTCCAGAGAATCAAAGGCAGGCCTGGGATGCTGAATGAGGTCCACCAGGGACAGATTTTCTCCTAGGAGGCAGGTGGTTGTAAATGTGCCAACAAATCTCTGGACCAGCCTGCATCCCAGGATCATCCACAGGGCATAGAGGAGGACTCCCAGGCCGAACTCCATGCCTCTACACTATGGCTCTGGGCACAAGGCTAGAGCTACTGCTTCCTGTTTAAAATCTCTCTGACAAATGCTAAAATCTGTCCAAGAATAGGATATATGCACCAATCAAAAATAATTATCAATCACAAAGGAGTTTATATTTGTTAGCCCTCTTCTGCAAACTCCCTGCTGTGGTTCTTGGGCCTATAGAACAATTGAAAAATTTCTTGTATAGATTGAGAGTGCAGGTCACTTTCTCTTGGAGTGTTCTTAGTGTTATGCAAGACAGGAAAGGCCCATCCCTGCTAGAATCTTGACTATTGTACCTACTGACAGCTATGTACAGTCCATGCTATTTAAATATGAGTGAAAGAAACAATAGCCATGTCACTTCTCCCCTTTAGGTTTTTCCTTCAAAAAACCTATGTTCATCTTCATTGTATAATCTTATTGGTATGCATCCTTGACCCCTTTGCTCAGCAAATATCATAAAATCTACACAACATATGACTCAAAAATATTTCCTTCCTAACACACACAAAATTTGTTGGATATTCTGTGAGTTATAGCAGAAGTTTAAAAGTTCATAATTGCTTAAAGAATTCACTGAAAGGAGAAGAAATGTTGCCTTTGCATATTAATAACTCAGCCAGATTTGCTATCAACCTTCAGGGCTATCATCACAAAAAGCTTTTTTTTTTTGTGCTATTTACCAATGTTGACACCACTGACAGATGAATTCTGAAAATTTGATTAACTGTGTTCATAATAAATTTATACTTGGTGTGTGTGTTTGTTCATTTATTAAATATTTATGCAACAGTTGGTATTTTGAGGTAATTGTTAAGATGATCAATCAAAAAGGAATCCCCTGACAAAATGAATAAATTAAATATGACATTCATGCATTTTATGATGTATTTTATAAATTGACCAAGCATAATATGGAGATTTGGTGGCAAGTTAGAAGCAGAATCCCTATTCATAAATGATTTAATATGTATTAACTTTCCATGTAAGATATTTCTGCAATGGTATATATTACACAGATGAGTAATAATATATTTTAAAATATCTTAATTTATTTTTAAATAAAATTTGCTGAGATATAACATATACAAAAAATTCTACTGACTTCTGGTTTCAGCGCAGACATGTAAAGAACTTGGAAGGTGTCTCCTAGGTTCTTACAACAGCAAAAATCTCAACAAAATGAAAATCAATGGCTTTTCCTGTACCTATCATGTAAGTGAGGCAAGGGAAACCACCACCATAAAATCTGGAGAGATGGTTGAATTTAGAGAGCCACAGGAAAGTTCTGCTTTTCTAGAGCAGAAGCTGCTCACGCCATAGTGGTAGGAACACAAATGGTAACTGACAAATTCCTGGAGACTGTGTGAACCAGCTTGCAAGTTAGAAATTCCTTAGCTGCAGTCTTGGGGGAGTTGCCTTACTTTCATGGGGTTAGCCTCCAGGAATCTTACCAGGTTTTCATGGTTAAGATTCAAGAACCCCACATCCCCTCAGAGAGATGAGTTTTTAGATAAAACTTTAGAACAATATCCATGAAAGAAACCATAGGTAATTTGGACTTCACTAAAATGAAAACCTTCCACTCCTCAAAAGACATGTTAAGAGAATAAAAAAGACAAGTCACAGAATGGGAGATAATATTTGCAAAACACATACCTGATAAAGAATTTGGATCCAAAATATACAAAGAAGTTTTAAGTCTAACATGAAGGAAACAACTAACCCAATTAAAATTAGGCGAAAGATATGAACAGACACTTTACCAAAGAAGGTGTACACGTGGTAAATAAACATAGGAAAGATGACAACATCATCTGTCATCATGGAAATGCAAATTAATTACTACAATGAAATACCACTATGTACCTATTAAAAGGGCTGATACCCAAAAGACCGACACTACCAATTACTGGTGAGAATGCAGAACTACAGGAACTCTCATTCATTGCTGGTGGGAATACAAAATGGTATAACCACGTTGAAGACAGTTTGGAAGCTTCTTGCAAAGTTAAACACAGTCTTATCATACAATCCAGCAATCCTGACCCTCACCATTTACCTAATTGATTTGCATAAATACAGATGGTTACCATATATACACGTGTGTGTGTGTGTGTGTGTGTGTGTGTGTGTGTGTGTGTGTTTATACATGAGTTAATGTGCACATGTACCCCCTTGCTCTGTCCACTGAGAGATCCTAGGAGTGACTATACTCTGGTAGCAAAAATCATACTTTTTACCCAGATCTAGGTTTCTAATATCATTTTCCAACAAAGTAACTCCAGCTCCTTGGAGCAATGATTTTTTTTTTTTTTTGCGGTAAGCGGGCCTCTCACTGTTGTGGCCTCTCCCGTTGCAGAGCACAGGCTCCAGACGTGCAGGCTCAGTGGCCATGACTCACGGGCCCAGCCGCTCCACGGCATGTGGAATCTTCCCGGACCGGGGCACGAACCCGTGTCCCCTGTATCGGCAGGCGGACTCTCAACCACTGTGCCACCAGGGAAGCCCCACTATAAATGTACTTTTGTAGCTCAGAGTATATTTAGTATATTTAAGATCTGAGTCTAATTCCCTGCATCTAGACCTACCATTTATCAACTGGGTGCTGGGCATTTTCCTAAGCCTCAATTTTTTAACATTTGAGGATAAAGCTACTTTATTGTAAAGCTTAAATGATGTATTGTATAGACATTATTTGATACCATGATTTTTGGGGAAAAAATATTCTTAAAGGATTGCTACTATAGTTTTCTACCTGCATACAGAACTTACATAATTATGTAAATCTAGCATTTAAAAATCTTTAATAAACAAATTAGAACTGCGACTCTTTTCCATTTTCAGTCAAAACTAAAGCTCAAATCACCGAATACAAAAATTTAGGTTTATATTTTTGTAAGCAGCACATTGATAACATATGTATTTGTCTAATACCAAGTCTGAGGATTAGCTTTTGATAACATCTTAACCCACTTTGGCATTTCTACGTAGGCTTAAGTGTCTAGACCAATATTTTGCAGTACATATTTTCCTGATGCTGAAAATGTTCTTTATTTGTGTTCTGAAATATGCTAGCCACTACCCACATGTGGCTTTTTAGGACTTGAAATATGACTGGTGTGACTGAATAATTGAATTTAAAATTTTATTTCATTGTAATTAATGTAAATGTACAATAAATAGCTGCATGTGGCCACGTGTAAGTACTGGGGGAAAAAATCTAAACCAAAAATCATTGGTATCTAAATAGATCAAATAATTCACAGAAGTTTCCCAATTACTCTTATTGTTTTTAATCAATGCCAAAGTGATCATTTGCCTTTTTATCTCGAAACTTTTTCATTGTCCCTCATTTTTTACCCTAGAATATATCTTAGTAGATAACATTATGCCAAAAGGAAAAAAAAATCACATAAAGCTAATGGCAAACCATAGTAATCAAAAGTTTTTCTTAAACTCTTTGATATGGTTCAACAAATAATTTTGTGTTTTTGGTGTAATCTCTATGTCTTGATTTTATTATCTGTAAGATGCTGATAACACTAGGAAGACCTACTCCATATAATTTTGAATTAGCCAACCAAAGGAACGCATACATGATAACATATCATGCTTTACAAAGCGTGAAGTCAGGATAATGAGGTGGTTAAGAGCAAGAGCTTGGAGGTCAAACCAGTCTGGGCTCAATGATAGCACTGCCATTTAATAATTGTACTGCACCGAACACACTATTTACCTGCTCTAAGTTTCAGATTCATCATCTGTAAAATATCGGTAATAATGCTGAGCTTCAAAGATGTTTGTGTAGATTAAGTAAGACAATGTTGATAAAGCCCTTGGCACTGAGTGCAGAGAGGTTGGCAAAAGGTAATAGATCAAAAGAGCAGCCGTGTTAGTGTGGTTACTACTGCTGTTGTTATAAAAACATGAGAAATACAACTTCGTCTGACGATTTTTTTTAAGTGCTGATTGTCAAGTTAAAAGATATATCCCTCAACATATGAATTCAAAAATAATTTGAGTAGACTTTGCTTTAATTATAAGACAACTACGGTTAGTGATGATTTTTTAAATTAAGCAGATGGGAATCTCTCTGAAAAACACTGAAGATGTTTAAAAACTGAAACAGTGAAAAAAATAAATAAAATAACTATAGAACACAAAGGTGATGGGGTGTCAGAAATGGATGAATGCCTTCTGGCTGCACTGAGGCACCCATGCAGTACGTTTTTCAGCAATTTGCACGTCCTGAGTCCCCCTTAGGCAGTAAAAGTAAGGAGTATAGTTGACTGATCCTAGAAATTATGATTAGTGGCTTGGCAACACAGCCATTTTTGTTGCCTGCTTTTTGTCTAAATTTCACATGGCAAATGTCCTAAATAAGTAAACTTTTCTGAACTCTCTAATGAAAATTAATGAGGTGTCTGGCTAAGTCACTTGGAATTTGGGGGGTTGCAGTGAAGACACATCCTCAGATGACTTTAATTTTTAGAGTTTTTCAAAGAATATACAGGAAAGTAAATGAACAGAAAATGTTCTCACTTTGAACAGTTTGAATCACTATTTAGCCAGACATAAAACATGATGGTGTTTCTCAGGAGCTTGAAGATCATGGAGAGAAAAAAACAAAAAGATGTATCTTTAGCAAACCTCCAGACCAAGACTGCAGCTGCTTCCCCTAGCATCCCACAATTCAGTGGATTCAGCCCACAGCCCTTCAAAGTTCTCCTTACATTTCTGTTTATTTCATGGACTCTGATGAGTCATGGTTTCAGCTAACTTTCTTCTCTTCACTTCTACATTCTCGCATCATCTACTTTCTTCCCTGTTTGAGATTTGAACTCCTTTACGAATGAATTTTTTTTTAATAGTCATTCTCTATTATAGGGTCTTTTTATAATCAAGTGGTTACAAGAAAATGATTAGGCCACTTCCTAGCTATAGATCAGCTGCTTTGGTGCCATTTCCACTCATTGTTCATCCAGCTAAGGCCAGAGCTTCAGGGTTACAGGCTACAAAAACACAATTGAAGAATAAAGTGATCTCCAGAGCAATACTGTTAGCTAGCATTGCTCTTGACCTTTCAAGTACAAATACTTTTTTCTTTTTGGTAGAAAAATATATGACAGGTTTATTTGCAGTTTGCTTAGACTCTCATCTGAAAATTTGCTCATTACATAGCTAAAAACGTATGCACATTTTTAGTCATAAACTCCTCTGGGTGTGTTAATGACATGTCAGATTTTACCTGTAATGACATGAAATCCACTTCTTAATTTTTAATCTACCATTTTAAGGAAAGTACACAAAAAAACCCCAATTACTCTTGTAAAGAATTAACTAGTACATTTGGAACTACATTATTTTCTGAACACAGTTCCATTTTACGATTTTTAAAAATAATTCTCTATTTCAAAACTGCATTTTTGTAGAATAAAGTTTAATAATGTCAGATTCACGAATAATATCTACTTGTGGGAAACACTGTATTACCTGTCAGTTAGAAAATTAATCAAGGTAGAATAGTTTACATTTTGATCCTTAAAGATGATGTAAATGGTATTATTTAATTAATAATATACTAAAAATTACTCATAATTACATAAATCTGAGGCTGAAATCACATTACTTGTGGGTTAGATATTTGGTGATCTAGATCTTATCAAAGAAAAATTTCATTCAGATATTTCAAAATATTTTGCATAAAAATTTTAGGGCATAATTCATAAATCATTTTCTAGTCAAGACTAAAAACTAAATTTGTTTTTACCTACCCAGTGTTATCTACAATGGATGTTTTTGCTAAAATTGTAATAAAATATATAAAAACGTAAGGTTAAAGCATTTAGCATAATCTCTTTTCTTCTATCCAAACAGTTAAAAAATTAATCAACAAGCATTTTATTTTATTATTTATTAATTTTTATTGAGGTAAAATTGACATATAACACTGTGTTAGCTTCAGGTGTACAACATAATGATTTGATATTTGTATATATTGCAACATGTTCACAACAAGTCTAGTTAACATTTGTCACCATGTATAGTTATAGAAATCTTCTTTTCTTTGTTTTCTTTTTTTTGAGGACTTTAAGATTTATTCTCTTAGCAACTTTTAAATACACAATAGAGTATTATTAACTATATTCCCCATGCTGTACTTGCCATCCCCATGACTTATTTATTTTATATCTGGAAGTTTGTACCTTTTGACTCCCTTCACCAATTTTGCCCATCTACCTCCTACTTCCAGCTCCACTCCCAGCAACTATCAAACTGTTATCTCTATCTATGAGCTTGTTTTGTTGTTGTTGTTTGTTTATTTGTTTGTTTAGATTACATCTGTAAGTGAGTTCATATGGTATTTGTCTTTCTCTGTCTGATTTATTTCACTTAGCATAATGCCCTTAAGGTCCATCCATGTTATCACAAATGGCAGGATGTCACTCATTTTTATGGCTAACTAGTATTTCATTGTGTGCATGTGTGTACATATACATACACCGCATCTTCTTTATCCGTTCATCTATCGATGGACACTCCAGTTGTGTGTGTCCATATCTTGGCTATTGTGAATAATGTTGCTATGCGCATTGGGGTGTACATAGCTTTTCAAATTAGTGTTTTCATTTTCTTCACATAAATACCCCAAAGTGGAATTGCTGTATCATATGATAATTCTATTTTTATTTTTTTAAGAACCTCTATAGTGGTTTCTACAGTACCTGCACCAATTTACATTCCCACCAGCAGTGCACGAGAGTTTCCTTTTCTCCACAACCTCGACAAAATTTATCTCTTACCTTTTTTTATAATAGCCATTTAACAGGTGTGAGGTGATCTCATTGTGGTTTTGATTTGCATTTCTCTGGTTAGTGATGTTGAGCATCTTTTCATGTGCCTGTTAGTTGTCTGTATGTCTTCGTTGGAAAAATACCTATTCAGATACCTGCTAATTTTTTAATCAGGTTGTTTGTTTTCTGCTATTCCATTGTATGAGGTTTTGTTTTTTAAATGTATTTTGTATTTAACCCCTTGTCAGATATATAATTTGCAAATACTGTTTCCCAGTCAATAGGTTGCCTCTTCATTTTGTTGATGATTTCCTTTCCTGTGCAGAAGCTTTTTAGTTTGATGTGGTCCCACTTGTTTACTTTGGCTTTTGTTGCCTTTGTTTTTGGAATTAGATTCAAAAAGTCATTGCTGATACCAATGTCAAGGAACTTACCACATATGTTTTCTTCTATGAATTTTATGGTTTCTGGTATTACAAACATTTATTTTTAATGCAGACACTCACAAGGAATCTGTATTGCTAAATTTGAATTCAGTGAGTACAGGGTATATTCTGACAATATGGGTCTTGAAATTCATCCCTAAGTACTTACAGTGTAATCTTTGGTCGATCATCAGTCAGTAGAGCCACAAAAGCATGATTCATAAAATAAAAAATGGACACATTAGACATTATAAAAGTTAAAAAATATCTTTTTTCTGGAAGTCACTATGAAGATAATGAAAAGACAAGCCTTAGGCTGGGAGAAATTATATGCAAAGGAAATATCTATAAAGGGTTTGTATCAAGAATGAATAATGGGGACTTCCCTGGTAGCGCCGTGAGTAGGACTCCTCGCTCGCAATGTAGAGGGTCCGGGTTTGATCCCTGGGCAGGGAACTAGATCCCACATGCGTGCTGCAACTAAGAGTTCGCATGCCGCAACTAAGGAGCCCATGTGCCACATCTAAGGCCCAGCAAACCAAATAAATAAATAAATAAAAAGAATGAATAATGTACTGTCAAAACACACACAAAAAACAATTCAATTAAAAAATGGGCAAAAGATATGAACAAACTTTTCACCCAAGAAAATAACAGCAATTGTGCATTATTATCTGTTATTGCATAGTAATGTTGACGCACTTAGCAGTTTAAACAAAATACCTTTATCATCTCACAGTACCTGTGGGTTGAGAATATTAGCAATGGCTTAGCTGGGCCCTCTGCTTCAGAGCCTCTCACTAGACTGCAGTCAAGATATTGTCCAGGGCTGGGGGTCTCTTGTAAGACTCACTGGGTGAAATATCTACTTCCAAATTTAGGTGGTTGCTAGCAGGATTCAGTTTCCTGCGGTTGTCAAACTGATGGGCTCCTTTCTTTGCTGGTTGTTGGCCAGAGGCTACCCTCAGCTCTTTGTCACATGAGCTTCTGTATTCTGTTGATTAGAATTAAGTCACAAAATCACCTCCATGCTAAAAAAAAAAAAAAAAAAAAAAGAAGGAGGGAGATTTTACACAAAGGCATGAAATATAACAAGATGTGGGGATAACTGGGGCCATCTCAGAGTCTGCCTGCCACAGTGAGCAGATAATCACATGAAAAGATATACACTATAGGGTTTCCCTGGTGGCGCGGTGGTTGAGAGTCTGCCTGCCTATGCAGGGGACACGGGTTCGTGCCTCGGTCCGGGAAGATCCCACATGCCGCGGAGCGGCTGGGCCCATGAGCCATGGCCGCTGAGCCTGCGCGTCCGGAGCCTGTGCTCCGTGACGGGAGAGGCCACAACAGTGAGAGACACATGTACCGCAAAAAAAAAGAAAAGAAAAGAAAAGATGCACAATATAATTTGTCTTTAGGGAAATTCAAATTAAAACCACAATGTGATGTTGCTAGCCATATATTATAATGGGTGAAATTTAAAAGGCTGATCATACCAGGTGATGACTACTATATAGAATAACTGGAACTGTAATACATTGCTTGTGAATATGTAAAATGGTACAACCACTTTGGAAAACATCTTGGCAGATTCTAAAAAAGTTAATCTTATACCTACCTTATGATTCACCAGTTATTCACTTCTAGGCATTTAATAAACATGAGGAAAGAAAGGACAAGTCCATGTACAAGAAAGTCCATAGCAGTTTTATTTGTAATAGTCAAAAAACTGAAAAGAACCCAGACAAACATCAATTTATAGAAGGACAAACAAGCTGTCATATATCCCTACCAGCAATACAATGGAATGAACTATTGATTTCTACAGCGTTGATGAATGCCAAATAATTAAGCTGAATGAAGGAGGCCAGACCAAAAAAAAAAAA
This sequence comes from Stenella coeruleoalba, assembly GCF_951394435.1. Classification (NCBI taxonomy): domain Eukaryota; kingdom Metazoa; phylum Chordata; class Mammalia; order Artiodactyla; family Delphinidae; genus Stenella; species Stenella coeruleoalba. The sequence goes on from NC_137169.1 coordinate 135,579,047, forward strand.
AAAAAAAGAATACATATGGTATGATTCCATTATATAAAATTGTAGGAAATCCCAAAATATTTTTAGCAACAGACAGCAGAACAGTGGTTGCCTGGGGATGTGAGAGAGAGTCTGGGAGAAGTAAGAAGGGACCACTGAGTCATGTGGATATGCTTGGGGTGATGCATATATTCCTTTTCTTGATTATGGTTTTGCTTTCCTGGAGTACATTTATTTTGAAACAAATGTACTTTAAATGTGTGCAGTTTAATTTCTCCCATTGCATACAAAAAACATCCATTTCAACCCTAATTTTGTTTCTGCCTAGTTCCCTCTTCAGAAAAAAGTCATCCAAAGGATTGTCTAGACTCAGTTTCAACTTCCGCTTTTCCCACGATCCTCTTTAGTCAGTTTCAATATTTTCCATATTCTTCAATCAAAACTTCATTTTTCAAAATCGCAGTGACATCCATAGACTGAGTACGGAATCCATTCTCATCTTGCTTGACCTAACAGTAGGATTTAATGCAGTTGATCCTACACTCTTTCAAAGACACCATTCCCCTTTGATTTTAGCATACCATGATCAACTGATTTTCCTCACAGTTTCATTTTCTAGTTAGTTCTTAGTCCCAGACCTTTAAACATTAAATTATATAAAATGCTTACAGCACTACCTTTTAAATTATTAAAGGATTATATTAAAGTATACAATTTTAAAATATTATTTAAATTATTAAAATTGTCATTTAAAATGTGAGAATAAAATTCTGAGTTGAAAAATGGGTATTATGCTCTGAGAATATGTAATTTGATATTAGGAGAGTCAGTTAATTTCCTTAGTACTTAGTTTACTTATCTATAAATACCATATCCTTTAATTCTATTATTAATTACATGTGGTAAATTAATGACTCATACATAGTCAATTAACCAGATGCATCCCTTCAGTATGGCATAAGACAAATAATTAATAAAATATGTGTTGAGACATAGTAGACCCTACTTTACAAACTAAAATTCAAATACATATGGATATATTATCTTTTTTTACAAGGGTCTCTATATAGAGAGAGAGACAAACTCAAGGTTATATTCTACCTTTTACAGTGGCATTCATTGTACGCTTTAATTATAAGAACATTTATATTTATATTATTCACTTACTTATTTCACAATTTAGAGATGGCTCGAAATGAAAAGAAAAAATTTAAACTACATGTATTAAAATATATTATCTCACATAAAAAATATTTTGACTTCACTGCTGTCCCTTATCAGAATGTATGCTAACTAATTAAATGTTATTTTAAAGGACTTACAAAATGAAGATTAAATATTTTCCAAGTGTAGTTTGTAAAAAAAAAAAAGAAAGAAAAACAACACAACACCCTTGCTCTTGCTGTTCCTTTCGTTCCCTAAATTTATAGCTAATTTTCACAAGTCATAAAGTTCAGGATTACACATCCCCCCACCCACAATACTTCCCAGCTTTTAAAAGAGCTTAACAATTTATTATAGCAATTTAGCAAAAGTACTGCTGCTTCCTGTCAGAATTTACTGGCATCTTTGCTCACAAGCTGAACATAAAATATGTCAATGTGACCCTTATCAGTATCCTTGACGCTTGACATTGATAGCACATCTCCTTTCCTCCAATTTTATGTGCATGTTTGATAGATCAGCTAAACCTGGAATGCCTTTAAATTTCTATAGTGAAATTCTTGGATTTGCAGAAAACAAATTCCTATGAGAAGAACAATATGTTGAAACAAAACAGAAAACTTAATAGAGACGATTTATATAACCTGCTAAAATTAACAAATATTAAGTTATATTTAATAATCACATCTAACTTTAAATCAAGTAATTTATAATTATAGGGAAAGTATACAACAGAATTTATGGGATTCCTTCCTCAAAGAAGAGTGACGTGTGTTATTATCATTCTCTGGTCCACTTCGTATTTCTCTCACTAAATTATCCAAGAATAATAATAGTGATTTCTCTCCAGCGCCCTCACTCACTTTTTTTTCACATGCAAAGATGTGGACCCCAGTGGAAAATAATATCTAGGCCCATCAACACCTTAACAGTTGGTTCATGATACTATAAATGAAAACTGTTTTCCAAATAATGTTAGTATCTCTCTCTATCACCTCTGTGTCATCATTTGCATGATCTTATAAGATTTAGAAGGCCCTGAAGGCTGCCGGTGCTTTTGTTCCTTTGCTTAATAACTTCATGTGACATTAACATCAATAATCTTCACTATTTACATGCCAATAAAGCTCATATATTGGGGAGCTTATGCTCCCAATAGAATATTGTAAGAAATGAAATTTATTTGTAATAATGGAAAGCAGAGATTTTAAGGTAATGAAGAAGTTATCTTTACCATTTATCCTTGATTTTGAAGGTGAAATTTTTCAGTAATTTATTTTACCTGAAAAGTTCTTAATAAACTTTATTAAAATAACACTGTTATAATATTTTTCTTTTATTATTTATTTGTGTATCCTAATGTCAGAGGTGAAAAGCCCAAACTAATATAGAGAAAATTTAATTACAAATACGAGAAGAATGCTAGGTTGTCTGAGGGAAGCATTTAGACAACATAAATATGTATATCATTGTATATATATATATATATATATATATATATATATACACACACACACACACACACACACACACACACACACACACACATGTATGGTGGTGTATATTGAAATTTATTTCTCTAAGATACTGATTTTATTTAAAATTTGAAATTATTTTAGTTTTAAATGTAACAAATTTTAAAACTTATAGAGTGATAATATAATTGCACATGTTATAAAAGGCACACAGTTTATTGCCTGATAAGTCAATTATTCTGTTTGGAGGCTAGCAGCATTTTACTTTCTTATTGAGACTTGGAGTCTCATTAATAATAATATCCTTTATGCAGAGGGCCATGCCCTGACAATAGCAGGCGTATGTAGCATGAGGTTGTCCTCACACTGTGAGGCCCTCTCCACTCTGAGCCAGATGAGGCTTTTATTCCTCACAATCTCTCTCTTTGTGCTTATTTGTATCTGATGTAATATCTTCCAAAAGTGACCATGACAACTACATTTTTTATGCTTTTCCTTTGTTTTCACACAAATACATCAAAAACAACTTTAGTTTTTAAAATGTATTTCATGCTTTTTATCTATATTCCTGTGGAATAATCTGGGTCCATATACTTGCGCTCTTCCAGGTAAAACAAGGTAAACTTCTGCTCTCTGGACTAAATGCCCATGACCACTGCTCTTCCAAGCATTATTTTTTTTTTTTAAATTAGAAGTGATCAAACGTATATTAACAACTTTTCTTTTCAAGTTAACCACATTTATTTCAAGAGAAAAATTAAATATTTGGCTCCTGTTATCAAGAATTATCTCAATGAAAAAACGTGTATTTAAAAAAAAACTTTAGAAGAAATTGAAAATACCTTTAAGTTACTACTTTAAAAAAAGTATATTCTCATTTCTTCCAAATTTCACAGAATAGGTAAATTCCATCAATTTTGTTTTAAAATTTACAAAATTTTTGAAGCCTTCAACATCAAAATGTACAGTAGCAGAGCTAAAATAATGAAGACTGAAGAAACAACAACAGAATCAAACCAGTAAAAGGATTCTATAGACCCATCTAACCAAAAGTACAGGTACGGACTCCTGATTCAAAGATCAACAAATCAAATTCATAACATATGGTATAAACCCCCCACAAAAGTCGAATAGGATTTATTATACTGAATGAAATTATAGGTTGAGAGTCAGAAATCAATCAAGTTAACAAATCAAATTAGTGGCTGTTTATGAGGAAATTATACTGCTAATGTTGTGTTATTTTGCAAGGTAGTTAGAGGAACACACGGCATTCTAAAAGCAATTGCTAATATAGTTACAAGTCTTGTCATTGAAGTGAACTCATTAAAAAAATCATAAGGAAATGAAGAATGGCTTTAAAAAGTATTCAGGGATAGTTGTTTAGGTATTGAGGGAAAAAATTAGATTCCATATCACATGTATACAATATTTAAAAAATAGAAGATACATTTGTTCTTCTTTTGCTCCTAAAAGAGCAGATGTTTGAACCCCATGCATTTTATTTTAAAATTTAGGAAATGCTTACAGTTTCCTACATTAACATTTACACTAGCAGAGCTAATCTAATTAAATACAACAAAATCAAAACAAAAAGGATTCTCTACACAAATCTTTTCTCTTGAATAAAAGATATGATTTTTAAAAGCCTTTAATATACATACATTCAAAGAAAAAATATTTTAAATAATTCATTTATTTGAAAATATTTGCAGAGCACTTACAATCTGCCAAATGAATTCAACTCTTGGAGATAAAGGCGGTGCAAAGTTGTCCATTTTCATGGAGCTTAAGTCTAACGTGAGAGAAAAGAAGTAAACAAGGTAAGAAAGAATAGCAGGAATTGTAAAGATTCAAAAATTAATAGGGATCCAGATCCTACAGTGTCTTGTAAGTCAAGCCAGAGACTTTGAGTTTACTTGAGTGAAAAGTCACTGAAGTGTTTTATCATTTTTTTAAGTGCTGTGATACGGCTCAGATTTTTAATTGCATACTGTGGTTACTGTGTGGAGACTTATTTGAAAGAAAGGCAATGACAGAAGCTTGGACCAGGAGAGAATAGAGCTATTTGGTAATTTTGAAGATCCCTGAAACAAGATTTTATAGTAATTCTTGTTATTTCCCCAAGAAATTTCTGCAGTAGAGCTTTGCACTTGTGAAGGAAGTAATATAGTTATTGGGTAGTGAGCGCGGGAAGGTGCATTTCAAAACACCATTTGGAATTACTGCATTTTAAAGATGCAGATGACAGAGTTTTCATACATTCCAGATGTCGAAACTTGTGTGTGTGTGTGTGTGTGTGTGTGTGTGTGTGTGTATTTGTGGGGTGTGTTTAAAAGAGAAAGAGAGACACAAAGAGAGACATAGCAACAGAGACAGAGAGAATTAAAAGCTGACACCAAGAATAATGAGCCAAACAACTAGAAAAAGGGAGTTATCTTTAAACTGGACGGAAGAGCAGGTCTGGGGAGAATCAATAGCTCAATTTGCATATATTAATTTTGAGAGTCTTAATAGACATCAAAGTGGAGAAGTCAGAGAGTGCTGGGCATAATGCCTAGTGCTCAAGTGTGATGTTAAATACCAGGAAATTAAGAACACAAAAGTTAGTAAGTGCAGACAGGAAAAGAGAGGAAGTCAAGCCCCGAGCCTTGAGGTTCTCCGACAGAAAATAGTCAAGAAGAAGAGAAGCCACCAAAGAGGACCAGGGGTAATTATCAGAAATGTTGAGGGGAGGGGGAGAAACAGGTTAAGTATGCAGTTCTGTGATTCTATCAAAGAAAGTTCAAAAAAGGAGGGAGGAATCAACTATACCAAATGCAGCTGATTCCTAAATTAAGATGAGGGCTGAGAAGTTTTCCTTAGATTGATACGTTAACAATGTGGATGTCCTTTGTTTTTTAACATCTTTATTGGAGTATAATTGCTTTACAATGGTGTGTCTTTTGTATTTTGATAAAAGCAATTTTGTTAGAATTGAGTAGGTGAAAAATCTATCGAAGTGGGTGCTTAAATGAATACCCAACCTCTGTATTCTCAAGAAATTACTTATTGGACAGCAGAGGCACATAGTGTATTAACTTTACTTCTGGGTTCAGGGCACACTGAACATGTGCCCTCACATGCCCTGCTTTTATCTAGCTACTTATTCCATTCATTATCTTTTGATAATCTAACACTTGCAGAAGCACTACACATCTTATTAGTAAACTTCATAAAGACAGTTACTAGAGATTGTTGGAGAGGATATTATTCTATGTAATATCTTGTCAGACTGATGGGCAAGTAAGATGATAAAATGTCTTTGGAAAAACTGACAAATCCTCCTAAATTTGAACATTGAGATATCAAACACACAGGAATTTTATATTTTGGTGTATTTCCAAGGGAAAAAAACAGGGGACTTGTACTAAAATGTCTGCAGTACATCCACTGTGCCTGTCGGTCACAGTTGCAAATAAAATGCAAATATTCATTGACAAAAGAGTGACTGAATAGTCTTTCATAGTCCCAGAGTGGAATATTATGTATCAGTCAAAATAAATAAATAATAGCAACACAGAAAAAATATGCACAAGTCTTAACAACTTAACATTAAATGAAAAAAGTAATTCTCAGGATTATCCAAAACATAAACTTTTTTATAAAGTTAAAAAATACTCTTGTGTACAAACATAATATATAAAAAATGTGTTCTCAATATAAATTAAAAAGGTAAAATGTATGAAATTAAAACATACTTGGTAGAATGCCATATAAATAGAATACATTATATAAAGAAGAAAGCGGGGCTTCCCTGGTAGCGCAGTGGTTGAGAGTCCGCCTGCCGATGCAGGGGACACGGGTTCGTGCCCCGGTCCAGGAAGATCCCACATGCCGTGGAGCGGCTGGGCCCGTGAGCCATGGCCGCTGAGCCTGCGCGTCCGGAGCCTGTGCTCCGCAACAGGAGAGGCCACAACAGTGAGAGGCCCGCGTACCGCAAAAAAAACCCAAAAAGTCAAGATATTATTTCAAAATATTGAGGTCAAGCATGTGGCCTGCCAAAGGAGGCATAGCTGACAGTATTATTGAATAAGGAAAGTCCCTGAAGAAGGAACATGCTTTTTATTTTGTTGTCTCAGCTTAATATGGCTTATCCTGACTATAAAATTCATAGTTTCCAAGTTGAGGGGCTTAACATGTGGAGGAAAAATAAAGGTATGCTACCTTTTATTTCTTGAGTTCTCTGAAAATAAAATGTTTATAAAGAAGTTCATAAAGGGTGATATAAATAACAGCATTACGGGAAATAAATCATTGCTACCAGCCTGCTTTGTAGGTTAGCCCAGCAGTTTTGAATACACGTCAGATATACAAATTTCAGATAGGTTTCCCTAGAGTTCAGGAGATTCTTGGCTTTGCATCCTGGTGGATGGTAGCAGTATATCTACTGGTGCCAGGATTTTTATGATTTTGATTTTAATTAAATCCTCACAAAAGTTCTTGGAAATGATTACAGCTATCTTCATTTTTAGAAGCGAGTAGAATTAAAAAGGGCTTAAGTAACCTGCTAAATGCCACACAGTTATTTAATTGCAACACAAGTAGTTAAGTCCAAATCCAACTTGATCCAAATTCAAACTCATCTTACTATACTGAAATGCCAGTGCTTTTTGTGGAAAGACATCTTATGAATACCATGTTAGCAGTATTTATTTCCTGTAGAAATAATACATGAATGAAAACATAAATATGTGGGTAATTAGCTTAATTTCTTAAAGAAATTAATGAAGACGCAGGCTAATTATGTATAGATCACTAACCATTGAGTGCCAACAATAATATTCATAAGTCACAGAGAAGATCTATTTGAAAAAGAAGTATATGAACTAGAAAAATAATTGCCACTTGCATTAGTGAGCATCATCAGAAGCAATGACAAAGATACATTAATAATTAAATTTGAGAAATACAGTGTTTAAAATATATGAGAACAACTAATACATCCTCATGTTAATTAAATGAAATTGTTTCAACATTTAAAATAGAAGCAAGAATACCTAGGGATTATAATGTACTTAAGAATTAAAAATTAAAGAATATTTTGGGTGTTTTTGTTAAGAATAAGGACTCAATACCTTAAAAAAATGAAAATTCATTATTCCCTACAACATTGAATGCCTATGAAAAAATAGGACCGTAACCTCGGTAAGTAGAAAGTTTAATTTTACATACTTAAAAGTCTGTTTCCTCCATCAAATTCAAGGGTTAAGTCACAGAAATATTCTAAGGTTATAATACCCCAGCTCTGTGGCAAACTAGAAAGGACAGTATGATAGAAATGCACTCATCTAAACATTATTATTTAAATAATTTAGTACCTTTTCATTTGCCTTTGCATATTTAAAAATGTAAATGGATTTCTCATATTAGGAAGCATCCTTTTCTGAAACCCACATGAACATAATGCATGAACATAATGCATAATAGAGAAGAACTATTTTCTTCAATAAAAAAGAAACTCTGGATGCTAAGTCCTAAAGATATATAAATTATTTCATGCCAGTATGTCACTAACATTTTGTTCATTAAAATAAAATGTCATTGATATTTTAAATGGCCTTTCAATGATTAATAACATTTTAGTTTTCTTTTTCTCTCTTTGGAAACAATATTGGAATCTCAATTCCAAAAATACTAAACTTTACAAGTAATATTAACAGAATATACAATTGAAGTATTCAAATATATTAGAATATAGACATTGGAAAAAAATGAAGAAACTTTTAGTTGCACAAAACAGTTTATGCAAAATTAAGAAAGCTACAGAGAATGTTTAAAGTACATATTCAACTTCAGTCTAATGTCTGCTGTAAATAATGTCCTTTCTCATTAAAACAGAAACTGTTCATAGAAAAAAAAGTCATGTTGTATTAGGGAATAATCAACATAATTTTTCTCATTGAGTACTTACTTGTGCCTGGAAGTTTTATTGGTTCTCCTTTTATGTCCATATGCCCTTGATAATTTCTGTTTTAGGTTTCCCTCCCTAAAATTACTTCCTGAGGAAAGTAGGGGTGGGTACAGTGCATGTCTCATTCAATATCGAATTATGCAATGCAGTGAAAGTTACATATAGAGTATATCTGGAGTTTAACATTAGCTATTAGGAAAAAATGGCTCAAAGATTTTTTCCCATTTGGTGAAATCATTATTATATATATTTTTTAATGTGCTGATGAAAATGCCTTCTCTTCGTACTATAGCAGAAATCCTTGTGGCACAGCTATAAACAAATAAGTTTTAAAAATAAAGAAAAGAAACTCACAGAGCAGAGCAACATTCCCGAACTTAATACATGGATGGGAAAGTGCGTAATCTATTATTCAAATTCTACTGCGGCAAATTCAAAACAAACAAACAAAAATTAGTATTGGGCAAATGTCTTAAAAGCATAATTGTGTTCTTTCTGTCTCTAGCTACAAAAGCTGTGGTAATCACAGACTCATCTACAAAACTGTGGATAAGAGTGCACAGCGAGAGCTGCCCTAAGGATTTGTCCACATAGTACAAGGCAAGAAACTTGATATTTCTCCTCTGGCTTATTTTTAAATGCATAACCAGTTAAGAGACAGTTAAGAGTCACTAAAAATTACCCTTTTGGGGGTCCCCACTTATGAAGTTACCAAGTTGTCACTTCATTTAAAATTTGAAGACAGTCTTATACTGAGTAGAAAGTCCTAAAATGTTCAGCACTAACATCACAGAAAGTCATACATCTTGCTTCTTTCTTTGTTTAGTACGAAAAATATCTTTCCAGGAAATTATGGCAGGGCTTGGTAGAGCAAAGCATCAAGAGAACTTTAAAATGGCAGCTACAGCTTAACTACACAGGCTGACAAAGGCAATGCCACATTTACATCAGCTGTTATGATGTCTTCATTGCGATATTGTGTTTGCCTTCCAACTTCACCATCTGCCTCCTGGTTTTAGTTAGAGCTTTTTCCGTAGAACTGTATGCTATGAATTTAACGTTTAGTACATAACACGGAACACGTTTTCTTAACAATTCTTTTCACAATCTTTTCTAATATAAGTCTTTCAAAATTCAATACCTACTCATTGGTTTCCTTCTCACAAGGTATCTGTCACTGAAGGAAAGTTCCAGTTGATGGATTTAAATCTGGCACGATATCCCCACATTCCACTGAAACTGAGAAGATATGAAAGTGAAACATAAGTAAATTGAGCAAATGTATGCAAACCACAAAATATTGTGCGTATGTTTCTTGAAATATGTTTGTTTTCTTTTAGTCCCTTACAATTAATTCTAGAGTCAGTCTTCCTTTCATCATTTTAGTCTTGTCAAATGAGAACCCTAGAACCTTGGTGATAAGTAGCAGGTGACTGACAGCTTGAATAATCAGCTGAATTGAACTTAACTTCCGAAATCAGTTAAACTTCTTTTAGCTAGTTATGTTTGTTATCATGCCAAGAGGAACCAGAAGCCGTATCTGTTTTGTACGAATGGTTTTTGGGGAAAAAATCTACAAAATGTTCATGTCTCTGAGTGAGGCTTTCTTGTGGAGAGAGAAGAAAGTGACAATAGACCACAGAAATAGATCATGAGAAAGTACCGAATATCAGCATTCTTTCTATTTGGAAATCAAGAAAACAGTCTGAATTTTTTTTTTTTTTTTGCGGTTTGCAGGCCTCTCACTGTTGTGGCCTCTCCTGTTGCGGAGCAGAGGCTCCGGAAGCGCAGGCTCAGCGGCCATGGCTCACGGGCCCAGCCACTCCGTGGCATGTGGGGTCCCCAGGACCGGGACACGAACCCGTGTCCCCTGCATCGGCAGGCAGACTCTCAGCCACTGCGCCACCAGGGAAGCCCACAGTTTGAATTTTTTAGCAAGGAATTTCAATTCTTTCAGGAATTGAATGGGATTACATTACTAGGAGAGCAGCATTCCTACACTTTCTCATCATAATTGATGATGGATTTGATGCCAGGCTCTAATGTTGATGCTGGGATGGGCACCATCATCTCCTCAGCCTTGTTCCAGAAAGTACACAAACTCACCTGCAGGCAGTCACAGCTAAGGGGTATAAGTGTAATGCCACCATCTCTGCTTATATAAGGAACCAGGCAGAAAAATAGATCTCTCATTGTCAAAGCCCATTACCTGCGAATCAGTTTCCAGATTGAGACTCTCACTCACCATCTACAGCTGAATTTCTACCCTTTGCTTGGAAGATTACTTCCCTCCAGCGCTCCTGATGCTTATATTTACCCCCTGAACTGCCCCTTTACCATGGGTATCAGGCTTATCTGACTCATTCAATATATTTATTGAATGTGTATCATGCATTTTGCTTTATTGCAGGAGCTGAGGTTCAAGAGTGAACAATAAAGAAGAAGATTCCTCCTTAGGGAGTTTTCATCCAAATGACAGGAAATAGAAAGGAAAAAAAGAAAAAAATGTATATGTAATGTCATATGGTGCTAAGTGCTGTGAAGTAGAATAAATTCATAAAGAAGATAGAGGATGTGGTGAGGGTTGCTGTTTACCCTACAGTGATCCGGAAAGTCCTGTCCATCTGATGGGGACATATTTGAGCAAAGACCTAAAAGAACTAAAAATGTTAGTAATTCTGCAGTTTATGGAAGCACATTCCAACAGAGGTAAGAAAAATAGTAAAGAGACTGTGGGAGTGTGTGTGGCGTGTTCAAGGAACAATGAAGAGGTGAGTGCATCATCTGTAATGGGTAGTGTGGGAGGAGATTAAGTCAAAGAAGTAATAGGGGCAGATTCATAAAAGACCATGTCATGTAGGATTATCTTCCCACTTTTGGTCTCCCTGGGATCCTTTTCTCATTGATGACCAAGGATTCCTGTCATGCCTGTCTCCTCAGCTTTTAGACTTCCAAGCTCTGCCAGACCCTCTCAATAATATAGGTTTCTGGACCTAAAGCTCATTTTCTCATGTTTTTTGCTCTTGTCTTATTTTTTTCTAGATTAAATGAAAACTTTTTAAGGGAAGAAATATGAGTATATAAAGAAATCATGAAACGTATAAACACAGCTGGTTATGTGGATTAATTTTTTTGTTATTAATGCATTAGGAGGAGAGAGAAAGGATTGTGAACTCAACAGTCTTTAAAGCCGAGAAACCTAGGAAAAAGATAAGAGATAGTTGAGAGAGATTACTGTGAGGGAGTTCACTAAGGAATTAAGAGAAACAATGAAAATGTTTCCAAGTAACAGTAATACTGCATTAGAGTCTGAAAACATAACATTTGAAGAGGCCATGCATCCACACACATATTCTTGTTTAGTTGCAGCAACATTTTGCAATCTAAAAAGAAAAGCAGGGCTTCCCTGGTGGCGCAGTGGTTGAGAGTCCGCCTGCCGATGCAGGGGACACGGGATCGTGCCCCGGTCTGGGAAGATCCCACATGCCGCGGAGCGGCTGGGCCTGTGAGCCATGGCCGCTGAGCCTGCGCGTACGGAGCCTGTGCTGCGCAACGGGAGAGGCCACAACAGTGAGAGGCCCGCGCACCAAAAAAAAAAAAAAAAAAAAAAAAAAAAGGAAAAGCAGAGTGACGCATTGATAGGAATAACCAGGTAATTTAGATTTATCAGCAGTATGAGTGTGTGTGCAGTTGGGTCTGAGAACGGGTTCTACTGTAGCCAAGAAGGTGATGAAATAGTGGTGAAGTAAGACATAATGAGCAGATTACAGTCTTAATGTATAGAAAGCAATGCCTGTGAAAGCCTGGGGAATAGGAACTATAGCAGATAGCCTATGCAAATTATCTGGATAAGTATAGGCAGCCGAAATCAGCTTGGTAAAACTTTTCCAAAACCATCAGTATCATTTGCTGGGATTGAACACTATTAATATTAGGCACTTTAAATCAGAAAACAGTCCTATCTGATACGTAGAAGGAAACTGGGACAAAAGTAGAGGGAAACAAATTAAGATATTAGAATTTGAATACAAAGTTGTGATTATAATGTCTATGAAATAACCAAAATTATAAGACTAATATAACTACAGAACAGTGTCTACAGTATCAAAGTAATGAAGAACATTTTAAGGGCCAACGGTTCATCAACAAAAATACCTAGAAGTCAGCTTCACTTTTTTTTGTTCCCCAATGTACTCAGTTAGCAGGGTTGCTACTTATACTCCCTAAATTTTTTTTAATATCTATTAAATATCTGTTGTCTTCATTTGAAAAGATACATTCTTTTAAAAGGAGATCAATGTGAATGATTTAAATATTGAATATGAACACAGTAAGCCTTTCCCAATTTCCCTAGACTAGGTTAGGATCTTCTCTTTTTAATTCTATTACCTTGCACTCATTGCCCATTTCACATTGTGTTTTATATAATTTAGTATGTGGGCATGTGTGTGCATGTGTGTGTGTGTGTGTATGTGTCTTTCCCTAGAACTGCTCTTTTTAAGAGAAATGATGTGTTTGATATATACACATATGTATATATAAACATACACATACAAACAACAAAGTTGCTATCCTACTTCATATCTCATATATAAGTGATATGCTCTTGATGGTTTCAATCACACAGGACTCTTTTGGACCTTTTTTTTTCTTTCACTTTCTCATAGCACTAAGAGATGCACATCTTGAGATTCAATGATCTAATTGCAGGCAACCATTGACAATTTCAAAGTACATATGGATATTATGCAATACTATCATTGTTTTGGTTATAGGGTGCTATGCTGTTACTACTTCTATTACACACAACAGAGGCTAAGTGGTATTTACACCAATGAAGTGGATGGAGTTCTTAAAGGAGTCTTGTATATTAAGAAAGCAGGGAGCCTAGGGCAGAAATATGAGTCATAATAGCGTTTAAGAAACAAAGAGGAGACAGTGAATAAGAAATAGTGTTGAGTGTCACAGTAAAAATAAGGGTCATAATTTAGGTAGAAGAAGTTGTCAGACATATGAAGCATTGATGAGAATCAAGCAAGATGAAGTTTTGATTGTTCCTATTCAATTTAATATCATGGAAGTCATTTGGAACTTTAAAGAAATCTTTCATTGGATTGGTAGAGTTCTATCCCTGATTGCAATGTATTGTGTACCCAGTGGGAGATAAGGAAAAGAAAAGGATATATTTAAACCCCAAACCTTATAAGAAATTGTTCTGTGACAGGAATGAATGGGTAGTATCTAAATCAGAAAATCTTGTTGTTTTGTCTATAAACAAGATATCACTATCTAAGTACAAATGGATAGATTTTAGGGGAATTAAAGTAGTTACTGGTCATGGATTTCAGTTTTCTATATGAAGTAGAAAATTAGGTCATATACTAAGGGCAAAGCTAGAGCTAGGGGATTTGAGATGTAAAGAGTTTTGAAATAGTAATTTTAGAAATCTGAAGATGATGATGACTAGGAAAAAGACAAGAATTGTGGAACAATTTTGAGAGGCCAGTGTGAATCTGCCCAGTTATGTGATACTCTCTGGAAATGCTGAGCATTCTGCATAGTTTTGAAAGGACTATACACTATTGCTTAGAACATAGAGACTGTAAGGGTCATTTCTATTGCTTATGTTATTGCTTATAACATAATACATAAAGATGGCACTTATGGCCACTTAATCTCTTATCATTGTCCCTAATGTAATTTTGCACTTGAAAGATCTTGAGAGAATAGCTGTTCTTTCCACTAGAGTATGATGCTTTCCTGATGAACACCTGCACAATGTATGATAAATGATTCCTTGAATTGCCTACACCAGAAATCAAATTCTGATCTATGAGAACTATTTCACAATCAACCAACCACTACTAAAATATGCATTTTTGTGTGTCTTGTGGAACTAAAGTAAAACAGAAAGAGAAAGACAAACTGAATTTTAGTGAAGTGATGAGAACTAAACATGAATATACAGCATAAGAAATGTACATGTCATTTTATTGTTTGTCCCTTTTTTGGTTGTCAAGGTGATCTGAGGTAAAATTTGGTATATAATTAAGCACAAATATTTGTATAAATATATACTTTATACATAGAAGTAGTAAAAGTAAAAATGCCAAAATGCCATCAAGGCGGCCTTAGAAAATAATGCAAGCCATATCACCTCGGAGAACATGGTCTCTAATTTTTAATTTATGTAAGAATCATCTTCAGAATATCTTAAGAATACAGAAAATTTGATTTCAGCTACTTTGGAGGTGGGGAGAAGGAATCTGAATTTTAAATCATCATACCAATTTATTCTGATTCGAGTGGTACCAAAATTTTAATTTGGGGAACAGAGTAGCCAAGAGCTACTTTAAACATTTTGTGATATGCTATGCCTTGTCATTTTATTTTTAATATATATTTTATATACAAATTATATTTAGGGGATTATTAAGTGAGAAAATGCAGGAATAATTAATAATCCCTTCCCATTCCACTCCAAATCTCTTTCAAAACCTTCCTAGGATAAAGAGTGTTAATAATATGATGTATATCTTTTAATACTTCTGTTGATACACACACACATATACTGATTATATATACTTACACATACTCATGCATGGTATCTATCATGAGAAAACTATAAACCTATGTCAATCTATGCAGATAGGGACAGACCACCAATGTAGATAGGGACAGACCATCAACAGATAGATGACTCAAATAATAATAGAAATATGTTGAAACAGAAAGAAGACAAATGAATGCATGACTGACCAGAGATCCAGTAAATTCTATTGTCAACACTGGCTATTCAGGGAAGAACAGCAAAAAGTAGCAAGTAAATCTTCAGACTCTAACTCACTGTGAGTGCAAAGGGAAGTAAGAATGATTGGTAAGCCATAAGAATATTAAAGATCTAATCACCCATATGGGACAAAGGGCTGCACTGTTAAATATGAATCAAAGATAATGTTCAAAATGATCAAGACAGGTACGAAAAGAGAAAAGAAAGATACGGTCCAGATAAAATGGGAGGAGATAATAGTGGAGGAATATTTCAGCAACTATTAGATAATATTTGAACACATAATAAAAAAAAGATATCTCTAGAGTTATGAAACTAGAAAAGCTATCTTAGGAAAAACTAATGACTTGACTCTAAAGATATAGAGAAGGTTTATTGCATTTTACATAGCTAACGGAAAAAATCATGGTTGAATTTCATAGTGACAAGTCACTTCTCTCTTGTTGCTTTCAAGAGGCATTTTGTCACTGACTTTTGAAAATTTGATTATAATTATCTGAGTGTGGAACTCTTTGAATTCTTTCTCCTTGGAGGTTTTTTTTTTCAGTTCTTGGATGTTTCTATTCATGTCTTTCATAAAATTGGGGACATTTTCATCCATTATTTCTTCAAAAATGATGTCTGCCCTTTCTCCCCCTCTTCTTTGGAGACTCCCACATGTATATGTTGGTCTACTTGCTCATGTCCCTCAGGCACAGTGCTTCATTTACTTTTCTTCTTTTTTCTTTCTGTTCTTCAGAACTGATAAATTTCTATTATCTTATCTTCAAGTTTGCTGACTCGTCTGTTTGCTCAAATATGCCTTTGAATCCCTCTAGTGATTATTTGTTTCATTTCCGTTATTGTATTTTTCAGGTCCAGAAGTTTTTAAAAGTTTTTCTCTCTCTTTATTGATATTTCAGCTTTGTCCGTACATCATCTTCTTGGCTTTGTGTACTTGACTTCCTTTAGTCCTTTGGGCATCTTTAAAACAATTGTTTTAAAGTCTTTGTGTAGTAGATCTGCTATCAAGTTCTTTTCATGCACATTTTGTTGATTTATTTTTTCTCCTTTGAATGGGCCATATTTTTCACCTTCTTTGTATGTCTTATGATCATTTGTTGAAAACCAGACATTGAAATCTAATTACGTGTTAACTCTGGAATTCAGATTCTCCTCCTTCCCTGGGGTTTGCTATTTTTAAATTTAACTTAATTTAATTTTTGATTGTGGTATTCTGTCTCTGTGCCTAGCATCAGCCTAAGGTGTAAACTATGGTCTTCTTGGCTCTTCTCTGAACCTGTACCTTTCCCTGGCCATGTGTGGTAACTTTCCTTGAACATTAGGTGCTTTGGAATGACCTAATCTTTAATGTCTGGCTCCTAAAAGCAGAAAAAGAGAAAAAAGAGGAGGACTTAAAAGATGGACCTTTAAGTCCTCTGAAAGTCATTTAGCCATAGGATGAGGGGCTTTTGACAATGGAGGAAATGCAAAAGTAATGACTATCCTTTCTTTGCCTATACTTCTGTGATCAGAAGCCACAGACAATGTTCAGAGCACAGATCCCTGATATTTGTTTGACAGGGTTACTTTGTTCATTCTGACTCCAGCAAACTCCGTGCAGGTTGCCCCAGAATATGTGTATAGCTGTTTGCCAAGGCATGGGAGTGGGGGATGGGTAGTTGCTACTGTGTTAAGCACTGAAGTTGACCATAATTTACCTTCAAGTCTTTCCCTTGGGAGTTGCAAGGCTTTAATAGACTCTAGAGTTCCAAATAGATACATGAGGCAGATTCTGCCAGTGCAATTTCTTGCTAGTTAGGAAAACACATTCCTGGTGCTTCCTATTCTGCCATCTTCCCAAAACTCTCTGGGATAATAGTTTTGAATGTATGTTTTATTTTGATAAGGCATTAAGATTATATATGTATTTAGATATAAATAGTGTATATATACTGTAATTATTTAAACATATATGAAACCCCAGAAATATTTAGCAGCTGTAATTAGATCTATTAGAATATTTAAGAATTTTTAGAAATATTTTTACTAAGTACATTAAAAATAATATAACATTATTTTGCTTTAAAATGTGGGCTTCCCTGGTGGGGAACAGACTTAAGAGGAGAATTTCAAAGCAATACAATAATAGTAGGAGATTTTAACAGCCCACTTACATCAGCAGATAAATCATCCATACAGAAAATCAGTAAGGAAACTGTAGACTTAAATGACACAATTTGCAAATGGACTTAGTAGCTATATCTAGAGCATTCCATCCAAAAGAATATGTGTTCTTCTCAAATGCACATGGAACATTCTTCAGGATCGATCATATGTTAGGTCACAAAAACAAGTCTCAATAAATTTTAAAAGATTGAAATTACATCAAGCATCTTCTCTAACCACAATTGTATGAAGCTAGAAGTCAATCACAAGAAAAAAAATGAAAAGAAATCCCTAAAATATGGATATCAAACTACATGCTACTGAATAACCAGTGGGTCATTGAAGAAATTGGCAGAGAAATCAGAAAATACCTGGGGACAAATGAGAACAGAAATATGACATATCAAAATCAATAGGATGCAGCAAAAGTGATTCTGAGAGGGAAGTTCATAGCAATATAGGCCTGCTTCAAGAAAGAAGAAAAATTCCAAATAAACATTTTAACTTTTCACCTAAAGGAATTAGAAAAAGAACAAAGCCCTAAGTTGTTAGGAGAAAGGAAATAATAAAGAAAAGAATAGAAATAAATAAAATAGACTAGAAAAAACAACAGAAGGGATCAATGAAACTAAAAAGCTGGTTCCTTCAAAAAATAAAAAAAAATCAACAAGGCATTAGCTAGACTAGCAAAGAGAAAGGGTACAAATAAAATCAGAAATGAAAGATGAGAAGTCAATGAAACTCCTGCCTGTTGCTTTTAATTCCATTGAGATATTAAATGTAAACTGTCAGTATTTTTAAGGATGATTTATATAGTAAGGATATTGCTTACTTAATGTGCTACGGATTAAAAAAAACTGTATTTTTGGTTTCCATTTATTATATTATGTGCTTTATAGATTATAATACTTGCCATGGAAGTATAAATTAATAAATTAAAATATTTGAAAAATACTGAGTGAGAAGAATTTAAAAGGGTAAGATATCAGATTAGAGAAGACAAAATTAGCACTATTAATTTAGGGTTCTTTTGTGCTTTCCAATATGAGTTGAATTTTATAAAGTTTGCATTTTTAGACTAGGAGGTACAGCTGCAGTTTCCATGACCCTCTCTAGTTGCCTTAGACAGTGTTAATTTTCTGAATTACTGTATTTCTTCATTTTCAGTCAATTCATTACGTATGATGCAAAAACTAAAATTATAGCCATTCTCAAATCTCTGCATATGTATAATTCCCTTTTAAAATGCCCCACTCAACATGTGTCTTCTTGGTTATAAGGTTTTCAATAAATTTTCATTATATTTCCTTTCTATACATATCTTTATTTTATATTCTTAATTGACTTTTCTGGCATAAAATTATATCATCCTGCTATTTCATCTCTGTTTCTGAACATTCAATTAGTTTGAGATTTCCATGTCCCTTAAAATGAATTTGTAAAGGCTGAGGAGCAGATATCTCAATGAATGGGGGCTGGGCAAAGGAGGACAGTCTATGTAGAGATGAATGTGTATAAGAGCCTGGGTGCATGTATTGTATAATAAGCTTATTTTACATTGGATTAGCACCTAGAAGAGTGACTGCCGTATTGGGATGATCAAAATTATTTGTTTAGTAAATAAATAATTGAGGGAATAGAGCTTAAATTTCAGGCATGGCAGCTTTTAAAGTCACATCTTGAAAAATAGGCAAGGAATCAACCTTCAAAATCTGTCCCCTCACATCCCCTTCACAGTCTCCACTGTGTTCAGAACCCCTATAATCTCACTCTGGGATAATCAACCTCTTACCTGATCCCCCTTTTGACTCCATACAGTGTTCTCAACATATGGATGCAATTCCTTTTAAAATATAAATCAGATTACACCAGAATCCTCAAATGCCCATCTGTTTCCCTCAGAGTAAAATCCATAATCCTTATAATGACCTTCTGTTCTGAATATACCCGGACCTGAACTCTGACCTAATTTTTTCTACACTTTACTGAAGCAATTTCAGTCTAATGACATCAGCCTCCCTGGAATGCTGTACCTCCTCTCACCCTTTGGTAAACTACATCAAGTCTTTCAATCCCTTGTTCAAATGTCTTTTTCTCAGTGGGACAAACTCTGGCAATCCTAAATCCTTTAGACATTTCTTAATTTAGAATGTCTAATGTTTATTGTTGTCTTCTTCTCCCAGATGTAAGCTCCATTAGGGCAAAGTCACTTGTCAATCGTCTTTATGAATCTATCTAACATGCATGTTAACAGTGACAGGGACACAGGTTGCTCTCAACATTTGTTGAATAAATGAATGGTTAAAAAAAAGTGGGTGTTAGTCAAATATGGATTTGGATAGAGAATTTCAATAAATTGACAAAGTTAAAAACTTGTATCCATTTTTTTGTTGTTTTAATAATAGGGAAAAGTGAGCAGGGTAGCAACTCATTCGATATGTTTAACTAGCATAGTAGGTATTTGTTCTTTGCCTCCACAACAAATATAATCCATCATTTAATCAAAAGCACAAAGTTTTCTCTTCATGGAACTTAACATCTCTTACATCCTCACCAATGTTTATCTCACTCCAGTTCTAGGGCTTGACTCCAGCCAGTAAGTCAGTAAGCATAACCCACACCCATAGCCAGGGAACTGATTCAAGTAACCAATCAGAGCCAACACATATGACTGATCTCTGTTGGAACTTTAAAGATAGAGATGCATATTGTCTTCCCAGAGTTATGGTCATTGAGGACATGAGATCTATAGTTCCTATAACAATTTACCATCATGTGAGAGGCTGGCTTGTGGAAAAGACTGAAGCAAGGGCATTTAAATTCCCTATCTAGCCAAGTCGAAAATGGGACTTACATCATTTTATAAGGTGCATGAGAAAGATATTTCATTTTTTGTTTAAAACTATTTGATTTAGGACTGTGTCACCTGGAACAAAGATTCTTTTTTGATATGGCTATGATGGCAAGCAGACCTCCTCTGGGAAGTTAGAGGGAACATGTGTCCTAGGGTGTTGTGTTTAGTTAGTTTCATTTGTTTCTTTAAGGTAAGATATATTTGAGACTCTTTAGGCATAAGTGAAAATGAGAAAATAGAGGAAAGTTGAATGTATGGCAAAATTGATGGGATTCTTAATGTAGTAGATTACACAAGGAAGTAATAGCTGATGAAGGTGACAATATTGGGTCCAGTCTTAGGTGGGAATAGGAATAAAATTTCCAAAAGTACTAGAATAAACACGAGTGGGGATTGATTTAGACTGACAGTGACATATGCATTTAGAAAGTATCTACAATGATCTCATGTAATAGCTATTGGAAATTATTCGATGTTTTTAAATAGAGGAGAAACCTGAATAAAAATAATATTTTATATACATGAAATTTGGAAAAGACAAGCATTGAGAAAAAAGGTACTGGTAGGGAAACTAGTTTGGAAGCAATGGGAATTGTCCAGACATGAGAAAGAGGATCAAAACTAGAGAAAAAAATAGAGAGAATGGAAAGGAAGGGGCTGATAATAAAGATACCACTTCAGTCTGAGTCATTCATATCCTTTCTGGCCCTATTTTTATGATAAGTATTTCAAGTTCATTGAACAAGAACCATGCCTATCTATTGAGTTGTATGCAGTGCCAAGCACATTTTCTATGCTCAATAAATGTTAAACCATGATATCGCTGAAGGAGGACATGAAATAAGGAAAAAACCCTATCTCAGAGGAAACTAAGTATTAGCAGTGCTATGAATTAACTCCTTCTCTTGAATAATTTCCCTATTATTTCCTTCTTTCCTTGTTAGGTAAATAGCATCTTCATTCATCAAATATATATTTACTGTCAGGAAGCCACCCTTCTAAGAGCCAAGGTGATTCAAATAGGTCTCAATCTAGGAAAATCAATCTAGGAAATTAAACATATGAAAAGCTTTTCACAGTTCTATGAACTAGTGAATAATACATTCAAAAGTGTAGACAGATGTTGAATTACATGGGCATTTAGAGTAGAAACAATAACACTTTTGCCAAGAGTGCTTAAAATGGGTTTTTGGAATAAGCAAGAGGATAACTCACTAGAGCTTGAAGGGTAGGGTAGAATTTAGAGAGGGAAACATGTGGGGGGAAAAAAACAGTTTAACATTAGAGGGTGAATGATATAATAAAACAATAGTAGTGAAAAATGCAATGAAAATCTTATGTCTAAAGTAGCATAGTTTCACTGAAATACATTTTCTATGTAGGAGAATAGTGGAAGCTAAGCTTGGGAAGATGATATCTTCTAGTGCCTTGAAATCAAGACTGAAGTATTTAACATTTTATTTGACACTAAGGATCCACTGAAGGTTTTGTGAGGAAGAGCTGTAAGGAAAATAACGGTTTTAGGAAAAAATGAGATTGGTTGTTAAGTTCAGGAAGGATAGGAGAGGGATAGATTAGATGTAGTGAAATCTTAGCTATTGTAATAGTCTGGACATGAGGAAATAGGATTAAAATAAATTGCAGACTTGGTGAGAACTGACGTTAACAAAAATTATGGAGGACAAGGAAATGGGCAGTTGGTGATGGCTTAGGTAGAGTAGGGGGTTGGGATATGAAAGTGGAGATGACACTCCTAAAATAGTGGTCCTCTTTAGATATCATTTTAGCACAGATACTCAACAGTTAACTTTTTCATTTCTGCATGTTTAACCAATTTAAAATGAATATTGGTGAGCAATTATATACCTTACTAAATAAATATTTGGACTAAGGCTTAAGAAAACAAAAAAAGAAAAATCAACAACTCAATACCTGTCACACATCTATGATTTTGAAACTTGAGAGCAATTTCACATTCAAGTAGACTTACTGACATAAAATTACAAAACAAATTCCATAGGGAAACAGAGTGCAAACATACTAAACCATCTCTGCAGTTTTTAGCACAATAACTAAATACACTAAACTTTTAAAAGCCTTTTTATATATTAAAAAAATAAGCTGCTTAGATGACAGCTCTATATATTCAAGTGAGAAAAGGGGAATTTATATTATATGATTTCAGAAAAGATTAATCAATTTTAATGAGTAACCTCTTAGGAGAATGGGGCTAGGTGCCAATACAATATAAAACATAATATAAAATATAATAGAAAACATTTGATTTTGATTAGTACCACCTGGAAATAAATTATCATTGAGAAAAATGTACGAAAGTTCCTCAGCTAATTGGGACTGAATGATATTAAAGATTTATATGTTACCATTGTAGTTAGGGCCTGGATCAATATTTTGTTACTAAATTAAAATTAAATTATACTGGAGGCAATAGAATATATAACAAATTGAACAAAATAATCCAATGTTCTTTGGTCCCTGTGGTCACCATCTACTAAATATTAGAAACCACTTACAGAGATCACTTCTCTATAAGCATTTTCTTTTAAATTTTACTTAGAACAAGTGTATTCTGAAGGGAAATCTGATGTAGATTCTGTGATAAGAAACCAATTTCATCAGTGATAGAAAGTCATTAATCTAAGATGGATACTAAATACAACATAAATATTTCTGCCCTCAAAGAGTTTACCATTTAAGCAAATGAGATATCCATTTTGTACCTATACTTGCATTTATTTTTATGGGATTTTCAATAGATCATGATTCATATAAGTACCATAAAGAGGTTTGTGAGCTACAAACAAACTTTTTTTTCTTGTTGGTTTCCACTACAGTGACATAGGGATTAAAAAACATTGGTCATAAATCAGAGAGACATAGGGTCAATCTTTAACTTCATATCTTCAAGGTACAAGACCTTGGACAACTATTTGAAATATCCCAAACTCTGTTTCTTTATTTTTAAAAAAGGTAATTCTAATATTTCTCATAGGGTTAAAGTTAGTTTCAGAAAATATCCATATGTAGTAATTAGGACACCGTTATTTCATATAAAATGTCTCAATAAATATTAACACCATATTGAAATTAGCAAATTTTAGATATAAAAAGAATATTTCATAATTATAAATGCAAAAAATTTTCCAAGGAATAAATTCATGAGGAGTACACTTTAAATTAGTAATACTTTCTTAACAGATAGATTTATTTGTTTTAATAACTAGATTCAAGAGAGTGATTTTGATTTAAATTATCTTATTAAACTCATATATAAATACTTAGCTATATATAGTATAGTAAATATAGTATATTATAGTAAATATTTATAGACTATTTATACTATATTTCAAATTAACTTTGAAATCATCATTATTATGATTAGTATGAGTTTATTTTAATCCACTTATGCACCTTTAGATATATATCAGATGTAATATACATTTTTAATGAGCATTAAGAAAACAATATTTAATTAAAAAATATGAAATCGTATTTAACTTTCCAGTGTGACACTTCTAGTTCAAATTGCCTTACTGGACTTAGAACCTAGTCTTATTTCCTTTCCAGTAATTTATTTTCAGACTGTGAAGTATGCTTGATAATTTACCCATACCCTCATTTGCTAAAAATTCATTACTCACTAGCATGAAACACTAATGTTCTACAAACAACCTCTATGATAACTAAGTAACAAAAGTTTGGTCTTTACATGTGTAAACACATACAAAACACATACAAAAATTGATGGATCAAGGAAAAAATCGTAATGGGAATAAAAAACTACTTGGGAATAGTGGATAAAGGAACCAACACATGTAAAAAAGTTGTATGATACATTAACAGTGCTAAATAAAGGGAAAGTTTTAGTATTAAATTCTCACATTAGGAAAAGAATAAGATAGAAAATAAAATTATTGAATGTCAAACTTAAATATTTGCAAAATAAATCAGAGACAGAACCCATATGAAAGTAGGGGAAAGAGATTAAAATTCCTAAGAGGAGAAATTAATGAAATATAAATACAAAGATATAAGAGGATCATCCAAGCCAAAAATTGGGTCTTTAAAAAGAATGATAGACAGGATTGTGATACAACTGATGAAGAAAAAAATTATTTCATCGTATGCACTATTTTTTACAACGTAAAAAGTGAGACCTAGAGAAATTAATTCACTGCCCAAACTCATATAAATTAGTAGTTGAAATGCATCCCAGTGGAGTTATGCTATCTATTTGATTGTGTAGCGTATAAAAAAATGATCACCACATATATACTTATTAGCTATGGATTAATTCAAAATATAATATTTATCAAGCCATTACTCAAAAAATAAATAATTTTATGCTAGTATGATGCACATTAATAAGGCAGAATTTGATCTATATAGTAAAATTTTATGACTTTAATTAGGGTGTTGATGTGCTAACCAAATTTTTTTTTAGTAGTCACATTATCACCTTCTCCAATTTTTTTCATATTGTCAATAAAAGTCTTTCCATTCTGCCTTAGGTTATTATGTAGCTGCATTTTATGCTCTACTTAAAATGACATGACCAATAAAAGTGAGCAGTTTATTGACAAAACAAATATGACTACTGTATACACTGTAAGCAGAGTTAATAAAATGCTTTATTAATAGAATTTATTTATCCCATCTGAGTAAAATGTAAGGGTAAAAATCCATTCTTGAAGCCTGCCAATATTGCACAATTTATATCACATGGGGGAAATCAAACATGTTCAAATCACCTCCTAGACTGGCATTATGGCTTTCATGTCCTGGAAATAATTGAAATATGAATGTTGTCTGGAAGAACTGATTAGTTACAAGGGCAAGTATGTATGGTTAAGAGAGTTTGAACAAAGCTATGCTTTGAATCTACATTCCATGTGAATTTGTATTCATTCATTCTCAAATTAGTTATTACGCCTGAATACATGGCATTGACCCTGTCAATGTGAGGCTTGTGGAGAGATCCTGGAAGACACACACACTAAAGACACTGCAGTTGATTGCAATCCAGTAATTAAGACACATATGCACAAGTACACATACATATATATATGACACAGCGAAGCTGATAGGTGAACACATTCTAGCCCCTGAAAATCATAGACTGCATTTAACAGGGTTATTCAAAGTTGACAAGTAGTTTAACAAATACACTAGAAGAGTATTTTTTTATATAATGTGTGTGTTTGAATTTTATTTTGCTGGTAATTTCAAAGATGATTCTTCTCAACAATTATATTTATATTTTACAACAAGAGGGTAAATTTCATAGAAAGCCAGGAAGAAATACTTCTAAAATATTTCTGCTGGAGTACCCCAAGTGGCAAAGGAGACTAATTATATATGTCTTCCTTTTCTACAACTGGTCTGGGATCACAGCTGTGAGGTTTGCTGTTGTTGTTGTCATTTTTTTTTTTTTTTTTTTTTTTTTGCGATACGCGGGCCCCTCACTGTTGCGGCCTCCCCCGTTTCAGAGCACAGGTTCCGGACGCGCAGGCTCTGCAGCCATGGCTCACGGGCCCATCCTCCTGGACTGGGGCACGAACCCGTGTCCGCTGCATCAGCAGGCGGACTCTCAACCACTGCGCCACCAGGGAAGCCCTGTCATTGTTTTTTAAAGTTAAATGTGCTTTATCTTAAATATCCAGGAAATGCTTATTTTATATACAAAATATTTTTGTTTGAGATTAAGAGAATATCATTTTATTTTGCTTACTTCTTACCAGATTCTTTGAGTATATTTTATTCCATATTATTTCCATAGTCTTTGAGTAAATATCTGAGCACAGAATGACCCAATCTATTTGTCCTTGAAGTCAGTGTTCCGTTAGCATTCTATTTTGCTGCTTGATAGATACACAGACCTCCACTGAAGAACCACAGCCATGCACCATACTGTCTGTTTAAGTCACTAATTGCATATGACAATAGGAGTTTGACAATTTGTGACTGTGTGAAAGGGCTGATAAAGAAAACATTGGTTGTAGTCTCAGGAATCAAGCCATATTCAGTTAGCCACTATCATTTATGTCTAATGTGGAAGCTTCAATATTATATCCTTCAATTTCTCATACTTATTCTAGACATTGGGATACATTGCTTTGTACCAGCAGCCATGAAGTATATAAACTCTGATTAAATATTTAACATTGTGGAAACTGGACATATTCATATGAATTGGATTGCATTTTACCCATGTTCAATTCTTCCTGTCAAATCTGCTCTACTTGTTGGTTTTGTCAGTGGCTATCTCAGTGTTTCTTAATTCTTATTCCTATGTATGTCCAGACTAAATCTTTATTGTAATTTTAGACTAATATTTAGCCCCATCCTTCCATCTACTTTGCTTCTACTTCATTTTTGGCATTGAGATTATACTTAATCCAGTATCTCTTTTATAATGCCCTTTGCAGAATTTACAGTAACCACTGTGATAATTCACTTTATTCTTTTAACTCATCCCATTTGGGACATTATAAAAATTATTTATTTCAAATAGTATATCAGCTTTATTGTTGAGTGTTATTTATCCCCAAGCTTAATTACCTCCTTGTACATCTTTATCAAAATTATTGGAATAAATATTGATTGACTTTGCAAAATAATTATTTGGTTCTGCTGCATGCCAGTAAGCTTTTTCTCCAGGATGGCAGAAACAATAATCAATAGTGTTTGTGTAAATTACACATGTAGGTCTGTATACACCACATTTAATAATGCTTCAGTCCATACTTTTTCACTTTGTTAAAAAGAATATCATGAAAAGTTTAGTTAAATTATTATCACATTTTCTTAAATGATAGTCTGAGAGTAAATTTACCCAGAAAGGAAATGTTACATTACATGTCTCATTCTTAACAAAGTCATCTTAACCTCTGGGAATCAATTTGTTTTTCCTAAGTACTCCCTTATCATTTGTCACAAGTAATTGAAGAATTATTTCTGCTTAAATGTAGCAAGCTTTGTATTATAACTTATAAAAAGCCTAACTTCTTAAATATTTTCAATAATTCTATTTCAAATTTGTGAAAGGGTAGTGACAGTCTCAAAATTTGACATGTTGTTGAAACTAGCAAGTTTAAATAAAACGAC
This sequence comes from Stenella coeruleoalba, assembly GCF_951394435.1. Classification (NCBI taxonomy): domain Eukaryota; kingdom Metazoa; phylum Chordata; class Mammalia; order Artiodactyla; family Delphinidae; genus Stenella; species Stenella coeruleoalba. The sequence goes on from NC_137169.1 coordinate 135,606,538, forward strand.
AAGCCCTTCCAAATCATTTACTATAATTGCTCTGATCTGACAGCAGGCATGGTTAGAGAAGTGCCAGATGTCAACACCTTTCATTTATTTTCAGAACAATAAACACCGTTTTGAGAAAAGTCGTAAATATAGCAGACTCTAAAGAAATCTGAGAACAACTTGATTTTTTAGAGCACTGCTTAGTTTCAAACATAAATTAACTTTCCTATTAGTTGTTGCTTGGGGTTCTTTTGTGTGTGTGTTTTCCTTTTTCTCCAGGAACTTACACATTAAGATCAACCCCACTGGTCTTTCTGAACTCATAGTGTTCTATGGATATTTATAGCAGCAGCTTTACCACTATTTGACATTTAGGGTTATTGTAACTGAGCAGGAACTTAGGGGGTCTTCCTGGGACAGATCCCTCCTCCATATCCTCTGCTGTAGCTCCTCTCTGTAGTACCCAGATAATAGTGTCTGATGCACATTTCCTGATTTGTTTTACAGATGCTAAAACCCCAACCAAATGGAAGAAATTAACTAGTTGATGACCACGAGGAGTAACCCCAGACCTACAAGTGCCTAAGGATTGATAATGTTAACCCCTGTGACACTGCCCTGTTACTTCATTATCAACAATCAGAGAATTGTGCATGAGCTGATCACATACTCTGGGACACCCCTCCTGCACCTTGCCTTTAAAAATGCTTTGCTGAAACCGATCAGGGAGTTCAAACTTTTTAAGTGTTAGCTGTCCCAGAATCCTTGTATAGCATCTTACAATAAACACTGCACTTTCCTTCACTACAACCTGGTGTCAATAGATTGACTTTACTGTGTGCAGGTGAGTGGACTCAAGTTTGGTTTGGTAACATAATATTTAATTTGGAAGAGGACTTGCTCTAAAGTGGAAAAACTACTGGTGGTGGGGAGGGAGGTACAAGAAGGAGGAGATAAATGTATACATATAGCTGATTCACTTCATTGTACAGCAGAAACTAACAAAACACTCTAAAGCAATTATACTCCGATTAAAAAAAGTGAATTAAAAAGACTTGTAAAAAGTAAAAAAAAAAAAAAAAAAAAATAGAGCTACCATATGATCCAGCAATCAAACTCCTGGGCATATAGTCAGAGAAAAGGATAATTCGAAAAAATGTATGCATCCCAGTGTTCATTGCACCATGTTTACAGTAGCCAAGATACGGGAACAACCTAAATGTCCATCAACAGAGGAATGCATAAAGAAGATGTGGTACATATATACAATGAATATCACTCAGCCATAGAAAGGAATGAAATTGGATCATTTGTAAACATGTGGATGGACCTAGAGAGTGTCATACAGAGTGAAGTAAGTCAGAAAGAGAAAAGCAAATATCGTATAATAACATATATATGTGGAATCTAGAAAAATGGTATAGATGATCTTATTTGCAAAGCAGAAATAGAGACACAGACGTAGAGAACAAATGTATGTATACATACATTCTTTATACACGTATGTATAAAGGCCATATATGACAAACCCACAGCCAACATCTTTCTCAATGGTGAAACACTGAAAACATTTCCTCTAAGATCAAAAACAAGACAAGGTTGCCCACTCTCACCACTATTATTCAACATAGTTTTGGACGTTTTAGCCACAGCAATCAGAGAAGAAAAAGAAATAAAAGGAATCCAAAGCCGAAAAGAAGAAGTAAAGATGTCACTGTTTGCAGATGGCATGATACTATACATAGAGAATCCTAAAGATGCTATTAGAAAACTACTAGGGCTAATCATTGAATTCAGCAAAGTAGCAGGATACAAAATTAATGCACAGAAATCTCTTGCATTCCTATACACTAATGATGAAAAATCTGGAAGAGAAATTAAGGAAACACTCCCATTTACCGTTGCAACAAAAAGAATAAAATACCTAGGTATAAACCTACCTAAGGAGACAAAAGGCCTGTATGCAGAAAACTATAAGACACTGATGAAAGACATTAAAGATGATACAAACAGATGGAGAGATATACCATGTTCTTGGATTGGAAGAATCAACTTTGTGTATATTACTATACTACCCAAAGCAATCTACAGATTCAATGCAATCCTGATCAAACTACCAATGGCATTTTTCACAGAACTGGAACAAAACATTTCAAAAGTTGTATGGAAACACTAAAGACCCCGAATAGCCAAAGAAATCTTGAGAAAGAAAAATGGAGCTGGAGGAATCAGGCTCCTGGATTTCAGACTACAAAGCTACAGCAATCAAGACAGTATGATACTGGCTCAAAAACAGACATATAGGTCAATGGAACAGGATAGAAAGCCCAGAGATAAACCCATGCACATACTGTCACCTTATTTTTGATAAAGGAGGCAAGAATATACCATCGAGAAAAGACAAACTTTTCAATAAGTGGTGCTGTGAAAACTGAACATCTACATGAAAAAGAATGAAGTTAGAACACTCCCTAACAGCGTACACAAAAATAAACTCAAAATAGATTAAAGACCTAAATGTAAGGCCAGACACTATAAAACTCAGAGGAACACTTAGGCAGAACACTCTATGACATAAATCACAGCAAGATCCTTATTGACCCACCTCTTAGAGTAATGGAAATAAAAACAAAAATAAATAAATGGGACCTAATGAAATTAAAAAGCATTTGCACAGCAAATGAAAACATAAACAAGATGAAAAGACCACTCTCTGAATGGGAGAACATATTTGCAAATAAAGCAACAGACAAAGGATTAATCTCCAATATTTACAAGCAGCTCATGCAGCTCAATATTAAAAAAAATAGACAACCTAATCCAAAAATGGGCAGAAGACCTAAATAGACATTTCTCCAAAGAAGATATACAGATTGCCAACACCACATGAAAGGATGCTCAACATCAGTTATGATTAGAGAAATGCAAATGAAACCTACAATGATATCACCTCACATCAGTCAGAATGGCCATCATCAAAAAATCTACAAACAATAACTGCTGGTGACGGTTTGGAGAAACGGGAACCCTCTTTCACTGTTGATGGAAAGGTAAATTGATACAGCCACTATGGAGAACAGTATGGAGGTTCCTTAAAAAACTAAAAATAGAACTACCATACGACCCAGCAATCCCACTACTGCGCATATACCTTGAGAAAACCATAATTCAAAAAGAGTCATGTACCACAATGTTCATTGCAGCTCTATTTACAATAGCCAGGACATAGAAGCAACCTAAGTGTCCATTGACAGATGAATTGATAAAGAAGAAGTGGCACATTCATAAAATGGAATATTACTCAGCCATAAAAAGAAACGAAATTGAGTTATTTGTAGTGAAGTGCATGGACTTAGAGTCTGTCATACAGAGTGAAGTAAGTCAGAAAGGGAAAAACAAATACCGTATGTTAACATATATATGTGGAATCTAAAAAGCAAATGGTTCTGAAGAACCTAGGTGCAGGACAGGAATAAAGACGCAGATGTAGAGAATGGACTTGAGGACACAGGGAGGGGGAATGGTAAGCTGGGACAAAGTGAGAGGGTAGCATGGACATATATACACTACCAAACGTAAAATAGATAGCTAGTGGGAAGAAGCTGCATAGCCCAGGGAGATCAGCTCAGTGCTTTGTGACCATCTAGAGGGGTGGGATATGGAGGGTGGGAAGGAGACGCAAGAGGGAGGGGATATGGGGATATTTGTATATGTATAGCTGATTCACTTTGATATACAGCAGAAAGTAACACACCATTGTAAAACAATTATACTCCAATAAAGATGTTAAAAAAAAAAAACAAAAATAAAGTCAAACAAGATTTTTTAAACTACATTAAAAAATAGCCAGTGCAGTTTACCTTTTGATATTTTTCAAGGCAGTAAAATTGGCAAGTAATGTATTTGACCGTAAATATTGCAGGAAGGTACAGCACAGTATTTGCAGCAAAAGAACCTGTTGGGTTGTTCTGTTTAATTCAAATGCTTAAATGTAAGTTTTATTACCCCAACCTATGCATGTTTCCCCTGCCAACAGCAAGTAATTAATATTACTTAGATCAATTTGTTTCAGACATCAAGGCAATGATGTATGCACTGAACTCTAGTTAAGATATCAGGCAGAACTTTAGAAAACATTTTGTGTGCAGCCAAAGGTACTTTTTTATGAGGATGTTTCAATGTCCCAATCACTTTTGAAGAACAAGTGAAATATAATTAGACTCAAGAAACAAATAGGATAATTAGAAGAGGTGTTTTGAAATGACTCTCTTAAAAATGCATCATTTGAAAGGTTGTTTCATGCCTCTAAATGGAAGCAATTTCAGTGTGAGAAATTGGTTATAGTACTATGACTACTATAAATACAGTTTTCAGCTAATTTGTATTGCATTATTAACATATGGTAGGCAGAGGGCTATATAATTTACATGTGTTATCTTCTTTAATAAAACATAAATCTGAACTCTGAGAGTATAATGAATTGACTTCAGTAAAATTCTATTTAAATGATCACTAAAATGGTAACTAAAGACAGGGGAATAAAAGGCCCCAAATTTTCTAAGTATGCTTACCAAATTTTGTAAGTCATTTTCAAACTTTTCTTTAAAGTTGCTCTTTTTTTCGTCATTTTTACATGAATATCTTTTTCTTTGAGAAAATGAATACCTTCTTGGTACAGACCCTTAGCTTTTATAGTAGGGGGAAAATCTTGTATTTAAAATAATTCTGTGCCTTTACTTTCAATATTATATTTTTAAAAGCTTCTTAGTTGCATATTCTTATGGCATTCATATGACAATGTCTGCAGTTAAGTGTGGGAGGTATTATTATCCCTATTTGATATATGTGATTATTCAGAAGTAAAAATTTTGGATTTGTCCAAAAAATGTAGTAGTTTTGCAATATGTACTCTAGCCACCTTTTGGACTCAGGCATTTAGAAGCACTTCTCTAAACTTCCTTTCCATTTTGCTTACACACCATGAAAATTCTGACTTCAATTCTGAATTGAGGGAGAAATAATTTTTTTGGTGCTATTGATTTATCAACTCATTAAACAACTAACTAATATCATATGCAGGCTGTGGAAATTTCACCAGATTAAAAAGCACCTCAAAGATAGCTTTTTCACATTTTGAATATAAAACGATATTCTGGAAACCACTATTTTTAAAATTTTTGCATTGATTTTTCATGTGAAATTGTGACAACCAATATGTTTTATCTTTCAAAGATTTTTGAATAGAGTGTTTGAATAAGATTGTGAAAGAAATGATTTCCACTCTAAATGAGGTCTTTGTGGCCATACAGGCATGTATGGGTTTGATTTTAAAATATTCTTTATAGGACACTTCTTTAATAATTTATTATTTGTGTTTGGATTATGACCCATCATTTACAGATCTAATTTTTTTCTTTCATCATGTAAGGAGATTCTTAAATAATAAAACTAATGTCACTTGTCACTATTCATGAATCATAACTTTTGTTGCATGGAAAAATGCATAGACACACAGGTGATAGTTAGTATCCATACCTGGAAGGAAGAGTTAGAAATAAATATATTAGTCTATAGGAATAATAGCAATTGTAATCCACGATATATGGATTAATCAACAACATTTAGTTTTGTTTAGGGTTTTGAGGGTTTTTTTTCCCTTTATCTATGTTAACCACATTTCATTTCATTGGTGACAAAATATTTGCTCTTTGAAATTTTGATCAGAACCTACAAGAACAGTCTAGCAATTAAAGTCAGCAAAATTGATGAGACTCTAGTTTCTACATTAATGGTCAGGAGTGATGTATAATAAGAATATTCTTTGTTAGGTCTATTCATTTAATTGCAATTTAACTTTACCTATATTTAGTGTATTAAATGTCCTTTAGTGCAAGGACAATGTCTTACCCTGGATTAATAGATCCAAAGTGCCTATGAACAGTATTTATTTGCAACATGTTGACAATGAATAGAAGCAAGTTATTAATTACTAATAGCTCATTCTCCTGGGGGCAGTACTTTCAAATCAAAGCACCTTAATTTACACCAACACATTTACATATGAGCTAGGTTTTATTATTTTAATTAACTATAAATTAATATTCCAATTATCTTTGGAATTTTCCCATATGGGATTCTCTGGAAGAGTTAGATATTATACATTTTAGCTACAATTCCTTTTTTATAATAATTTAAGATGTTTTTTACCCTTTTTTGTTTAGCTGATGGTAGCTAGCAGGATTGAAAAGAAGCTAAATGGATCCAAACTGATATTGATTCAATCTTTCATTTAAACTGGTGACGTAGTTAAATTTAATTTCCCATAATACCAAACCCTGTTTAATACAAAATTCAAAGAATCAAATAGATCCTAACACAGCCACTGTTTGCATTTTATTCCAACCTAAATTTTTTTATCTTTTAATTTTTAAAAATATGACTCGTAAATATCATCTTCCAACTCAAATCAAGGTAAGTAAATCAATAAAAACACATTAGGAGAAAAATGTTTCTTTATTACTATAAATATGATATTTATACACAAGATCAATCATATAAGGTGGAAAATGATCACATAGGTACATTTCTGGTGGTGTATGTGCCTAAAGAATCTTGTCCAAAAAGGTGAGGGTATGTTAATCTCTAGGATCCAATTCATTTCTTATTAGTAAGTGAAAAATAAGTTTATCAACTAGCAAACATTGCCTAATAAACTGAAAAACAAAAACAAATTGATGTTAAATATTTACATTTTATCAGCATTTAAAAATTTTGTATTTGTACTTATTCACTAAAATATGAATATGCTAGTTAAAAAACTCCTAAATTTTAAGCTTGTTTTTAGAGAATTATGGTCTGAATTTCATATACCTACAGTTTATGAACAGATATTATTGCTATTTTTTACACGTGAAAGATATGCATTATGAGATATAAAATATCAAAAAGATGAAGGTTTGTGTGGTTTGGCTGAATCAATGAGTCAAAAATGCAGACTGAATGGTAAATAATGAACGTCCCAATCATAGAAGTCCTCACTAAAAAAATCAGTAATTTTTGAGAAATAATCAGGTGACACCTAATCTATGTTTTTAAAATTTGGGAACTGCCCATGAAGAAGACGACTGAGAAGCTGGAGTAGATTAAGCACACTGTCAGGAACTGAGAATTTCAGCCCTGACTCTAACTTCAGCAATAACTATTAAAAATGGAAAAGAGGAGATGTCGAGGTCATATGATTTGCTTCATGGATTTGAATATCTGTCATGCTGAAAATTGATTAGAGCATTTCAATTGATCTCAGCATAGGTCTGAAAACAAAGTGACAGTCACTTCGGTTCTTCCTCCGGACACGCAGGCTCAGCGGCCATAGCTCAGGGGCTCAGGTGCTCCGCGGCATGTGGGATCTTCCCGGACAGGGACACGAACCTGTGTTCCCTGCATCGGCAGGCGGACTCTCAACGACTGAGCCACCAGGGAAGCCCGATTTTGGTTCTTAAAATGCAGATAAAGACCATTGGCCTTCACTCAGCGTCCTTCAATACCTTGTGAATATGAAGAACCAACACGTCATAGAGAAAACTATGTTCCATTTTGTGTCAGGTAATGCAGATAATAGACTTCATAAATATGTGAATTTGGGAAAATTACTTCTGTCTCTGAGAATCAGTTATATAACAACTTTGTTCATATATAAAATTGTTATATAATATAAAATTTTATCCATTTATATTTTATTCATAGGTTATTAGGAAGTTTGAATTAAATAATTTAAGTGAAATGGTTGACATGTTTATTCTTAGTACCATTATATTTACATGATTCAACATTTTAATGGGCATATGATATCAATGAAAGCCATGTTTCAATATTTTAAGAAAATAATTTTATTACATTTCAGATACTGTTACTTAAACTACATTCTTATATTCTCCAAATATTATTGTGATATGAATTCAGATCGTTGACATATAAAATATCAAAAGACTCTCTGTTTTGAATAAATTTCCTATAAATGTCCATCTCCTTTAATTGATGCTCCTTCATGCAAGAAAATATATCACACCAATCAAATTGCAGATGTAATAATGAAAAAGCAAAACTGTGCTGTGAGTTCTCAACATCTCTTTAATTTGACAGCAGTTACCTGACTAGAGATGAAATAGAATTATTTATAACTGCAGAAATCGCTGCTGGGTTAAAATTGACATTGAAGAAGCCTCCCCTTTGGCAACCCCCGTTTGCAATGGTGTCACCGTGTCACTGTAAATAACCCTGCTGGGATCAATTGTCATGCCCCCAAGGGACATGGGTTGTCTATAATATCACAGAAAAGTAATGAGAGGGAAAGATTTCCTGCTAGAACATGAGTCATTTTTAAGCATTAAACCAACAAAGCTTGACCTAAGTCGGCCTAGAAGTGCACTGTGGGAAACTGCACAGAAGACACATCTCAGCAAAACGTCTTGGCAGGAAATGGGTGGACATGTAGAAATGCAATAACTGTCTTATTTATTTGACACTCTTGGGAACAGTAATATGAAAGTGACTAATATGGTATAATAGTTCCCAGAACCAATTAATTAATTATAGCATGCCATTAACAGATACATTCCTTGGAGGGAGAATATTTCATGCTCAGGGAAATTAAACCTTTTTATGGTGATAAAATTTTCCCAGTCAAAAGTGCTTTAAATTTACATTCTCACACTGTTAACAAGGTGGGGGATTTCCTAAATGAAGGAATGATTTTCATGAGGTCTACAGGTGATTTCTGGAGAAAATTCAGTGTTCGTGTGGAGTGGAATTCGAGAAAGGTTCTTTTTGTTCTTTTTCTTGCACTTTGCATTAATTGAAAATATTTAGTTTATTGATCCCATTTTTTAAAAAGTAAATTTTTAAACAGTCAACTTTCTTTTAAAACCTAGTCCAATACCTGCTTTCACTTCAAATAAATGGGACAGAGACCCAGTCTCTTCATGGAAAAGTTTGGAAAAGTTTGAAGTTTGGTTAGCTAGTTTACAACTTCTTTTTTTTTTTTACACCAGTGTTAGATGTTAGCTATTTTCTTCCTTAGGTTTATGAATCGGTTTACACTGGTTACTTAACACCATGCAGATACAGTTAACATTTTTTTAAGCATTTGGCTTTGTTCATATTACTGCAAAGCCAACTGCTTTATTTATGGTTATATCAAATACTTAGGCAAGTGTGTAAAGCACACAGAATTTATTTTCCTTGATTCTTCCCCCCCGGGAACATGGGTCGTTATTGCACAGTCTATTTTTCACTATCCCCAGTCACTTACTCAAATAGTGTCCAGTACTAACAAACTCATTCATGAAATAAAATATTAAAGCTAAATATTTCTTAGTTTGTAATTTTATACTTTTCCCTCCGAGAAAAGAAATTATTTTTTTTTTTTTTTTTTTTTTTTTTTTTTTTTTTGCGGTACGCGGGCCTCTCACTGCACTGTTGTGGCCTCTCCCACCGCGGAGCACAGACTCCAGACGCGCAGGCCCAGCGGCCATGGCTCACGGGCCCAGCCGCTCCGCGGCACGTGGGATCCTCCCGGACCGGGGCACGAACCCACGTCCCCTGCATCGGCAGGTGGACTCCCAATCACTGCGCCACCAGGGAAGCCCGAAATTATTTCTTAATTATTGTCTTTTTAAAACTCAGTATACAGGCTATCAAGGGTCCTTATCATTTATTTCCACTCTAGTCCTCAATAATATCATATTGTACATAATTGTTCTTTTCTATGGCCTTTTTCCTACTTTTCATCTCTGGATATTAGCCTCTAATCTGGTTGTCTGAGTTCAATGAGCATTCTGCATATTCTTTTCATAGTTTCAATATACTGAATGAACATTACTTACATCTTTCAGATGATAGCTGACTATTGTCAAGGTATCACTATTGGACCAGATTTTCTGTGCTTGATGGGAGTTTATTCATTATATGATGATATTTTAACTTTGTAGAAGATCAAACATTAAGAAATTAACATATATTGCAACAAGATAGATTTTATTTACACAGAATGACAATTACCAGAATTATTACTAATCATACACTATAATGTAATACTAGGTGGTAGATTCTACAAGTCAAAGGCTTAAACATATGGAACAATAAAAACTCTTTATTGGACAGAATGTTTATTCATTTCAATGACTTGATTTATACTAAAAGGTAATAGTCTTTCTTAATAAATTGTATTTCCATGGAATCTCTGTTTATCCCCCTGGAGTAAATCTTAATAATTCTCTTCAGTACTCAAAAGAATGCTTTAAAGAAAAACTGAGATGTGACATTTCGCTGAAAGTTTCATGACGTGAAGAGATTTCATAACATACAATCATGCAGCAATTTATACTAAAGTACCATTTTGATAGGTCTTCCCTCCAAAATGTCTTTTTCTGATTCCCTATTCCCCTTTTCCAGGCTTCCCCTGGCCTCTCAGGTGAAGAATATGTAATACTGATCAAGAGGGCTTAGGAATGTGGTAAGCTAGTGATGGAATCCCAAAACCATCTCTTACTCTAAGTTGTTTACCTTCTATTAATCTTGATAATAAAGCATGCACCACAAATTTAAAATGCAGATTAAGTACTATGGCTGTAATGTGTTTAACACAACATCTAATTCACTGTACTGATTGTAACAATGGTGACAAAGGTAGCCTGAGACAGAGAGAACATTCTTAGTCCACTTGACATAATCTCCATTATTCTTGTAAAAAGCAGCATATAATATACAATGTCATTAGAAATGGGTTCAATGCAAGTTTCTCTGGCTTATCTTCCAACCAATGTGCCATCCCTAAGTTCCTTTGCTGTTGCTGTTGTAGACCGCTTTATAAAATAAGCACTCAAAATCCTGGCCGAGTCCCTTTTCTCCTGGGTCATGTTTCTCTTGAGGTTATTCTCATATTTCTTTTCCACTAGCATCCCAGAGAAGACACTAGCTTCCTTGATTATGTTTTAACTGGATTTATCTGTCAAGGTGCTTTCAGTCAGTACCTTAACCAGCAGCAGATTTCATGGACTATTTATATTAATACTCACTGATTAGTAGATGTGGTTATGACAAGTGGTTTTCCATGTGTAGGCTCATGCGGGATCTCTAGATGCTTCAGGTTTATTGTGAATCAGTGCTTATTCTACAAACCTGTGTATAATATGCTTCAAGGATTTTGGATAGTGCTAAGGAAGTGCAAAGAAGTTATATCAAAATATAAAGATTTCTTTTTTTTAACTTTTTATTTTGTTTATTTATTTTTGACTTTATTGGGTCTTCGTTGCTGCCTGTGGGCTTTCTCTAGTTGCAGCAAGCAGGGGCTACTCTTTGTTGCGGTGTGCGGGATTCCCATTGCGGTGGCTTCTCTTGTTATGGAGCACGGGGTCCAGGCACGCAAGCTTCAGTACTTGTGGCACACAGGCTCAGCAGTTGTAGCTCACGGACTCTAGAGCGCAGGCTCAGTAGTTGTAGTGCACAGGCTTAGGTGCTCTGCGGCATGTGGGATCTTCCCGGACTGGGGCTTGAACCCGAGTCCCCCGCATTGGCAGGCGGACTCCCAACCACTCTGCCACCAGGGAAGTCCCCAAAATATAAACATTTCTAAAAATGCCTCTAGGTTTTAGAGCAGATACTTCTTGGCTTTTTACCCAGTTAAGTAGATATTTTGTAGGTAAAGTTTATGAGGACTTTTTAATGCTGTAATATCCTTTAAGAATAAAAAAGTAAACCAAAAACCTCATCAATTCCCAAACTGAGATTTTCTATTTGTCATTAGGTAGTCTATGAAAGAAATCAAGGATCTATTCCAACAGAATTTTAAAAATATTTTTATATTAAAAATCACTGTAAGTGCCCAAGAGGGTATCTTATTATGAATGTGTCTTTTAAAGTCATCATAGACCCTTTCATTGAGATGAATCTTGCAGCTCTTGTAATCCAAAGAACAGTTTTAAAAGAAAATTTCAAAATAATCTACCTTTGTTGCAATGCCAGGCACTGATTACAGGTGTAGATTACAAAGTGAACACAATAGTCAAAATCCCGTGGGAGGAATTGGGAGACTGGGATTGACACATATACATTATTGATATTATGTATAAAACAGACAACTGATGGGAACATACTGTATAGCACAGATAACTCTACCTAATGCACTGTGGTAACCTAAATGGGAGGGAAGTCCAAAAGGGAGGGTGATATCTGTATGTGCATGGCTGATTCATTTTTTTGTGCAGACAACATTGTAAAGCAACCATACTCCAGAAAAATTTATTTAAAAAATCCCTAGTCTTAAGAAATGTAAATTCTAGTGGAGGAAGAGACAATAAACAATATATATGTAAAATATATGGTATATTATATTGTTCCAAGGAGGAAAATCAACAAAGAGAAGAGAAATTAGGAGAGTTTAGAGTTGAAACATTTAGTGACATAGTTAGCTAAGTCACCACTTTGAGGACATTTGAGCAAAATGATGTAGAAGGTAAATTGCTGAGCCATCTGGCTATCTGCAGAAAGAGGATTACTTTTATAGGAAATGAATGCAAGGTAAGGAGTCTACAAAGTTTGAAAAAAGAAGGCGGGGTGAGAGTCTGGGAATGGAACAAATGAGGGAAAAATCTTAAGAGTGAGGGCAGCAAGATAATGGGATGTGGACTATATCAGATTGTAAAGGGTCTTCTGGGTCTTTGTAAGAATTTTGAGTGAAGTGAAAACCAAGTGGAGACCACTGAGCAAAGGGAATGCCATGATCACTCTCATTTCTTTGTTGATACTTGACTGAGAAGTGCCAGTGCAAAAGTAAGGAGATACGAGACAACCCAAGGGAGAGATGACGGTGATGTGGAACACGAAGGTAAATATAGAGGTAGAGAGGAAAAAATAGATTTGGGGCGATTTCGAATCAACAGGATTTCCCAAAAGATGGACTGATTCTTGGATACTCAAGAAGAGGGATCATGGGGCTTCCCTGGTGGCGCAGTTTTTGAGAGTCCGCCTGCCGATGCAGGGGACGCGGGTTCGTGCCCCAGTCTGGGAAGATCCCACATGCCGCAGAGCGGCTGGGCCCGTGAGCAATGGCCGCTGAGGCTGTGCGTCCGGAGCCTGTGCTCCACAACGGGAGAGGCCACAACAGTGAGAGGCCCGCGTACAGCAAAAAAAAAAAAAAAAAAAAAAAGAAGAGGGATCATGATGACTCTGAAGTTGTTAGAATGAACAATTGGAAAGACGGAGTGAACTTCAGTAAAATGGGGGGTGCTTCAGGTGAAGATTTTGACAGTTGAGGGCATATTGTCTTTGAGATGTTTACTAAATATCTAACTGGAGATGTTGCATAGGAATATGGATATATCAATATGAATCTGAAGCTCGGGGGAGAATTTTGGCTGGAGACAAAAATTTGGAAATAATCAGCATATTTTTTTCAAGGCATGCTGTCTACATGGTTGCAGCCAAAGATTAGACCAACAGTTGGATTTAACCAAGATTGTAGTTTTGGCAGTGGGGATCAATAAAGCAAGGGAAAGGCAAATGAGTTGAAGTTGCATAAGATTTAGTAATTTCTGTGGTTAACCATTAAATTTTAAGTTGTGTAAGGAGGATAGAGGGGAGCTGAAGGGATTCTGGACAGTAAAAAGTTAATAGAAATGGTAGGTCATTTCTCCTGTTGGATCTAATGGTTTGTTGGGTTTAGACAGGTAAGGGGAAATACAGAGTGATGAGCACAGAGAGGGCTATAAGAAATCGGGATTGGAGAGAGGTCAAGTTGAGACATATAATTCTTCTTTGTATTTTTGAAGTTACATAAACAGAAATTTTAAACCGTATTTCATACTTATGTAGACATCACTATTAAATATTCAAAATAAAACATTTACAAAATATAAATTTGATAATGTTTACAAAACAAATTACAAGCCTTTTAAAAATAGAAAAGAAGTCCAATTTTTCTAGATTCTATACATTGTTTTCGGGACAAATGACTCGAAGATAATAAATTGAACATGATTGGTATCAAACAGCAGTGCATTTACTGATTAAAATTGAAAAATATATGTGGAGTTGTCACTTCATATGATATAAAGAAAATTTAAATGTACCTAAGTTATAAAAAGTGTCTAAAGTTACACAAAATGATTTCATAACAGTCTCCTATCACTTACATTTATATGACATTTAAACATTTTTTGAACATTTAATAATAACTATCTTCACACAAAGGATTCTGAGGTTGGTGGAAGAGAGACTTACAAATAACAAAACTGAGGAACAATTTAGATTTCCCAGAGCCACGCAATTGGTCTCCTTCTTAACTCCTTCTTATGCTAAGGTATAAGACTTAGTGTTGGCAGGGATGTTAGATTATTTTATTTAAAGTCCTGAATTTACAGAGAAAAACCTGAGACACAGACACTTAAGTTAGTGACTTAGCCAGGTCACTTCCTTACCATACTTAACATCAGGAGATTTGCCTTTATAAAAGTCAATTTGCCAAGCTGAAATGTTGCATGGGAATTCTCACTAGGAGAGCAGTTTATTTTGGAGGAGAACAAGATTGGATTCACATAATACAAGTCTATCCATAAATTTGACTCAAATTTTATTTTTTCTAAGTTAGTTATTTTTAAAGGAAGCTGAGGAGGATGATGAAGTAAGGGTTAAATGATATGCACAATCTGAGTCTCAGGCTGTAATGTAGCAGAATGCAGGTTTTATCCTGACAATTTTGTCAAGACCATATAAAATAGATATTTCAAAAAGAAAAGTTATTTTGGACATTGGGCAAGCTAATTTGAATTATAATACACAATCCACATAATAAATTCACTTTCTTCTCAAATGTTTGGAGAGTCTTTGATTTTTGCCTTTTTGTTTTTGCAATGCTAACCGAATCATGGGTGTTAGCTTTTTATTTGCATGACACTATTTCTAGAAAGGAAATTCAATGCCCGTTGGAGGTTTGGGGGCTAGTAGATCTCTATAATCATCTTTTTCATCCCTGAAATGCTATTACATATTAACCAAGGCTTGCAAAGCTTTTTGCTTCACATAAAGCAAAATGCAATCATCATCTTTCAGAATATGTTCTCCATTTCAATTTAAAGAGTCTACTATCATGCCACCATACTATGGAGAAAAATAAGTGCTTGGAAACATTTTGAAATGGCTCTAATTTTAGGTATAATTATTTAACACTAGTGATGAGAAATTAAACAACTGAAATTCCTCCAATTAATAACAATATAGATATAGATACAGGCATTTGAGGGTGATTAATTCATTTATTTGTTTGTTTGCTGGTCACATTATGTCTTTAGTATCGTCACTTATCTCTCTAAAGATTCTGGTGCAGTAAATGACCGCATGGAATTCCTATTGATTGCTGGCCTTTCTGTGCTCTCAGATAGTCTGCCAAGTTCATACAACATTAGATTGAGTGGGTCTATTCCACATAAAAGAAAAAATGTATAAAATCAAACTGTACATTTTCTTTTCATCTATGAACTTGAAAGATATTAAAGCAAGAACAATAGCTTCCCAAACCACAAATCGTCGTTGAATAGGAAAAAAAGCCAATTAGTATAAAACTCTATCTGGGGGAAAAAATTAAAAGCCTAATTTAACTATCTTCAGAAGATGTTTTCAACAGGTTTCTAATTAATCACTTCTCATTAATGAGTTCCTACTTCAGTTCAGGTGAAGGTAGTAAATCCTATATAACCACAGAAATATTTATAGTTGAAAGTCCAAGATGGAATTTTCTGCAAGAATTTTGTTGTTACTATTGTAATTGCTATAATGGCAAGCTGCTAACTATGCTTACTTAAACAATATTTAATAATATAATGATTTTTACTTTTTGACCCAAGCTCTAGTAAAAATAGTAATAATGTATTATAATGTACATCAATTCTATCAAATACTTTTCTGGAAAAAAATGTAAAGTTTACATAACTAATCCCAGAAATTGAAAAAACAAAAGCTCTGTGTTCTGTAAATATAAAACACAATAAGGATTTACAAATTTTATCTAATGATTCAAAGGTCTAGTAATTAACTGAGCACAGAATGTGGACCTAGCCTTATACTAAAATAAAAGGATTAGAATAAAAATAATAATTAACTGCTATCATTTTTTTGTATAGATGTATGAATATTTCGCACAATATAAGATTTTTCTAGTCATAGTAAATAAAATACTAAATAATATTTGTACTTGCTTAAGTTTAACAGGTATTACATGAAGTGAGAGAGTAACATTGACATATATAGACTACCAAATGTAAAATAGATAGCTAGTGGGAAGCAGCCACATAGCACAGGGAGATCAGCTTGGTGCTTTGTGACCACCTAAAGGGGTGGGATAGGGAGGGTGGGAGGGAAGCTCACGAGGGAGGGGATATGGGGATATATGTATACATATAGCTGATTCACTTTGTTGTAAAGCAGAAACTAACACAACATCGCAAAGCAATTATACTCCAAAAAAGATGTTAAAAATAAATTAATTAATTAATTAAAGGGTTAAAAAAAAGCACTGTAAAATATTTTGGGAGGGTTTTAAAAGAAATACACCTAAGAATGTCATTTATCTTAGGAATGTTTTGTTCCTGTCAGTGTACAAAATGTATCTATGTAATTTAGCAGATAATTATAATTGTTATCATATGTAAAATGATATAAACAATTGTTACTCAGAAAGGTAGTACTCTATTATATGTGTATGCCAGACAAATCATAGTTTTATATCAGAAAGAATTTTAAGCAAAGCTTAAGAAAATAATAAAAGTGCACTACATGCAACTAAAACTTTAATTAATGTAAGGATGCCCTCCCCCCCATTTTTTGGATAGATTTTTCAACATTATTTGCATATTGTTATGGAACATGATTAACTTCTTTTAGAGTTGCTCTAGCCACAATTCTGTAATTACATGTTTCATTAGTGTGGACCATTCATGTAGTTTGAATGGTCTTCCCAGGGCACAATGACAAAGCATGCACCCCAGGAATTCTCTAATACTTTCTTTTCATTGGGAGATCCCACTAGTTTCTAATAATGCTCTTCTGACTAATTTCTCACTGTGACTACTCATAGTTATTATCTTTCAAAGATAACATCTATGAGATTCTCTGAAAGTATGTGAACTGAATAGTGCACAGTGCCCTTTAACAAATGCAGCAAAGAATATTAAATTGAGACTACATGATCTCCTCCATTTAACGGTTATGATTCCTTGGGTGTTTAATAACCCCTAAACTAAAAACTATATTCTCACATGTAATTACTGATTTCTGAAAGAAAACAAAGGAATATACACTAAACATTAATTTTATTTAAATGAATTATAAGCTCAAGTTTGGCAGAAAATCCAATAGGTTAATATCTAATATGAGTAAGGGAATTTACAATTTCATAAATAGGACTTCAAAGAAAACCATTACCAAGGGAACTACTCAGTAAGTAATTTGAATTCCATGTTCCACAAATGCTATGGCACATTACATATATTTAATGACATAATATAAACAGAAGCTCCCTCAAAAACATAATGTCTAATTCTCCTCATTTGACCCAGCAGTCTGACTACTGGGCATATACCCAGAGAAAACCATAATTCAAAAAGACACATGCACCCCAATGTTCACTGCAGCACTATTTACAATAACCAGGTCATGGAAGTAATCTAAATGCCCATTGACAGACGAATGGATAAAGAAGATGTGGTACATATATACAATGGAATATTACTCAACCATAAAAAGGAACAAAATTGGGTCATTTATAGAGACGTGGAAGAACCTAGAGACTGTCATACAGAGTGAAGTAAGTCAGAAAGAGAAAAAAATATATTGTATATTAACACATGTATGTGGAATCTGGAAAAATAGTACAGGTGAACCTGTTTGCAAGGCAGAAATAGAGACACAAATGTAGAGAACAAAAGTATGGACACCACCAAGGGGAGCAAGCGGGGAAGGGGTGGTGGTGGGATGAACTGGGAGATTGGGATTGACATATATACTCTAATATGTATAAAATAGGTAACTAATAAGAACCTGCTGTATAAAAATAAATAACTAAAATTAAATTTTAAAAAAATTCTCCTAATTCAAGATTACATATCTGATTGAATTTTCTGAGTTTTTTACTTCTTGTTTTAGTTCAAAGAATTCATTTTTTTGTCTTAGGAAAAACATTTTCTGTTTAAATTTTTGGATAAGTATTCTGTTGTGTGACAATGTGCCTTTGTGTTGCCCAGGATAAAGTTTGTAAATTATATCTCAAATATTTAAATCATATGCAGTGTTTTTTATTTGTTGAGCATTTTCAATATTTAAAATAATTTTATAAATATATTTAATTTGATTTGATCCTGAGCTTTCCCTAGATCAAAATTTTAGTCCTATAAACATTACCCCACTAAATTAAAATACCATTATATCTTTTTTTCTTTCACATCTGTGGCGTTTTTAAACATGCTGAAACATAAATCTCTACATGTTTAAAATTATTTTTATGTAAGTTAGATAGTTTTGTAGAATTTTTCTGCACTAACTAGTCTTAAAATATTTTTGCATTTTCTAAATTAAACTATACATTAAGAAAAACAAAATATTTAATCAATATTATTTAATTAGATCTTTGTTAAAATGTTTTTGAAAATATATATCCTTTGTACTTAGCACCAATTGATCTCAAACAACTGCAAATAAAAACTTGATCAAATATTGGGGTGTGTCCACATCTGGAGTTATGGAAGTCATCGGTGTGGTTATACAGTAGTAATAAATTAGATTAAATGAAATAGTGAATCATCTTTAGTACCTATTAATTTCCCAAATATGTATATATGTATATATATAATTAAATGTATTAAAGTACCATTAGAGATTTTATGGATTAGAGAATTTATTTTTTACAAGAAAATGAATAGTAAAAGTATAACCTTATTGTCAAAATCAGTGCTTCAATCAATTTAAAAGGATGATAAAATATTTTATAAGACATAAATTTATCTGTAAGATGATAATTATCTGTAATATTTTAAAAATCATACTTGATTAGAATATTTTAAAATATCCCAGAAACTTTTATCTTTAAGCAAGGAAAGTGTGAGTAAATGTTCCAACATATTCTACACGTTGACAATTATAGTAGGCAGAATTCTAAAATCTCTTCTAATATATTCTACATTCTCCTGTTGTACAGTCACCACATAATCCCTGGGACTCTGAATATGATGTATTTTATTCCTATGATTTGATTATGTTAAATGGCACAATTGACCTTAAGAGAAGATTATTCCTGTAGGCCTGATCCAAATGCATAGGTTTTTTTTTTTAAAGTAGAGAGTTTTTTCCTGATTGGTCACAGAAGAGTAAGTCAAAGATTCAAAGCACTAGACTGGTTTGATACATAATAGTTAACTGGAAGATGAGGGGACCGACGTGGGAAGGAAGGCAGATGACCTTCAGGCCTGTAGAGCAGTCTTCCCCTTATAGCAGGCAAAGGAGTGAGGAATCCATTCATACAAACACAAGGAACAGAATTCTCTAACAAGAATGTGTTTAGAACAGTTTTGTTCTAAAACTCAGACAGACAAAAACTCAGTCCTGGTAACATCTTGATTTCAGCATTGAGATATCCTGAGCAGATAACCCAACCATTCTATGCTGGACTCCAGACACAGAAAAATTGTCAGATAATTAATTTGTGTGGTTAAGTAGCTTAGTTTTGTCATTTGTTCAGAAGTACCAATGAAACTAATGTCACTATATAATTTCAAATATACAGGTAGTTTTCTTCTAATTGAAAAAAATTTAAGTAATGGTTGCTGACATCATTAAAATTAATATCTAATCAGCAAAATTATTATTTTCTAAAAAAAAAAGGTCATTTCCTAGCAAAATAGAAAAATATTCTGAGTTTCCTGATTGCCCTGCCAAACACAGAAACACCTTTATTTTTCACTTTTGAGCAAGAAAATTTTTCTCAGCTGCAAAATAACATGAAAGTTTATACATGGTATAATAAACAATGTAAATAGGTACAAACTAAGAGGTAAATTTCTAAGGAAGAGGGAATAAATAATTCGAAAAAATTTTCTTGTAAAAGTTGAAAAGACAATCACCAAGGTAACAACTAAGTATTAAAATTGTATCATTCTTTAAGGGAACACAAAGACAAAAAAATCACCATAGTCTTGCTAAATGATGAATACAACTTATTACAGCTTTAAATAAGGATATCATCATGCATTGATCAGAAATGAAAAGATAGAAGAAATCCCAATTACACATTTCAGGTGTCTGTACAATAAAACCTATCAAATAGGAGAGGTTTTTACACCCACAAAACAATTGTCCATGACAAAGCTGTGAGAGAGATGCTTCAAAAGAGGGGGAATGTATCCTACACACCTGTTGTATAACATGTTATACAAATTCTCATTATCCCTGCTTTCAAAAACTTATGCTATACTATCTTTATAACCACAGGGAAGAATAATGTTCTGAATGAAGAGTGAAACAGTCATCTAAATTAGAGTAAATTAGAGTAAAAATGTGCCTGGATATACAAATTCAGTAATGACAAAAAACAAATTAGCATGCACATAAAAACTGATAAATTAATTGAGGTTCTAGAGTAAACATCAAGTACTTAAGAAGTTATTTTATAGTTAATATCATGAAGTAAACTTTGTAATTTCCAATATTAATTTTTTATTCCAATATTGGAATTTTTATTCCAATATTAATTTCCAATATTAAGATCAAAAGGTGATTAAAACTCTGATCTCTGAGTAACCAATGTATTTTTAAGATAACGATCCTTTGAATAAGATTCAAGCTTATAAAAGAGAGAGACAATATACTCATAGACACAAAATACTTATGCATGTAGATTAAACCTGTAGTTATTAGGCAATATATAAAATATTGTTAGGCTAAATACAAATCGTAATAGGTAATTAGTTTTCCACAGTACCTAATTCACATACCTTTTAAATTAAAAAATTTACCTAGGACTAAAATTGCAGTACTTTTCAGAAGTACAATTATCTACCCAGAATGACTCAGAATTGTAATTTTCAGGAAATTTACATTCGTTCATCCAGGAAGATATTTCTAGTGGATATTTTCTAGGTTATTTAAGACAATCATATAGTTTATTTAGGCTAGCTGTTTGACCTCTACATACCATAAAATTTAATTACTTATTTGAGAATAGTGAAAAAGGAAAAGAAAAAAATAAACCTTTGTCCATGTGTGTGCATGCACACTCATGTGGTTACTACTGTAACATCTCAACCTGCTATCGGCAATTGTTTCCTAAGGCTGCCAGTGTAGTACCTTCTGCTGATCATCATTACCCCTGTATTGTAAGACTCTTTGTCCAGTAATCTCCCACATTTCTTCTCATCTTGAGAACAGAGGCACTAACTGCCCTTTCGTATTAAACTTTATTTTCAAGGATGTGTGTATAGCAAACAGCCTTGGAAGACAGAGAAAATCTCTTCTGCTGCAGCCAAGAACAGGCTTGTTTACTGTCCAGTATAATAATGATAGTATATCTTTATGGGGAAAGATTGGACATGTTCACTTGTAGTCCAATGTCAATGATTCAGGATTCTTAAGTTCAGCATTCCTTTTCTGTAACAAAAGCCAATGTATGCGAAAGAATCTACTAGCCCTTGCAGCATTGCCCTGTGAGAATTGGGTTTTGGAAAACTGACACAAGGACAAAATGATGCTCCACCTACTGCTGTTGTTATGAGTAAGAAATCATCTTTTGTGTCGGATCCAGGAGCATTGGCTCTTCTCCCAGCATCCATGAAATGGGAATCTTTTGGCTTCTGGACTCAATTCCACTGTGTAGGGGGACAGTTCCCCACAGCAACAAGCAATTCTCTGGACACCAACTGGGTGTCCTACAATTCAATTCAATTCTGAAACTATCTACCCAGAGATAGCATCTCTGGGTATCTACCCAGAGATAGTATCAGATCCCACAGATTAGGGGTTCAGTCCCATAAGACTGCCCCTCACTTCAGATGTCAATAGCAAGCCCGGGTTGTTACCTGTGCTTCTGACAGAGTAGAGGTTCCAACAACCCTCTCCAACTTGCAATACCAATCACAAGTCCTTACCGATCAACTTGCTGTAAATCAGAGGTTACCATGACCTCCTCTTTGGTTTTGATTAAATTTGCTAGAGTGGCTCAAAGTACTCAGAGAATCATTTTACTTACTAGGTTACCGGTTTATTATGAAACACGATTATGCATGTATATTGTGCATATCGTGTTAACCTTGTTTCACTTCTCCAGGTTTATGGGCAGGTGTTGTATGGAGTTAAGTTACTTCTTCATCTAACATGCTGCTCTCTGTGGATAGTTTTATTCTCTCTTCCTAGAATATCTGACCTGAGAACAGTTATAGAAAATTGAACTGCAGTCACTTCAGTGAAACTGATCTTGCAGGTTAGACTCTTAAAACATGTCTTAGCAGTGTACTTTATGTCACAATATATTTGATTTCCTCCTCTGAAAAATAACATCAAGAATATAATCCGCGGTGCTCTATTATATACTAACGGTAAAATACTATCGAATGGAATTCAAACTGTTTTGTTTTGTTTTTTAACTTCAAGGTGGTTCAGAATGTCATGTTGTTGCTTGCAGCAAATGGATTATAGACTTCTATTTTAATATTCTAAAATGAGTAGACATGTTCTCACACCATGGACGCTCCAGGGACCAAGTAGTGTATTGTAATCTTATTTACTTCTTGAAGAGCATTGGAGTTTATTAGTCTGGGTGAATGGAGAGGCAAAATGGATAGTGGAAAATGAAAACATGGTTCTACCTGTCTTATTTTTCTCTAGTCAGTGACTACAAGGAATAAAAATAAATTTCCTTGAAGAAATTTAAATGGTCAGTTTCAAAGCCATGTAAATATTACTTTGGCAAGTAGTTTAAATAAAAACAATGTTATAAAATTTAAAGTGATTTGCAATTTTCACCCCAAATGTGTACTTTGTGCAAGGGGATTCTATTTTTTTATTCTGCTTATTCAGGACTTTTTGACTATCTCTCTATGTTGATTTCAGATATTTTTCTGGATCCGTTAGAAAGAAAAGTACCAGTGGGGCAGCCTATATAGAACCTTAAATAGGTCTGTGGTCATTTTTTAAAAAAATTTTTACTAGACCAGAATATTTACACACTGAAAATGACAGTTGCATGAGGAAATATGGAGATGAGTTGGTCTTGAGCTATGTTACGTAGAAGGTAAGAGGCTGCACTTGATATTAAGTAAGAGGCTGCACTTGATATTAAGCTATTCTAATGAAAAATAAAGTATCGCTATGGGTATATAGAAAAACATTGCCCTGGCTCAGAAAGGAGTATCACTATATTAGCATATGGTTTTACCAAATTAGCAAAACTGTACTGAAATAAAACCTAGTAACTATAATTTATTTAACTATCTGGCAAATATAATTAAATATAGAGATCTTTCATAGACATTATAAAATATTTTGACCAAACTAGTAAATAGGTCAAAATTATTAGTGACCATTTAGTATTGGACTGATTATTTTAATCCTTTCAAATATGACTTTTAATTTTTAACCCTGAATGTCTGTCTTGAATGCAAATTGTGCAAGAACATTCCCTTTAAAGGAACAAAGCTCAAATAATGGGACGCAAGGTATCATGAGTAGATTAATAATAATAACAAAGAACTAAAGAACTAAAAAACATTTGGTGGGAAGTAGAAGGTTTCGCCATTTATACAACAAAGGTGGTCATCTACTCTAATAATGCATGTCGATTCTAAAACAGAAGAGACTATGGCTTGGGATACCGTAAAACAAAATAATATAAGGCTAGAAAGTATGCCATCCCATCTCACCATCACTCAACGTCTATGGAAAATCAATTTTGAGTAGAAGCAGGATACAATTCCATGATGCCAAGAAGCCTCACAATGAACTGATGTGCAAGAAACTACAGTCAAAAGACATAGGGTTGGGCTTCCCCGGTGGCGCAGTGGTTGGCAGTGCGCCTGCCGATGCAGGGGACACGGGTTCGTGCCCCGGTCCGGAAAGATCCCACATGCCGCGGAGCGTCTGGGCCCGTGAGCCATGGCCGCTGAGCCTGAGCGTCCGGAGCCTGCGCTCCGCAACGGGAGAGGCCCGCGTACCGCAAAAAAAAAAAAAAAAAAAAAAAAAACCACAAAAAAAACACACCTAATTTTATTAGTTCATTTTAATAGTATGTTTATATAAAGTAATTGTCACATTCAATATAGTATAGTATGGTAAGGTATGGTATGGAATAGTATGGTATGATATGGTATAGTATAGTATAGTGCAGTATAGTATAGTATAATAGCATAGGTGTCTCCTAAAACCAAAGCAATATGCTACATGATGTATTCTTTTCAGTGGAGTCTTCAGGTTGGTCATCTAGTAGAGAATTTAGTATTTATTTAAGGCAAATAGCAGGGTCAGTACAAGACCTTGCTACAGTCCAGCCTACTCCAATCATGTGGATGGGCAAAATTCAGTCATGGAAAGTGGAACTTTGAAGGGTGTCTCCCTGGTAAAGCTAATACTACATATCTGGATACACTTGATTCACAACAGAGGAAACATAATACAAATGTGCCACAGAGATACTCCATTGCAGTGCCATTTTATAATAATATTCTGCATCCTGTTATGTAGTTTCAAAATTAATATTCTCAAGTTATTTAGAAATCCAATACTCAATAAAAAGTGCGGGACTTTGCTGGTGGTGCATTGGTTAAGAATCCGCCTGCCAATGCAGGTGACATGGGTTCGAGCCCTGGTCCAGGAAGATATCACATGTCGTGTAGCAACTGAGCCCACGTGCCACAACTACTGAGCCCGCATGCCTAGAGCCTATGCTCTGCCACAAGAGAATCCACTGCAATGAGAAGCCCGTGCACCGCAACAGAGTGGCCCCTGCTCACTGCAACTAGAGAAAGCCCACACGCAGCAACGAAGACCCAATGCAGCCAAAAATAAATTAATTAATTTAAAAAAAGTTGTGTGATTCATTCTTAGTCTATAATCAATAGGTCCATAAGTCCTTAGCAAGATTTCTACCATTCATGTCATGGCAAAAAATAAAACTCTTTATTTGAGATAGTGAGTATTTACCCTTCAATTCTCAGGTCAAGTGCAAAGTCGGCTGGTATGTACCTTGCATCCCCTGGGCAGAATTAGTTGCTAATCTCTAATCAAGGATTATATATTATTTCATATGTGTTTGTCAGCCTGACTATTAACTGTCAATATCTTCAGAATGAGGACATTGTTTCTTCATCTTTATAGTTCAATGATGACACAAGGCCTGGCACTTAGTAGTTACTCAAAAACGGACAGTTGATGCAGTTGATGCATAGGTGATAATCTCAGATTATCAGTAGCAGTAAAAGCATACACCTTTCTGAACAAAAAGCAGCATTTCTGGTGCCAGTGAGAACGATGGTTACATAACCCCTCAAAGAGAGGGCAATTTTAATAAGACTTATTGTGGACATACTAGTGATAAACCTGTAAGAAATCTTTCCATAGCTTCTAACCACAGAGGCATTTGATTGTTTCTTACATTGGACATGTTCTTCTTTTGAAATAAGTACAACATTTGTTCCAGTTGAAGCTATTCCACTCTTGTTTCCACACACCTTTCTCTTTTTAACAAAGACTGAACAGAATGTATTTTCCCCAAGGACCAACTTCTGCTCTTTGAAGTGTTGTTTAACACGGATGCACTTACACATACCTAGAGATTATTTCTAGACGTTTTTCTTTTGTGCCTTCTTCTCAGTACCTTTCTTTTCCACGAATTCACAGTGCATTTATATCATTCTATTCAATCCAATCACATTTTATATATCAAATGTCTTCGTTATATTTTATTTCTAATTTCTAACTGATTCAAGTGTCACAATATTTTTACAAAACTATACTCATCATATTTGACCGTACTGGTGATTCACGTGAATACACCTTCAGTGTAATAGCATGTAATCTTACACAATATAGTGTAATATAATAATTTTGTATATTACACAGTTGTACTATGTATAATTCTTGTTTTCTTCCTACCAACTTCTGTTTGAGTTGGCCACTATCTTTCATTACCACATAGTTCAGTTTGATTTCTGCACCTTCGTTTTCTCTTCATTTCTCTAAGAAGGTGTAAGTTAGGATCCTTTCTACCAAAGAAACTTTCTTTCTTATTTTTTCAGGCTTGTAACTTAACTATTTTTTGCTGCCTTGGTTTCCTTTTAACTGTCCCCCTCCCTCTCCAGTCTCATTTCCTCTTGTCACTGATGGTTATGTAACTGATCTCCTTTCCTTCTGTTTGTTCACCCAAAGTTAATCTTATACTTCAACAAACATAACTTTTTGAAAAAAATATTTTTATCAGAAATCTGCATTGCATCGATACATTCCTTTCCCTAGATTTCCTTATCGAAGAGTTTTTTAATAATACATAAAAGAAATATTTTCTGGTACAATATGAAATATGTTTGCTATAACATCCTCTTGAGCAAAGAATAATATTGAATATTTGGATTTATGTAGAAGCAAACAAAGGAGCTACAGAATCTTAGAAGTTGGACAAGGGTGGAACTGAAGAGTAGAAAGACAATAGATCTATCATGGACTGTAAAATGAAATGTTTTTGTAAGTGATAATCATCTTCATGAGATCATTTCGTTCAACATCAAATGGGAATGATTTTGTGCACAGTACTGAATGTTTTTGATTGCTCTTGTTTGAGACAAGAGAGGGGGGAATAAAAAACTTCCATTAGAAATCGTTGCAGCAAGATTGTAAGAAAATAGAGGTTATTTTAACCCTGGAAGGAATCTCAGAGAACATCAAGCTCTAATTATTTAAAGTTGACTCACCAATATAGTAACATTATCTTTGTCAACTTGAATGTAAAGATATAAGAACTACTAAACTCATCAGATATCCAATATCTATTTTCAACAATGACTTCAAGAGAAATTTTCTAAAAATTTTGATTTTCATTTTTACATCAATGTCAAAACATATATATCAAGAATTTCTCTCAAATTAATGTAATAATGCCTTCAAATTATTTATGTCACTAAGCTTATACTTTTTAGCCTTTGATGTAAGATACTTGACTCCTTCATCAAATGAATACTGAATTTCTACTGCTTGGCAGTAATTGGAAAAAATGTTGTTATATGTCCATAATTTAAAAATTTAAAACCAAGGGTTTTATATAATGAAATAAAGCAAATGTGGTCTTAATTTATTCAAATCTGCTTTGGGTTTATGTTATTGGGATGACATTAAATTTCATTAAGTGTTGTGATATGTTAAATACCGAGGTAGGTGTTTTCATAGTACCTCTTACATAATCTTCCCAATAATCTTATGAAGCAGTATCATCACACCCATTTAGACTAGAAAACAGAAGTTCTATTTTTCATATATATCCATATATAGTTAGTTAGATAAGTAAGAAGTGGATGATCTGAGTCAAAGCCAAGAGTCTTACTTCAAAGCCATGTTCTTTTCTTGCCCCATCACTAACCATTTTTATTTATCCTCATAAATAAGTTATTATGCTTTAAAATATTTCCAGTTACCTTTCCAGCAAATAAGCAGTTAATCAAAGCTGCAGTAACATTTCCCAGAGTGTGTACCTTTTGATTTTATGTAAGTTCTAAAATATTCTCTGCTTAAAATGAACTCTCCTGATGTTAATTTCCTCACATTTACTTAGGAAAAACAATACTGCCTCACCTAATTCACTGTGCTGTTCTCAGGATCAAATAAATTAATATACGTTGGAATGGCATTTAAGTATTCATTTCTCTTCCCTAGCTTCTCTGAGAAAATTCAGAAATAGACATAAAAGTTGAGCATGAAAACACAGATATCTTTTTTTTATAACTGGATTGAAGACCAAAGCTTGGAATTGAAATCAACAAATGTACCCGTTCCCAAATTTGATGTTAGCTCCAACTAATGGACTGATTAGAGCTGGTAATGAACTAAAATGTATGCACATAGAGCATTGCAGTCTGCCACACACTCTGCCAGACATAAAAAAGCAAGAGTTGGATGAGAAGAGATATGTTCTTTGGCCAGTAACCAGAAAGTACAGCATGAGCTCCAGCCCAGTTTCCCAGTCACTTACAGAACAGAGGAGAAAAAACACTGACTTTCAGAACCAAATAACATGTTACAAGAAATCTAGGCCAGGCATCGTGGTAGAGATGACTAATTCTTGCTCAGTACCAATCCCCTTCTTCTGATACAATAATACATACATGCATACATACATATATACAAAAGGAAGGCTGAGAAAATGACTGCTCTGGCAAAGCCGCTCTTTCAGCAATGTGGCGACGTGATTAGGTTTTGGGCAAAAGATGTGACTAACGTTGGGTTTTGTCTTTTTACTGAAAAGAATGAGCTTTTCTCTTCCCCCTCCCATCTGTTCACTCCAAACGTGGGCTGGAATGCAGAAGTAAGACACCTGTGATATAACATAAAGCCTAAGGATGCAAAGGAAGAAATCTGGAAATCACAGGTTTTGAATATCAGCCCTGGATCATCTGTCCTATTTCTTATGCTCAGGGTGAAATAATTTGTCTTGTTAACAGCAGCATATTGTGGAGGTTCTTGTTACAGCAGCCTAGCAAATAGCCTTACTAATATATATAAGAACAATGAATACTGCTCCAATATTTGAATAAGTCACATGTTCTCCCATAAGCAGGAGACACTGAGATGGCACTTTCCCCAAAGGAAAAATGCTCTTTATTTAGGATGGATTTTGCCTTTAAGTAACAGAAATTTTAACAATTTAACAGTGATTAAGAAGACGAGTAAATCGCCTCAATGTTTCCCACCCAAGTTCTGAAACAATGGATAGAAATAAGGACCCAGGCAGAAGGTTAACAAAATATTATCATAAGGCATGTTTTTCTTCTGTTCCTGAACATCAGAGTTAGATTAGTCCAGGGACAGGTGGCCTGTAAAACAACAGGTTTCCACAGAATAAAATCGTTTCCCGTGGACAACTGTTTCCTAAGAAAATTACGATGGCGTGGTTGTGCACATGTCCAAATCATTATCCAAATACATCAAACATGTAAGTATTTCTCCTTCCCTAGAAACCAGTGTGCTAAGAAATTGGTGGAGGCCAGGAATATCATACTAGCAGATACATCTACATTTATCTAGTAACATCAGATGTCAAGAATTATTTCCTTCTCTCCCTGTATTCCAAAACTCATTCTCTATTAACCTATCTCCATAAAACTTTAAGCCTATAATCAAACAGAAATATTGTTGTTGTATACTGGGGTAGTTGATGAGTCTTCTTCAGACTCTTAGGAGGTCTTTCCATCCATACAAACTGCTGCTATGTAGTACACTCCTCAAGGAGTATTGATGAACAAGATGGATCTTGTCACTAAAAGACGGAAAAATACACCAAAACAGTATGTTTATTAAATCAATTCCAAGAACACTTGATACAAGTTTGAAACTTTTACTTCCAAATTTATTTCTTCTCTCAAATTATATCCACCATTTTTTTTCAAACATATTATATCAGTATGTTATAATGTCTTTTAAGACATTAAAATGTCTTAAAATATAAAATATAATGTCTTTTAAGACATTAAAAGTCAGCATGAAAACAATCTGATTTTAAAGAGTAACTGTGGTGGTTTTGGACTGTGTCAACTCAGCTAACGTAGAATTTGGTTTCCCAAAACTCCTTCCCCTCTGTGATTCCAAATCAG
Source organism: Stenella coeruleoalba (assembly GCF_951394435.1). Classification (NCBI taxonomy): domain Eukaryota; kingdom Metazoa; phylum Chordata; class Mammalia; order Artiodactyla; family Delphinidae; genus Stenella; species Stenella coeruleoalba. The sequence goes on from NC_137169.1 coordinate 135,636,393, forward strand.
AATTGGCCAAAAGAGAAATCTATATGAGATTTGGAGAGTGGAAGTAAAGCATCATCCATCTTCTCTTGAGGTCCTAGTGATTAGAAGCAGAGAGAGACAGATGCAGATGTAGCCCGTGGGTTGGTGCCTGCCCTCAATCTACCCCAAGGTCAGAGAAAGATGCAGAAGCGCCATCAGGTTCATGGCAGTCCTCATTTCCTTGCCTTATATTTAACCCTTCGTCCTGGTGACCAACAACCCCAGGCCCACCTACAGACACAGACAGCAGCCTTCCATAGACCTAATCACCTACTTCCCTTCGTGATCCCACTCTGGCAGGTGGCTATGCCTAGCTTCCCAGATTTCTCTGTAAACCCTTCTTGTCCACATGCTTTAGCGTTTAATAAGGGCTGCTTAGTGACTTTTCTCTGATAATCCAACTCACCATTCCAGACCACACTTCCCCTTCTTCCTCCCTTAATTGTGTAAGTTCTAATTACTATGACAAATCAATTATTCCATAGTGTTCATAAGGTTCTCCTTCTCTGATCAAACACTGAGTGATCCAGCAACCTTAGACAAGTACCAAATTGAATATGAATTCCCTACCATTATTGAATTCTGAGGGAGAAATTCATTTGAGAGACTAAATCTCTTTGAAAGTTCAATTTCAAAGGCATAAACATCTAAAAGATTTAATGTCTTAAATCAAATTCTATTGCCCTTGTAATTGGAGGTCAAGGAAATTAAAGCCCAATATTCAAATTCTCCAATTACTTGTTCTTATTCTCAGCTAGGGAATTTTTTGAATAACTGGGTAGAATCAGGTTTCTTTCAGCAAATGCAAACCTGCACCCTCTTCTTGGAATAGTTATGGTATTTCTGGGGTCTCAGATATTCTATATGTTAATGCCAAGCTTCTCATAAGTCTTGCTAAAAAGGAGTACAAATGAGAACACAGATCAAGTTGAAGTAAATGAGTGTCATTGTCACTTGGTGAGAGCATGAGCATCTCTTAAAAAAAAACTTTGGGGCTTCCCTGGTGGCGCAGTGGTTGAGAGTCCGCCTGCCGATGCAGGGGACATGGGTTCGTGCCCTGGTCCAGGAAGATCCCACATGCCACGGAGCAGCTGGGCCCGTGAGCCATGGCCGCTGAGCCTGTGCTTCCGGAGCCTGTGCTCCGCAATGGGAGAGGCCACAACAGTGAGAGGCCCGCATAACGCAAAAAAAAAAAAAACAAAAAAAAAAAACAACTTTGTATTTTGAAATAATTATATATTCATAGAAAATTATGAAATTAGCACAGAAGGGTCTCATGTGCACTTCACCTGGTTTCCCCAAGTGGTTACATCATATCTAATATAATAAACTAATAAAAATGGGAATGGGACTTAGCACATATTTATTTATACAGAGTTGTATAATCACCAACACAATCGAGATACACAACATTCCATCACTTCAAAGACCACCCCCCCATGCTACCCCTTTAGAGTTACATCCACACACACACACACACCCTTACCATGCTTAAATCCTGGCAAATACTAATCATTTTTCCATCTCGATAATTTAAAAAATGTTATATCAATTGAATCATATGATATGTGACATTTTGAAATTGTTTTTTCACTCAGCATGATGTCCTTGAGATCCATCTAAGTTTTCTGCATATCATTAGTTTGCTCCTTTTTATTAATGAGTACTATTCTGTTGTATGCATATACTACTTTTTAAATTGGTTTATTTAGTCCATCTGCATTTAATGTAATATTTTTAAACATGTTTATTGGAGTATAATTGCTTTATAATGGTGTGTTAGTTTCTGCTGTAGAACAAAGTGAATCAGCCATACATATACATACATCCCCATATCTCCTCCCTCCTGCATCTCCCTTCCCACCTTCCCTATCCCACCCCTCTAGGTGCACACAAAGCACCGAGACGACCTCCCTGTGCTATGCAGCTGCTTCCCACTAGCTATTTATTTTACATTTGGTAGTGTATATATGTCCATGCCACTCTCTCACTTCATCCCAGCTTAGCCTTCCCCGTCCCTGGGTCAAGTTCATTCTCTATGTCTGCGTCTTTATGCCTGTCCTGCCCCTAGGTTCTTCAGAACCATTTTTTTCTTTCTTTTTTTTTTGGATTGCATATATATGTGTTAGCATACGGTATTTGTTTTTCTCTTTCTGACTTACTTCACTCTGTATGACAGTATCTAGGTCCATCCACCTAACTACAAATAACTCAATTTTGTTTCTTTTTATGGCTGAGTAATATTCCATCGTATATATGTGCCACATCTTCTTTATCCATTCCTCTGTTGATGAACACTTAAGCTGCTTCCATGTCCTGCCTATTGTAAATAGTGCTGCAATGAACATTGCGGCATATGACCCTTTTTGAATTACGGTTTTCTCAGGGTATATGCCCAGTAGTGGGATTGCTGGGCCGTACGGTAGTTCTATTTTTAGTTTTTTTGAGGAACCTCCATAGAGATTGAGATTTCTTTCTCAAATTTTCATAATTTTCTATGAACCTCCATACTGTTCTCCACAGTGGCTGTATCAATTTATATTCCCACCAACAGTGCAAGAGAGTTCCCTTTTCTCCACACCCTCTGCAGCATTTATTGTTTATAAATTTTTTGATGATGCCATTGTGACTGGTGTGAGGTGATACCTCACTGTAGTTTTGATTTGCATTTCTCTAATGATAACTGATGTTGGGCACCCTTTCATGTGTTTGTTGGCAATCTGTATATCTTCTCTGGAGAAATGTCTATTTAGGTCTTCTTCCCATTTTTGGATTGGGTTGTTTGTTTACTAGATATTGAGCTGCATGAGCTGCTTGTATATTTTGGAGATTAATCCTTTGTCAGTTGCTTCATTTGCAAATATTTTCTCCCATTCTGAGGGTTGTCTTTTCATCTTGTTTATAGGTTCCTTTGCTGTGCAAAAGCTTTTAAGTTTCATTAGCTCCCATCTGTTTATTTTTGTTTTTATTTCCATTTCTTTAGGAGGTGAGTGAAAAAGGATCTTGCTGTGATTAATGTCATGGAGAGTTCTGCCTAAGTTTTCCTCTGAGAGTTTTATATTGTCTGGCCTTACATTTAGGTCTTTAATCCATTTTGAGTTTATTTTTGTATATGGTGTCAGGGAGTGTTCTAATTTCAATCTTCTATGTGCAGCTGTCCAGTTTTCCCAGCACGACTTATTGAAGAGGCTGTCTTTTCTCTATTGTATATTCTTGTCTTCTTTATCAAAGATAAGATGATCATAGGTATGTGGGTTCCTTTCTGGTGTTTCTATCCTGTTCCATTGATCTATATCTCTGTTTTTTTGCCAGTACCATACTGTCTTGATTACTGTAGCCTTGTAGTATAGTCTGAAGTCAGGAAGCATGATTCCTCCAGCTCCGTTTTTCTTTCTCAAGATTGCTTTGGCTCTTCACGGTCTTTTGCTTTTCCATACAAATTGTGAAATTTTTTGTCTAGTTCTATGAAAAATGCCAGTGGTAGTTTGATCAGGATTGCATTGAATCTGTAGATTGCTTTGGGTAGTATAGTCATTTTCACAATGTTGATTCTTCCAACCCAAGAACATGGTATATCTCTCCATCTGTTTGTATCATCTTTAATTTCTTTCATCAGTGTCTTATAGTTTTCTGCATACAGGTCTTTTGTCTCCTTAGGTAGGTTTATTCCTAGGTATTTTCTTCTTTTTGTTGCAATGGTAAATGGGAGTGTTTCATTAATTTCTCATTCAGATTTTTCATCATTAATGTATAGGAATGCGAGAGATTTCTGTGCATTAATTTGGTAACAGGATACAAAATTAATTACCAAATTCATTGATTAGCTCAAGTATTCTGGTAGCATCGTTAGGATTCTCTATGTATAGTATCATGTAATCTGCAAACAGTGACAGCTTTACTTCTTTTTCATTTTGGATTCCATTTATTTCTTTTCCTTCTCTGACTGCTGTGGCTAAAACTTCCAAAACTATGTTGAATAATAGTGGTGAGAGTGGGCAAACTTGTCTTCCTCCTGGTCTTAGTGGAAATGTTTTCAGTTTTTCACCTTTAAGAACAACGTTGGCTGTGGGTTTGTCATATATGGCCTTTATTATAAAGAAGTACTCTCTATGCCTACTTTCTGGAGGGTTTTTATCATAAATGGGTGTTGAATTTTGTTGAAAGCTTTTCTGCATCTATTGAGAGTATCATTTGGTTTTTATCATTCAATTTGTTAATATGGTGTATCACATTGATTGATTTGCGTATATTGAAGAATCCTTGCATTCCTGGGATAAACCAACTTGATCATGGTGTATGATCCTTTTAATGTGCTGTTGGATTCTCTTTGCTAGTACTTTGTTGAGTATTTTGGCACCTATGTTCATCAGTGATGTTGGCCTATAGTTTTCTTTTTTTGTGGCATATTTGTCTGGTTTTGGTATAAGTGATGGTGGCCTTATAGAATGAGTTTGGGAGTTTCCTCCATCTGCTATATTTTGGAAAAGTTTGAGAAGGATACGTGTTAGCTCTTCTCTAAATGTTTGATAGAATTCACCTGTGAAGCCATCTGGTCCTGGCCTTTTTTTGTTGGAATATTTTTAATCACAGTTTCAATTTCAGTGCTTGTGATTGGTTTCTTTATATTTTCGATTTCTTCCTGGGTCAGACTCAGAAGGTTGTGCTTTTCTAAGAATTTGTGCACTTCTTCCAGGTTATCCATTTTATTGACATATAGTTGCTTGTAGTATTCTCTCATGATCCTTTGTATTTCTGCAGTGTCAGTTGTTACTTCTCCTTTTTCATTTCTAGTTCTATTGATTTGTGTCTTCTCCCTATTTCTCTTGATGAGTCTGACTAATGGTTTATTAATTTTGTTTATCTTTTAAAGAACTAACTTTTAGCTTTATTGATCTTTGCTATGTTACCTTCATTTCTTTTTCATTTATTTCTGATCTGATCTTTATGATTTCTTTCCTTCTGCTAATTTTGGGGATTTTTTGTTCTTTCTCTAATTGTTTTAGGTGTAAGGTGCAATTGTTTATTTGAGATGTTTCTTGTTTCTTGAACTAGGACTGTATTGCTCTAAGTTTCCCTCTTAGAGCTGCTTTTACTGCATCCCATAGGTTTTGGGTCATTGTGATTTCATTGTCATTTGTTTCTAGGTATTTTTTAATTTCCTCTTTGATTTCTTCTGTGATCTCTTGGTTATTTAGTTGTGTATTGTTTAGCCTCCATATGTTTGGGTTTTTTTACAGATTTTTTACTGTAACTGATATCTAGTCTAATAGCATTGTGGTAGGAAAAGATACTTGATATGATTTCAATTTTCTTAATTTTACCAAGGCTTGATTTGTGACCCAAGATATGATCTATCCTGGAGAATGCTCCAGGAGCCCTTGAGAAGAAAGTGTATTCTGTTGATTTGGGATGGAATGTCCTGTAAATATCAACTAAGTCCATCTTGTTTAATGCATCATTTGAAGCTTATGTTTCCTTATTTATTTTCATTTTGGATGATCTGTCCATTGGTGAAAGTGGGGTGTTAAATTCCCCTACTATGATTGTGTTACTGCCAATTTCCCCTTTTATGGCTGTTATCATTTTACTTACATGTTGAGGTGCTCCTATGTTGGGTGCATAAATATTTACAATTGTTATATCTTCTTCTTGGATTGATTCCTTGATCATTATGTAGTGTCCCTCCTTATCACTTGTAACAGTCTTTTTTTAAAAGTCTATTTTATCTGACATGTATATTGCTACTCCAGCTTTCTTTTGATTTCCATTTGCATGGAATATCTTTTTCCATCCCTTCACTTTCAGTCTGTATGTGTCCCTAGGTCTGAAGTGGGTCTCTTGTGGACAGCATATATATGGGTCTTGTTTTTTTATCCATTCAGCCAGTCTACGTCTTTTGGTTGGAGCAGTTAATCCATTTAAGGTAATTATCAATATCTATGTTCCTATTACAATTTTCTTAATTGTTTTGGGTTTGTGGTTGTAGGTCTTTTCCTTGTCTTGTGTTTCCTGCCTAGGGAAGTTCCTTTAGCATTTGTTGTAAAGATGGCTTGGTAGTGATATATTATCTTAGCTTTTGCTTGTCTGTAAAGGTTTTAATTTCTCCATCAAATCTGAATAAGATCCTTGCTGGATAGAGTAATCTTGGTTGTAGGTTTTTGCCTCTCACCACTTTAAATATGTCCTGCCACTCCCTTCTGGATTGCAGAGTTTCTGCTGAAATATCAGTTGTTAAGCTTATGGGGATTCCCTTGTATGTTAGTTGATGCTTTTCCCTTGCTGCTTTTAATATTTTTTTCTTTGTATTTAAATTTTCATAGTTTGATTAATATGTGTCTCAGCATGTTTCTCCATGGATTTATCCTGTATGGGACTCTCTGTGCTTCCTGGACTTGATTGACTCTTTCCTTTCCCATATTAGGGAAGTTTCAACTATAATCTCCAGATATTTTCTCAGTCCCTTTCTTTGTCTCTTCTTCTTCTGAGACCCCTATAATTCAAATTTCGGTGTGTTTAATGTTGTCCCAGAAGTCTCTGAGACTGTCCTCAATTCTTTTCATTCTTTTATCTTTATTCTGCTCTGTGGTAGTTATTTCCACTATTTTATCTTTCAGGTCACTTATCCGTTCTTCTGCCTCAGTTATTCTGCTATTGATTCCTTCTAGAGAATTTTAAATTTCATTTATTGTGCTGTTCATCATGTTTGTTTACTGTTTAGTTCTTCTAGATTCTTGTTAAACGAATACATAACTTAGCAAAGCATACTGATGTTGACATTTTACCAGTTTGAGGTAAATGTAAAAATTTTCCTTGTCTATGTCCCTTGACCTTTCCCAACTTATAATGCAACTGTCATAAATATTTCCTCTACATATATTAAAGCTACATTAGATATTGTGACATAAATCTTCTATATACAATTTGCTATAGATGCTTGAAAAATATATCCTATATATAGAATGCATTCTAGACTATCTTTTTTTTGGGGGGGGGTACGCGGGCCTCTCACTGTTGTGGCCTCTCCCGTTGCGAAGCACAGGCTCCAGACGCACAGGCTCAGCGGCCATGGCTCATGGGCCTAGCCACTCCGCGGAATGTGGGATCTTCCCGGACCGGGGCACGAACCTGTGTCCCATCGGCAGGCAGACTCTCAACCTCTGTGCCACCAGGGAAGCCCTATACTATCTTGTTCTAAGTTCAAAGTGCTTATGTTTTTCTCACTGAATATAGAATTACTACAGCTGCTTGTCTATGCTTTCAAAATGTTACATATTTACACATTTACTGAATGCTCTCAGAAATTTTTCATCTTAGAAACAATAGGCCCAAAAAAGTTCTATAAATAATTAATAAGATATTTAAGATGAGAATCTAAATATTTTATATCATGCATATGATGAGTTCATTTCTCTTTATATTGTTCCTTTCCATGTTTGTAATCTGTAGAAATAAAAATTTAGGTCCATAGGGCTACTGAAAAAGAAGACTATCATAGAATTCTCATTTACTGCAAATATTCAAAGGGCCTTCAGTGGAGCACTTTAGTAATATTTAAACATATACTAGAAATGAGACACATCAATAATCTATAAATATTTAAGCACTCTCTTGAGAATCAATACAATTTTCAAATTAACTCATTTCCTGGCTTAATTAATGCACAGTATATATAAATGTATGAAGTCTATGTGACATCAGATTTGCATAAAGTGAAATGCATATTTTCATTATTTATATCTTCCTTCTCAGTACAGGAGAGACCTGAATATTGAAAAATATTCTATAAATGTTTAAGGCATGCTAAATGACTATGTTTACATGAAAGTCTTAATAAGGTCATGGTAAATCAAATATTATTTCCTACAGCATTATTATGTCATAATAATATTTGCTAAGTTTTAAAAAAATAAAATAATTTTTTAACCAACAGTGATATAAGCAAAGAGAGGTTTTAGCTCTGACGTATAAAGTGCTTGAAAGTCACCACTCCCATCTTCACAAGAACCCTTCTGAACAAATTGAAAAATCAATGACTTTTCTTAGATTCATCAGAGAATTGAGGTCACAGGGTAAACTGCAGAAACCCAAAGACATAAAGAAAATCTTGAAAAAAACTAGAGAAAAAGGACCTTACCTATACAGAAGCAAGGAAAATAATTACACTGAATGCCTCCTGAGAAAACATGCAAATAAGAATAGAGTGAAATGAAATTGTTGAAGCCTTGAAAGAAAAGTATCACCAATGTAGAATTCTTTTTTTTTTTTTTTTTTTTGGCTCTGCTGCCATGCGGCTTGTGGGCTCTTAGTTCCCTGATCAGGGATCAAACCCAGGCTCTCAGCAGTGAAGGTGCAGAATCCTAACCACTGGACTGCCATAGATTTCCCACCAATGTAGAATTCTATATTAAGCAAAATTATCCTTCAGAAGTCAAGAAGAAATAAAACTTTTTCAGATAAAAAAGTAAACAAAATATTTAATTTTTCTTATTCTTAATAATAATGACTTAATTGACAATTATTTGCTCAAAATAATAATAAGAAACAATGTGTTGGGTGATAATGATATATGGATAAATGATATTAATGACAACAGTATCACAGAGTGTTGAGGGAGGAATTGGGAATACTCTACTATAAGGTGCCTGCAGTACCTGGGAAGTAGTACTGCAACTGTGAAAAATTAAATTAAAGCCGGGAAATATGCTAAGAAAGGGGAGAAAATGGAGTAATGAGATGCTCAACTAAAACTGGAGATGGCAGAGAAAGAGAAGAAGATAATACAGATACCGTCTCTTTGAGGGATTAAAAAACAAATATGAGATATAAACTCACTCTTAAAAACTTGTCTTTCTTGGGATTTTAGTTGTTGAACAAATGATGATTTTAATTGTCAATAATTTTATTATCACATGAGGCAAAATATATAAAAAATTCAGGAAGCAGAAAAAGACTTACTACTAAATGATTGTCACAGATAATAAGGATGCATTTCTCAATAACTTGTACTGATCTGGAAAGCTTTAATAAAAGTCATGACTTTTAGATGCAAGTGTAAAAATGAACTTGGATAGATTTTTTAAAGAAAGAAAAAATCCTCTACAAAGTGTAAAAGAGAAAAAAAGCAGTAGAATTTTAAGGAAGTGTTCATTACAAAGTGAGTGAGAAACAATTTTGCTAAGATTACATCAAATTGTGATGGGTCTTGTAAATTCTGCTCAGCTATGCTAAGGGATTTCAGCTTCTTTGGGTAGTAAATTGTGAAATATTGATTTTGCAGGAGGGAAAATGTTAACAGCACTTTAGCGTACATGTAAAAATCAATATTTTACAATAATGACAGTCATGCTCACATATACTAGAAAGAGGAAAAAATGTAAACTGTGGGAAAATTTCACTTTGAAGTCCCAGAGATAATGTGAAAAGATTTCTAGAGAAGATGTGGGTGAAAACAGTTCACATGGAGATGAATCTGAGTGAATAGAGAATGAGGCAGAATCTTTTTCTTTCTAAAACTGTGAATTGGAGCCTAAATGTTTGAATACATGGGTTGAGTGTCAGTTTCCGAGAGACACAGGCAGGGACAATAAGAGATAAAAAAAAAAAAAAAAGAAACAAATATTAAGAATGGGTTGAAGGTGTAATGTTAAAAGAAAAATTGACAATGGTTTCTAGTAGACTAAGAAAACTTAGGGGCATATCCAGAAGTAAATTATAACATTAGAAGAGGAAAGAAGTAATCAGGATTTTGCTTCTAAAATGGTTAGAATGATTTCATATCATGAAGAGTAGGGGGAGCTGCTTCAAGGCTTTGCTGCTGCTTACAGTTCAATGATCATAATTATTTATAAAATAATAAGGTCCTACCTAAGTAGCATTAAAATTAGTAAGTATGTTTAAAATTAAAACATATAAAATGATAAGGACCTACCTAAGTAGCATTAAAATTAGTAAGTAATTTTAATGCTACTTAGGTAGGACCTTATCATTTATATATCATTAAAATTAGTAATTAGTAAGTATGTTTAAATGTTCACAGAAAACATTATATTCTATTGTACTTGCTGCTATGGTGTTGGGCTTTACTATGATCTGTCTTCTTTATTCGAGTATGGAGTATATGTGCCTGTTGAGAAAAAGTAAATTACCCAAGAATTAAGGTATTATAAGAGTGTCATTCAGAGTTGTCAAGTCAGCATGAATAAAGAATACAAATATTTACTAAGAAATTACTATTATGGGGTTCAGTTTCACAGTAATCTCATAAAGTCAACAAGAGAGAAATGTGCATGCTGGATACCCAATTTTATAATTTTCAAATAAGTATGGGTTGGATATATTTATAGCATACAAAAATAATTCTATAGAATAACACAGGTTAAAGATTTACCAGCATTTGGGGATATGCATTGTCCAATTAATGTATATTGTATAAATTTTACAATTTAATATTTCACTGTACAAAAGATTGGCTTAAATGGGAATGTTTACTATATCAAATTGAGCCAGATAACTTAATGATATTTTTGTAGTCCTCAAAATCGATGAGATTCTTAAGACATAATAGAGATAAGTGCAACTAAACAAAAATGCTTTAAGGCTGCCATTCTTAAATTTATTACTTCTATAGCTATAAAAATGCTCTTCATTTAAAAGGCTTTCAAATAAAAGTTATTTCAAGTATAACACATTTTTTCCTAAATTCTATACCAAGCAATAAAGTAAAAGTACTAAATATGAGAATTACATGAGGCTATATTAAACTAAATATATAATGTCCCAGAAAGTAATAACTTATGACTTATTCAAAATAATAAAAATGGCCAGCTTGAAAGCAGAGCTTCTGACTTTAACTACACTGCTCTTTCCATTATGACATTCCATCATGAGAATTCGCCTTGGAAAGAAAGACCAAATATTTCATCTTGAGATAAAAAAGAGAAGAATAAGGGTGAAGATACAGAAAAAATGCTGACATTGGGAATAAGCAATTTCAGTTAACCTAGTTTTGTAGGCCTAAATTGTTTCAGTAAAATAGAAGTTAAGATCACCTGAAAACAGGGCTTGTGAAAAGTGAAATTTCTGCGACAACTGCTATAAATTTAATTGGGAGAGAATTGGAGGTGAAGGATAGGTATGTCACACTGAATCCTTTGTAACTAACCTAAATTCAAACAGGAAACAAATGGTGATTCTAAATTCTACTTTTGTCTGCAAATTTGACTCCATGTGAATAAAAGGATTCCAGGGTTACAATGCATGATCAAGTGGAACTACAAAGAAATCAGTGGATTAAATGTAGGTTAAGCCTATGTGATTTGGTCTATTAAAGTGTAATAGAGTTGCTATAAAAATAAAAGAGGATATGAGAAAAGATAAGCATTGGTAGCCAAAATTAAAAATTAGAAACCTAAGATATGGTATGTGTATGTGTGTGTGTGTGTGTGTGTGTGTGTACATATTTCAGTTATAAGGAAGGAGAACATCCTCCTGTTTGCAACAACATAGATGGACCTTGAGAAAATTTTGCTAAGTGAGATAAATCAAAGACAAGTCCTTATGATATCACTATATGTGGAATCTAAAAAAGCCAAACTCATATAAACAGAGAGTAAAATGGTGGTGGTAGTGGGGTGGAGGGATAGGACAGATGTCATTTAAGGGTACAAACTTGCAATGAGTAGTAAATAAGCCCTAGAGTTCTAATGCACACTCTAGTGAATACAGACAATAATACTGTATTATAATCATCTAACTTGCTAAGAGACTAGAACATAATTATTCCAAGCACTGCAAAGAAATGAAAATTATATAATGTATCTAATAGAGATGCTAATTATTGCTACAAAGCAATCAATGTATAAATATATCAAATTAACATGTTGAAACCTTACATTTACACAATGTTATGTGTCAAATATATTTCAATAAAAAAGAACGTTATACCCAGTGTGTAACGCATGTATGTGGAAAATATTTAATAACATTTGTAATAAAGAAGTTTTCTAAGAAAGCTGGAAAAAAATAAAGGAAGGGAAATTAGAAAGCTGATTTTAGGTTTAAAATATTGAAAGTAAATAATTTCAAGTTGATAACAGTATATGATAGAATCATCTTAAAGGACGGTAAACCCAGGATGTAGAATAAGATGATTGGTGTTGATAAGGCAAGAAACAGTGGGGAGAAAGAGTGAACATATTTTAAATGTTTACATTGAAGTCATCTGTTTTAATAACAGGTATTTTACAAGGAACACAGTGAACTAGATTCTGGAGTCCTCAAGCAAGTTAGAAATCCCACATATTTGTTTTATGTTTGGGAGAGGCAACCTGGGCAAATATGATCGCTTCCAAGGGAGGAAGGAAGAGTAGCTGAATAATTACTTGGAATCAACAATGAACAGCAGAGAGAAGGCAATTTCTGTTCCTAAACCCTCAGGTATAGAGGAGAAAAAGAAACAGCAGGCTCCACTGGAGAGAGTTTGAGCCAAATTTCATAAGGTATAAGAATAGAAATAACATTTCAGAAAAAAAAATTCACATCAGGATGCTTGTTGGAGACAGAATATAATTTCTACAGAATAGAAGGAAAGCAAGGAGCAATGAGGTAAACAAAAAGAAAAAAGCCCCAGGAGAAGTGGGCTCAGGCAAGGATATCTCAAATTTAAGTAACTAAAAGGAAAAACCTTGTCTAGGCTCATAAAAACGAGTGGCAAAACACAAACAAGAAATTATCCTTGCATCCATTTGTAAAATCTGACATGGTCCCTGTCAACTGCACACTCCATAAATGCTTGTTGAGTAGGTTGAACCTGGAATTTGGGTGCAACCATGGGAACAAGATGATGATTCTTTCTTTTGAAACTCTTTTTTTATTTAGGTTAATGACTGCTCATATTTTTTTTTAAATGAGGACCTAGAGAAAGTAGATGACTCCAAGTTCCACTTAATAAATGGAAGGAGCTTCAAGATGGTGGAAGAGTAAGATGAGGAGATCACCTTCCTCCCCACAAATATATCAGAAATACAACTACATGTGGAACATCTTCTACAGAACACCTACTGAATGCTGGCAAAGACCTCAGACCTCCCAAAAGGCAAGAAACTCCCCACATACCTGGGTAGGGCAAAAGAAAAAAGAAAAAACAGAGACAAAAGAATAGGGACGGGACCTGCACCAGTGGGAGGGAGCTGTGAAGGAGGAAAGGTTTCCACACACTAGGAAGTCCCTTCACAGGCGGAGACTGCGGGTGGCTATGGGGGAAAGCTTTGGAGCTGTGGAGGAGAGAACAGCAACTGGGGTGCGGAGGGCAAAGCGGAGAGATTGCCGCAAAGAGGTTCCCTGCCAACCGGCACTCACAAGCCCGAGAGGCTTGTCTGCTCACCCGCCGGGACGGGCGAGGGCTGGGAGCTGGGGCTCGGGCTTCGGAGGTTGGATCCCAGGGAGAGGACTGGGATTGGTTGCGTGAACACAGCCTGAAGGGGCTAGTGTGCCACAGCTGGCCGGGAGGGAGTCCGGGAAAAAATCTGGAGCTGCCGAAGAGGCAGGAGACTTTTCCTTGCCTCTTTGTTTCCTGGTGTGCGAGGAGAGGGGATTAAGAGCGCCGCTTAAAGGAGCTCCAGAGACGGGCATGAGATGCTAAAGCTGCTGCTGCCGCCACCAAGAAGCCTGTGGGCGAGCACAGGTCATTATCCACACCTCCCTTCCGGGGAGCCTGTGCAGCCCGCCACTGCCAGGGTCCCGTGATCCAGGGACAACTACCCCAGGAGAACACATGGCGCGCCTCAGGCTGGTGCAATGTCATGCTGGCCTCTGCAGCCGCAGGCTCACCCCATATCCGTACCCATCCCTCCCCCCGGGCTGAGTGAGCCAGAGCCCCCGAATCAGTGGCTCCTTTAACCCAGTCCTGTCTGAGCAAAGAACAGACGCCCTCAGGTGACTTACACGCAGAGGCGGGGCCAAACCCAAAGCTGAACCCCAAGAGCTGTGCAAACAAAGAAGAGAAAGGGAAATCTCTCCCAGCAGCCACAGGAGCAGAGGATTAAACCTCCACAATCAACTTGATGTACCTGCATCTGTGGAATACCTGAATAGACAACAAATCATCCCAAATTGAAGAGGTGGACATTGGGAGCAATGATATGTGTGTGTGTGTGTGTGTGTGTGTGTGTGTGTGTGTGTGTGTGTGTGTGTGTGTGTATTTTTCCCCTTTTTCTCTTTTTGTGATTGTGTATGTGTAGGCTTCTGTGTGTGATTTTGTCTGTATAGCTTTGTTTTTACCATTTGTCCTAGGGTTCTGTCTGTCCTTCTTTTTTATTTTTTCTTTTCTTTTTTTTAATATAGTTTTTAGCACTTGTTACCATTAGTGGATTTGATTTTTGGTTTGGTTGCTCTCTTCTTTCTTTCCTTCTTCTTTTTATTAATTTTTAAATCTTTTTAATACTCATTTTTTATTTTAATAACGATTTTGTTTTATTTTACCTTTTTCATTTTTTCTTTCTTTTTTTCTCCCTTTTATTCTGAGCCGAGTGAATGACAGGCTCTTGGTGCTCCAGCCAGGCAGCAGGACTGTGCCTCTGAGGTGGGAGAGCCAAGTTCAGGACACTGGTCCACCAGAGACCTCCCAGCTCCATGTAATATCAAATGGTGAATATCTCCCAGAGATCTCCATCTCATTGCCAAGACGCAGCTCCACTCAACGACCAGCAAGCTACAGTGCTGGACACCCTATGCCAAACAACTAGCAAGACAGGAACAGAATGCCACCCATTAGCAGAGACTCTGCCTAAAATCATACTAAGGTCACAGACACTCCAAAACACACAACCAGACGTGGATGTGCTCACCAGAAAGACAAGATCTAGCCTCATCCACCAGAACACAGGCACTAGTCCCCTCCACCAGGAAGCCTACACAACCCACTGAACCAACCTTACCCACTGGCGGGAGACAACAAAAACGACGGGAACTATGAACCAGCAGCCTGCGAAAGGACACCCAAAACACAGTAAGTTAAGCAAAATGAGAAGACAGGGAAACACACAGCAGATGAAGGAGCAAGGTAAAAACCCACCAGACCTAAAAAATGAAGAGGAAATAGGCAGTTTAACTGAAAAAGAATTCAGAATAATGATAGTAAAGATGATCCAAAATCTTGTAAATAGAATAGAGAAAATTCAAAAAAACATTTAACAAGGACCTGGAAGAACTAAAGAACAAAGAAACAATGGTGAATAACACAATAAATGGAATTAAAAATTTTCTAGAAGGGATCAATACCAGAATAACAGAGGCAGAAGAACGGATAAGTGACCTGGAAGATAAAATAGTGGAAATAACTACTGCAGAGCAGAATAAAGAAAAAGGAATGAAAAGAAATGAGGACAGTTGCAGAGCCCTCTGGGACAATGTTAAATGCACCAACATTTCAATTATAGGGGCCCCAGAAGAAGAAGAGAAAAAGAAAGATACTGAGAAAATATTTGAAGAGATTATAGTTGAAAACTTCCCTAAAATAGGAAAGGAAATAGTTAATCAAATCCAGGAAAGGAAGAGAGTCCCATACAGGATAAATCCAAGGAGAAACGTGCCAAGACACATATTAATCAAACTATCAAAAATTAAATACAGGGCTTCCCTGGTGGCACGGTGGTTGAGAGTCCACCTGTCAATGCAGGGGACACGGGTTCGTGCCCTGGTCCAGGAGGATCCCACATTCCACGGAGCAGCTGGGCCTGTGAGCCATGGCCACTGAGCCTGCGCGTCTGGAGCCTGTGCTCCGCAATGGGAGAGGCCACAACAGTGAGAGGCCCATGTACCGCAGGGGGAAAAAAAAATTAAATACAAAGAAAAAATATTAAAAGCAGAAAGGGAAAAACAACAAATAACATATAAAGGAATCCCCATAAGGTTAACAGCTGATCATTCAACAGAAACTCTGCAAGCCAAAAGGGAGTGGCAGGACATATTTAAAGTGATAAAAGGGAAAAACCTACAACCAAGATTACTTTAACCAGCAAGGATCTCGTTCAGATTTGACGGAGAAATTAAACCTTTACAGAGAAGCAAAAGCTAAGAGAATTCAGCACAACCAAACCAGCTTTACAACAAATGCTAAAGGAACTTCCCTAGGCAGGAAACACAAGAGAAAGAAAAGACCTATAATAACAAACCCAAAACAATTAAGGAAATGGTAATAGGAACATACATATCAATAATTACCTTAAATGTAAATGGATTAAATGCTCCAACCACAAGATATAGACTGGCTGAATGGATACAAAAACAAGACCCGTATATATGCTGTCTACAAGAGACCTACTTCAGACCTAGGGACACATACAGACTGAAAGTGCAGGGATGGAAAAAGATATTCCATGCAAATGGAAATCAAAAGAAAGTTGGAGTAGCAATTCTCATATAAGACAAAATAGACTTTAAAACGAAGATTACAAGAGACAAAGAAGGATGCTACATAATGATCAGAGGATCAATCCAAGAAGAAGATATAACAATGGTAAATATTTATGCACCCAACATAGGAGCACCTCAGTACATGAGGCAAATACTAACAGCCTTAAAGGGGGGTATTGACAGTAACACAATCATAGTAGGAGACTTTAACACCCCAATTTCACCAATGGACAGATCATCTAAAATGAAATTAAATAAGGAAACACAAGCTTTAAATGATACATTAAACAAGATGGACTTAATTGATATTTATAGGAAATTCCATCCAAAAACAACAGAATACATTTCCTTCTCAAGTGCTCATGGAATATTCTCCATGATAGATCATATCTTGGGTCACAAATCAAGCCTTGGTAAATTTAAGAAAATTGAAATCATATCAAGTATCTTTTCTGACCACAACGCTGTGAGAATAGATATCAATTACAGGAAAAAATCTGTAAAAAATACAAACACATGGAGGTTAACAATACACTACTTAATAACCAAGAGATCACTGAAGATATCAAAGAGGAAATCATAAAAATACCTAGGAAGAAATGACAATGAAAACACAATGACCCAAAACCTATGGGATGCAGCAAAAGCAGTTCTAAGAAGGAAGTTTATAGCAACACATTCTTACTTAAGAAACAAGAAACATCTGAAATAAACAACCTAAATTTACACCTAAAGCAGTTACAGAAAGAAGAACAAAAAAAACCAAAGTTAGCATACAGGAAGAAATCATAAAGATCAGATCATAAATAAATGAAGGAAACGATAGCAAAGATCAATAAAACTAAAAGCTGGTTTGTTGAGAAGGTAAACAAAATTGAAAAACCATTAGCCTGACTCATCAATAAAAAAGGGGAGAAGACAAAAATCAATAGAATTAGAAATGAAAAAGGAGAAGTAACAACTGACACTGCAGAGATACAAAGGATCATGAGAGATTATTACAAGCAACTCTATGCCAATAAAATGGACAACCTGGAAGAAATGGACAAATTCTAAGAAATGCACAAGCTTCCTAGACTGAACCAGGAAGAAATAGAAAATACGAACAGACCAATCAGAAGCACTGAAATTGAGACTGTGATTAACAATCTTCCAAGAAAAAAAACAGCCCAGGACCAGATGGATTCACAGGTGATTTCTATCAAACATTTAGAGAAGAGCTAATACCTATCTTTCTCAAACTCTTCCAAAATATAGCAGAGGGAGGAACACTCTTAAACTCTACAAAGCCACCATCACCTTAATACCAAAACTAGACAAAGATGTCACAAAAAAAGAAAACTACCAGCCAATATAACTGATGGACATAGATGCAAAAATCCTTAACAAATACTAGCAAAGAGAATCCAACAGCACATTAAAAGGATCATACACCATGATCAAGTACGGTTTATCCCAGGAATGCAAGGACTCTTCAATATACGCAAGTCAATCAATGTGATATGCCATATTAACAAATTGAAGGAGAAAAGCCATAAGATCGTCTCAATAGATGCAGAGAAAGCTTTCGACAAAATTCAACACCCATTTATGATAAAAACCATCCAGAATGTAGGCATAGCGGGAACTTACCTCAACATAATAAAGGTCATATATATCACAAACACACAGCCAACATTGTTGTCAATGGTGAAAAACTGAAAGCATTTCCACAAAGATCAGGAACAAGTTTGCCCACTCTCACCACTATTATTCAACTTAGTTTTGGAAATTTTAGCCATAGCAATCATAGAAGAAAAAGAAATAAAAGGAATCCAAATCAGAAAAGAAGAAGTAACACTGTCACTGTTTGCAGATGACATGATACTATACACAGAGAATCCTAAAGATGCTACCAGAAACCTACTAGAGCTAATCAATGAATTTGGTAAAGCAGCAGGATACAAAGTTAATGCACAGAAATCTCATGCATTCCTTTACACTAATGATGAAAAATATGAAAGTGAAATTAAGAAAACACTCCCAATTACCACTGCAACAAAAAGAATAAAACACCTAGGAATAAGCCTACCTAAGGAGACAAAAGACCTCTATGCAGAAAATTATAAGACACTGATGAATGAAATTAAAGATGATACAAATAGATGGAGAGATATACTATGTTCTTTGATTGGAAGAATCAACATTGTGAAAATTACTATACTACTCAAAGCAATCTACAGGTTCAGTGTAATCCCTATCAAACTACGACTGACATTTTTTTCAGAACTAGGACAAAACCTATCAAACAACGACAGGCATTTTTCTCAGAACTAGGACAAAAAATTTCACAATTTGTATGGAAACACTAAGGACACTGAAAAGCCAAAGCAATCTAGAGAAAGAACAACAGATTGGGAGGAATCAGGCTCCCTGGCTTCAGACTATACTACAAAGCTACAGTAATCAAGCCAGTATGGTACTGGCACAAGAACAGAGATATAGATCAATGGAACAGGATAGAAAGACCAGAGATAAACCTGTGCACATATGGTCACCTTATCATTGATAAAGGAGTCAAGAATATACAATGGAGAAAAGACAGCCTCTTCAATAAGTGGTGCTAGGAAAACTAGACAGCTACATGTAAAAGAATGAAATTAGAAAACTCCCTAACACCATACCCAAAAATGAACTCAAAATGGATTAAAGACCTAAACGTAAGACCAGACAATATAAAACTCTTAGAGGAAACATAGGCAGAACACTGTATGACATAAATCACAGCAAGATCCTTTTTGACCCACCTCCTAGAGAAATGGAATTAAAAACAATAATAAACAAATGGGACCTAATGAAACTTAAAAGCTTTTGCACAGCAAAGGAAACCATAAAGAAAACGAAAAGACAACCCTCAGAGTGGGAGAAAATATTTGCAAATGAACCAACTGACAAAGGATTAATCTCCCAATTTTACAAGCAGCTCATGCAGCTCAATTTCAAAATAACCAAAAAGCACAATCCAGAAATGGGAAGAAGACCTAAATAGACATTTCTCCAAAGAAGATATACAGATTGCCAACAAACACATGAAAGAATGCTCAACATAATTAATTGTTAGAGAAATGTAAATCAAAACTACAATGAGATATCATCTCACACCAGTCAGAATGGCCATCATCAAAAAATCTACAAATAAATGCTGGAGAGGGTGTGGAGAAAAGGGAACCCTTTTGCACCTTTGGTGGGAATGTAAATTGATACAGCCACTATGGGGAACAGTATGGAGGTTCCTTAAGAAACTAAAAATAGAACTACCATACGACCCAACAAACCCACTACTGGGCATATACCCTGAGAAAACCATAACTCAAAAAGAGTCATGTACCACAATGTTCATTGCAGCTCTGTTTACAATAGCCAAGACATGGGAGAAATCTAAGTGTCCACTGACAGATGAATGGATAAAGAAGATGTGGCACATATATACAGTGGAATATTACTCAGCCATAAAAGGAAACGAAATTGAGTTATTTGTTGTGAGGTGGATTGACCTAGAGTTTGTCATACAGAGTGAAGTAAGTCAGAAGGAGAAAAACAAATACCATATGGTAACACATATATGGAATCTAAAAAAAAAAAAAAAGGTCATGAAGAACCTAGAGGCAAGACGGGAATAAAGACGCAGACCTACTAGAGAATGGACTTGAGGATACGGGGAGGGGGAAGGGTAAGCTGGCACAAAGTGAGAGAGTGGCATGGACATATATACACTACCAAATGTAAAATAGATAGCTAGTGGGAAGCAGCCCCATAGCACAGGGAGAACAGCTTGGTTCTTTGTGACCGAAGGGTGGGAGGGAGGGATAAGGAGGGTGGGAGGGAGGGAGACGCAAGAGGGAAGAGATATGGGGATATATGTATATGTGTAACTGATTCACTTTGTTATAAAGCAGAAACTAACACACCATTGTAAAGCAATTTTACTTCAATAAAGATGTTAAAAAAAAATAATAAATGGAAAAGGTTTTAAACACTAATGAAATATGTTACTTAAAATATTAATTGAAATCAAGAGAGTAAATATTATGTCACAGTGTTCACCATCAGACCCAATATGGAGTAGTGAGTTCAGATCTGGGCAGCACATTTAAAATCTTCTTTGTGTCCAGATTGATGAAGGATCTGAAAAACGTGATGTTAAAAAGAAGAAAGATGAAGAACAAGAACAGAAGGAGAGGGAGAAAAGGGAGAAAGAAAGAAGGAGCTACATTTGAAAAAAACAGACATTTACCCTAGAAAAATGAAAACTTTAGGAGAAAATATTGACTTCATTAACTAGGAGACAGTGAAATTTTTTAGGCTTTTTCTGTATCATTTCATGGGATGATCGAACAGATTGAAGATATAGTTGGAAATATAAAGGGATGTATTTTAGGTTAATTTATGCAAATATTTTCAAAACAATAAGGTGTGAAAAATGGACTACCTGAAACTTGATGAAAATAGCATGTCCTGATAATGTAGAAAATGGAATTATCCTTATGTATGGTGGTATTTTAGAATTTAAATCACTAATAATCTCTATTCTTAATTTTTTTTAATGGCTTATTCTATACTTGTATAAACAGTGATATTTTGTGAAACAATTTTTTTTTTTACTTTGTCTCACTCATACAGTTGAACCTGGATGCCTGCTTTTCATTCAAAGAGAACACCCAATGTTGAAATATTTACACATAGCCAATTTGTACTCTGAGTATTGGAAAAAATAAGCTCAAATAATTCTAAAATGCAGTCAATTTATCTCTATAAATCCAAAATAAAAATTGTTTTCTTATCTAAACTGGTTTAAAACAGGGAATCACTACTTTTACTTGTCACTATTAAGTAGAGTGTGTTTATCTCCCAACATATTAAAATAATGTAGCAAAATATATAACTTTCTAAGTCCCTGAAGATCATTATCACCTCAAACTATTTAATTTTATAATGACTGTTCCCAATTCCTTTCCTGGCTTTAATCCATCTACCTTATATTCATTCTCAAGGTCCCGTGGAAATTTTCCTCCTAGACAAACCTACCTCTGAATCTTTTCTGTAGCTTTATCATGGTGAACAAGATTAGATATTCTTGAAGAAAATAAAGAGGTTGCAAATAGCGACCATCCGTTCTTTTGGTAGAGTTTTACTTTAGGACCTGACCCCCCTTCTACTCTGTTCAATTCTGATAGCATTCAGGATCAAATATCTTCCCACACTCTCCACAGAAACAAAGTAGGACCCATGAGTGTAAAGTTAGGTTGCTCCATTCACGCGGACACAGCAGATTAGTAATTGGATGATATATACGGGTGGGTATGGCTGGTATGGTGTGAAGAGACTCTTTGTTCTTGGCACCATACTAGCCATACCCACCCCATAGGTTGAAGCTCTAACTAGAAGCCACCTGCAAGTCTGGAACATTTACTAGCCTGACTTTGATACCACGTGGAGAGAGCCTATTTGGGAATGAAACAAAAAGGGACAAAAGCAGGAACAGGGGAGCTAGAGAAATAAGATATAGTCCTGAAGACACCATTGATCTCCTAAATGCCAATGGGCATTATGTTAGGAGTGGCACTTGGATCAAACACTAATGTGAGCCAAGAATGAAACTCTTTTAAGCCATTTGAGCTGCGTTATTGTCCCTTGTATAGGTAGTGCCTATACCTCTTTTCCTCTTAAACCTAGAATCCAGAGCAAGCCCTCTGCAACCTATTGGCTCTTTATTTCTCTTCCTCTAGGTCTCATTCTAATTGATCCCCACCTTCCCCTACCTTTCCTAGCCCAGCAGAACCCAAAATGCATCCCATGTAAACTGTTTCCCCAAATCTTAAGGTCATGTCACTTTCTATTGACATATAATTTGACATGGCAAATCCTAAGATGAGAAGAGAAAAAAGAAAACCTTGTAAGAAAATTATATTTCCCTTTTTCTACAGTGTAGGGTAATATTTATTTTTTACTCTTTACGCAAATGGTATTGATTACAAAACTAGATTTAAAACTTTCAGTATCCTTCCTCAATTTTGCATGCCATCAGAGGATTTTTTTTCTTGTATTACACTTTTGGTGTGGTCTTGAGACTCTCCAGAAAACCTCCCTGGTGAACCCAAGTTAGAATATGGGTGACGAATATTAGACTCTCAGCACCTGATGATTAAGGTTTGTGGGCTTTTTTGTTTTGCTTTTTGCCATGCATTTCCAACCAAGTGAATTGATAATTCCTCAAAGGGAACATCAGCTTCCCACTCACTTTTGCATTTCCAACACATGCACTTCTTTCTGCAGTTTTGGGCTGGTTCCATGGTTTATTTTGTCACCATCCTTTATTTATCAACTTAACTACTCTCAGTGACTGGTGGTATCTGCTTCATAACTGGGAAGAGTGAACAGGCAGTGGTAGAAAAGAATAAACAGCAAGCACCTCAAAGCCATCCCAACCAGCACTGAAGTGCTTCTTCTCCCTATGACTCATAAAGAAGTAGCTAATAGTGTGTCACACAGAGGTCACAGCATCCAGTGGAGACAGAATGTTCCTTCAAGATGAACTACTTTCATGATGGCAATAACATCTAATTTGAACTTGCCTGCTTTGTGTATTTTGGACTGTTTAGTACATAGATAAGTTAGCTAGTGTAGTAGCACTGTGGGTTCATAGTTGAATTGATGATTCTCATAATGGGTAACGTCTCACTTTTACCCCCATAATGTCTATTTCTTGGCTATTATGTTTAGTAACTGATGTCAAGCTATTTCATTACATGTTGAGAGGCACGTTCATATCTGAGGACAAAAGGGGGATGATAATGCTTTGTGTAGAAAAGCCAAATATGCAATTTTAATGAAAACATTAATGAAACATTATGGGAAATGTGAACTTGGACTGGATATTGGATCATATTAAAGAATTAGTGTTTATCCTGTTAGGGGTCATAATGTTATTATGGTTGTATTATTTAAAGATTCCTTGGGACTTCCCTGGTTGTCCAGTGGTTAAGCCTCCGTGCTTCCAATGCAGGGGGCACGGGTTCAATCCCTGGTTGGGGAACTAAGATTCCACATGCTACACGGCCAAATAAATAAATAAAAATAAAGAGGCCTTACCTTTTAGAGAACTTACCAAAAAATTATCAGTAAAATGATATGACATCTGGGATTTGCTTCAACACAATCAGGAGGGGTAAGAGGAGTGGGTAGAATAGAGGTAAAACAAGATAATGAGTTGACTGTCGAGCTGAGTGATGGGTACAGAAGTACTGATTACACTACTCTCTCTATTTTCATGTTTGTTTGAAATTTTCCATAATAAAAAGGGTTTTAAAGAGCTATTTCCCGGGACTTCCCTGGTGGTCCAGTGGTTAAGACTCCGAGCTTCCAATGCGAGGGGCGCAGGTTCAATCCCTGGTCAGGGAACTAAGATCCCACTTGATGTGCAGCGCAGCCAAAAAAATATTAAAAAAAAAAAAAAAAGAGCTACTTCCCCTAAGACTAAATATAACACCTTTCTTCTCTATGATAAAAAAGCAGTTTTTGCTTTAAATAGCAGTTTTTCTTTCCAGTACACCCAAGTGAGGACATCGTTGCATATTACTCAAATTTATAATTGGTCTGAACCTAGTCATAGTAACAAGAAGTTACTGGGTGGCAGGATCAGAATCCAAAAATAATTTGACAGTTTGGAGCCTGAGCAAAATCTAATAAGAAAGATTTCACAGACATTAATGTAAATCAAAAACTTACATGTATTCAAACAAAACAAGCTATACAGTGCGGCATGCGGAGATTCACAATGGACTGTATAAAATGGCGCCAGCTCAGGATGACTCAGTAGCAGGAAAGGGCTGCCAGACTCACCTGCAAGGTTGGAGGATGCACAAAGAGTAGCCCCCATGCCCAGGTATTCTTTATTAAAGTCTCCAAAGATGACTTTTTGACAAATTAACTTTTTTTCATAAACAAGTATCCTCTGCCTCCTTTTTTTCCACCTACATTGGAAGTCATTATCTTTACTGGGTACATGATGACACATTTAAAATCTTTTCTTACAATTGCCAATTCATAAAATGATGGAATACTTATTTGACTAATTTCTACCTATGAAAACTTCATTAATTACCCTAAATCCAGTATAAAAACACATCTCTGGGAAGTACTATTTACTTCATATAGTTTAAATTAATTTTTTCTTCCATTTGGCTTCTGTAATTTATCATTAATTTAAATGCGATGCTAGTCATATATTTGATCTAATACTAAACTACAGTCTCCTTGAAGAAAAGGATTCCTATGTATTCATTTTTTATGTTTGTTTGCATTTTAAGTACTAAGCATGGAACCTGGAAGGAAGGAAGCATTAATTAAATATTTATAACTTAAGTGTTGAGAAACATTTTATTTTTGGAGCATCTGAACATTTTTGGATGAGCTAGTACTATTTAGAAAACAGTTTTATACTTCCAAATTAGGAATGTTGTCTATATTGGCAGGAAGAATTATTTAGATAGACACACACACATGAATATAAAAGTGAAGTTATAGGCTGCCATGCGCACCAACACACACAAAGTAAAACTTGCAATTGTCCATGAATCTAAAGGAGCCATGTTTCTACCCCTTTCTATAAAACAGGTTTAAAGATAATGAAAAATTAAAAATAATGAAAAGGTCATTCTAAACAAAAGAGAGAAAGAGGAATGAAATAAGTAGAATGTAAAATAAGGTAGTATCAGGAAACTTTAGA
Organism: Stenella coeruleoalba; assembly: GCF_951394435.1. Taxonomy (NCBI): domain Eukaryota; kingdom Metazoa; phylum Chordata; class Mammalia; order Artiodactyla; family Delphinidae; genus Stenella; species Stenella coeruleoalba. The sequence continues at coordinate 135,661,585 of NC_137169.1, forward strand.
GTTTTTTTTTTTTGTGGCTGAGTTTTTATAGGATACAGGGATAGTAACAAATGAAATTAAAGTACACCAGTAAAATCAAAATTTCCTGATATCTCTATCAGTTTCTTCACATAAAATATAGCAATAAAAATAACCCCTTAGGATTACTTTGGGGTATATACATGTGTCCACAGACAATATTTATTAATATGTAGTGTTAAATAGTGATAGAAGTTATCAAATAATAACCCACAAAAAGACATAAAATAATTCAATTAACAAGCAGTTCCTGTTTAGCAGTGAAAGCTACACTCCCTTGATTATCTTATCTTTCCCAGTAACACATTCCTCCTGTCCTGATAGACACTGAACTTGAAGAAGACTGTAAAATATCAGTAGTGTTCCTGAAACATTTCTGAACATCATCATTGTGAAATAAAACATCCTAACATAAACAGAAGTTGCTGAGGTTCCCTGAGGCATCCTGGCCTTTGTCCTTTGAATGACCCAGGTAATCTAGGGAGCTCTTAGGGAACAAAGTATGCTCCTGAATTACATTATAACTATATTTAAATATCATGTTTATACTTGTAACATTGTAATTCTGGGCTGTTTCCAAAGGGTTTTCCCCTTTATTGCCTATAGTTTTAAAATCACAGTAATTATGCCTTTGATATTTGTAATGATGTCAAATTATATAGCTATGACTCATTTTTTTAAAATAGATCTTCATTGGAATATAATTGCTTCACAATACTGTGTTAATTTCTGTTGCACAACAAAGCGAATCAGCCAAATGCATATATGTCCCCATATACCCTCCCTCTAGAGCCTCCCTCCCACCCTCCTTACCCCACCCCTCTAGGTGGTCACAAAGCACCGAGCTGATCTCCCTGTACTATGCTGCTGCTTCCCACCAGCCAACTATTTTACATTTCGTAGTGTATATATGTCGATGCTACTCTCACTTTGCTCCAGCTTTGCCCTCCCACCCCATGTCCTCAAGTCCAATGTCTGCCTCTTTATTCCTGCCTTGCAAGTAGGCTCATCAGTACCCTTTTTTTTTTTTTTTTTTTTTTTAGATTCCATATATATGCGTTAGCTTACGGTATTGGTTTTTCTTTTTCTGACTTACTTCACTCTGTATGATAGACTCTAGGTCCATCCACCTCACTGCAAATAACTCAATTTGTTTCCTTACATGGCTGAGTAATATTCCATTGTATATATGCACCACATCTTCTTTATCCATTCCTCTGTTGATGGACATTTAGGTTGCTTCCACTTCCCGTCTATTGTAAATAGAGCTGCAATGAACATTGTGGTACATGTCTCTTAACTTAAATCCTGAGACCCCTGAAATAAATATTCTCCTTTTTGTAAAAATCAATTTTAATTCTTAGTGGTTATGGATGCTGCTTAGGAACATAATATACATACATTATTTCCTGAGACTTACCTGGCCATGCATTCAACATGGCACTACATAAAATTTAATTTACATAGATACTTAAATTCATTTACAAAACATAATTAAGAATGATTTTTATGATGATCTTTTGAGAGGTCACTGCATTTAAAAATATTCCTTAGGGTATTACCAGACAGATATTTAATGTTCAAGTACTCGGAAAAAATGTCATCAACAGCTTCAAGACATTAAGCTAGTCTATTTACTTTACCATAATAGTAGTGGGAGGAAAATCCAGTTATCATCTGTTCCACTTTTCAAGTCTTGAATTTTCCTCTTAGCTCAGCATGCCAAAATGATTCTCCTTTTATTATGAAAGATTACAACAGGGTACTTCAAGAAATTAGTTTTTAACACTTACATGGCCCAACCTGCACTGATGCAAAGAATTTTATTATGATTGGGGAAGAACAATTTTGGCTCCCACATCCATGTATTCAATTGCTCACCACCAGATTATTATTGTGAACTTAATTACTTGTTTACAGTGAAACACCAACAAAATACCTATATATTCTTATATAAAGCAAGTTATTTAAAAGTATGTTTTATTATAATTCATCACTTTTTTTTTTATTTTATATTTTGGTGCATCCAAAGGAGGTATTTACAGGGGTAGGAGATAAGAAATAGTTAAGTGGCTGAATGCTGCATCTAGGATAATAATATATACTGCAGTGATTTTATATATATATGTACCTATATATACTCCAGTATATGTGTGATATAATGTAGTTCAGAGCCCTTTTATATCAGAGTCATTGATGCTTAAATGAAAATGGTTTGGAAAATCAGACTCATTATTACCCCCAAGGGTAAAGATCATCCTGCACTGTTTTGCCACCATTTGAAGTAACCAACCCATTGGAACTGAACAATAGTGAAGATAAATACAAATTAGGACATAATTAACAGGAGCTACAAGCTAGAGGGAAGAAGAACAAAACATATGCTTATAGATAGAGATGAAAAAATGGCAACATAAAAAGAATTATAAAAACCCTCGAGGAGATACATGTAAAGTAGCTAACTGACATAATGAAATTTAATATAAAAAACTCTTCAGATTAATTGAGAGAATAGTCACTGTTAAGATGCTACAGGCTTAGATAATAACAGAAGAACTATCTAAAAATACAGAGCCAAAAATGTAAAGAAGGAAATGATAACGAATAAAACAAACAAACAAAAAAAACCCTGAGTGATACATACAGGAGTTCTAATATATAAAGTAATTTCAAAAAAAAATCAGGGCTTCCCTGGTGGCACAGTGGTTGAGAGTTCGCCTGCCGATGCAGGGGACATGGGTTTGTGCCCCGGTCTGGGAGGATCCCACATGCCGCGGAGCGGCTGGGCCCATGAGACATGGCCGCTGAGACTGCGCGTCCAGAGCCTGTGCTCCGCAATGGGAGAGGCCACAACAGTGAGAGGCCCGCGTACCGCAACAAACAAACAAAACCAAAAAACAAAACAAAACAAAAAATCAGAACTTTATACATAATCTTCTAAGCCTAAAGAGAGAAAGAACAGTTTATTCACATGGGAAACAAGGTGATGACAGCACAAGCAAGATCATCTACAAGGAGGATAGTCCTGAAACTCAAGAATGCTAAGCTAAGCTCACATCCTACTGACAGGTTGTAAGAAAGATGATTGTAAGATTCACGGATTCAGAGAATATATTACCCACATATCTTATCTGAGGAGAAGTATCAGAAAAAAATCTAATGTAACAACCACTAGTCAGAACTGAAGATTTCAACATAGTTAAAGAAAGTAGAAAAAATGCTGCAAAAAATGAATTTTGAAATATATTTATAAGTGTACACATTTCTACTCTAAAATACAGAATTCAATCAAAGAGGATAATCACAAACTCTGGGATGGGGATGTGTATCTTACATTTTAAATAGGAATATTTTTAATAAGAGCCATTTTCATGCAGAGTCTAAAATAGATCCAGAATTAAATATATTGTCCTCTCTCAGCAAAATTTAAGGATTGTACTGTCTGAGAGAGGAGTTTGAGAGTTCCAAAAAAAAAAAAAAAAGTAGGAAAATAAAATATCCTTAAAGTTTTATTTTATTGGAGAGAGAAAATAGTACAGGAATTTAAAAATTTATCTATCCAGATAGGGGACATTTTTATCACTCATTCCTAAAATTGTAGAGAAATATGTTTAATTTTGAGACTCAGGAAAGGTAAAATTATAAATAAAGACCTGGAAAACAGTAACAGAATTAATGGATTAACAAGAGAAATAGAGGAATAAATGACATCATGATCAAAATAATATATGAGAAAAATAAAAAAAAAATATAAAAGGAAAACCATGAAGAAAAATAAATAACAAATAGAAAGTCAGATCATGAAAATATATTGAAGTGTTCATTTAAAATAAACAGAATAAAATCTCTTATTCACAACAATCTCCAATTACAACAAAGACACTGCACATGTTAAACAAAATTGGGTCCAGAAATTTACTTTTAAAGAGTAAAAATTGAGAGGCAGAGAGAGAAGACAGGATGAAGGGGTACATGAAAAGATTACCAGGAAAACACAAATAAAGATAACCGTACTGTATGTTTTTATATTAATGTCAGAAAATATAAAAGAAATAAAAAAACATGCGCACCCACTTGTAAGCCTCCCAAGCATCCTCTTCTAATAAATCCCTTCTTATCTATCACTTTGCCTGTCCCTGAATTCTTTCAGCACCGAGACATAAAGAACTGGAGCTCCTCAGAGCCCCTGCAAGACTCATCTCTGTGGTTTCAGAAGGAGTACTCTCTGGTGGCCAAGAGGTAGAACCAATTATAAAAACATTATCTTATTTCATTAAAATGACTAGAGTGTGAACACATCAAGAAAAATATGAAATGAAGGCAGAAGGCAAACAAGCAATGCAGCAACTTGGAACAACACTCTTAAGGGACTCGGGAATCCAAATACCAAATTAGGGATAGGAAATTGGGCGAATGTCACTAGAAACTTGTGGGGCTGGGCTAGAATTCTGTACATACTTATAGCCCTTTGGTCTCCCAGAGTTGTCTGAAGTCTCTAAATGACAATGTTGTCATCTTGAAATTTTAATTCACTGACTTCAGCTCTGACATAAATGGTAAACCTATACTCTTCATTGGGTAAATGCATTTCTATAAATAAATAAATACGGAAATGGTGATGAAAAAAACCTTAATTTTGTGCTAAATTAAGAGATATTTCTATGAGTTATATAAAATGCAAAAGTTAAACTAACATAATGGTCTTATGGTTTTAAATGGAAAGCTGAAAGAGTTTGACTAAATGCCTAAAATATTTTCATGTTAGAGACAATTTACTCCATCATGAATGTGAGATGTAGCATTTGAATTATATTGTGGTTAAATGCTTAGGAAGTTTTGGTTTTTCCAAGTTTGTAAATTTTGGCAGTTGAGATGTTGAAGTATTTAAATATATTATGTTGACATAGTATTTATTTAAACTACACAAATACAAATATAATATCTATTTAAACTATAAAAATATTGATATATAAGGATGCACAGATTAGTATGTAATATGTTTATATTTTAAGTATATAGAGACATGAATATATAATACATAAAATATATAATATACATATATACTCATATGAAAAAATGTATATATTCCTTACTAATCAATATTATATGTAATACATTATATGCAATTTGAAAGTGAATTTTATATTCTCTTTATTCCTCTAATTTGTATTACAGAAATGCATTTTATTTACCCATAATTAATTGCCTGCCTTATATCTATAAATAAATTGTTAGATGGTAAACAAATATAATAATTAGGTTGTAAATGGAACAGAGTTTAAGAGCATTTACTCCATTAAATTAATAAAATATTAACCAAATTAAATGGAGAGAGTTTTTTAAGATATAATTTTGTATATATGTATAAAAACATCTAAGTTAAGTGTAAGAAAATTTTTATTTGCAAATTAAAGACTGAATAAAAACTTTAAATCCTAAGAACTATCCACAGTCATTTCTCCTAGACATTAAAAGTTATAAAAGCGACACATATTGTCATTTGTTTCATAATTAGTCACTGCTAGCATAGAAAAATACAACACAGAAAGATAAAGTTACTTTCTTAAAAAAGATGGCCATTAGTGCATTTGTGTTTCTCCGTGTGAGTGTGAATGTGTATGTGTGAGTATAAAAAGAATGAAATTAGATTAAGCTTCTTATATACTCATGACTGGAAAAAAATTTAAGATTTTGCCCAAAATGGAATAATACAACTATTGACCTAATGCTACACAAAACAGTAATCCTTTACAATTTTCTGTCTTCATTATTATATAAAACACATTTAATATGAAAGAGTTTACTGTACATTAAAAGACAGGAAAAGAACAGTGTAAGTTAATGTAGTGTAGGTAACTTAATAAATGAAAAAGGCAGAAATTAATAAAATGAAAGATACACAGAGAACAGAGAACTGGAGAGATAAAGGCAGATTATTTTGAAAATACACAGACGCTAATCTCTCATGAGAGTTTTAAAACAAAACATATGAAAATGAAGAAAATTAAGAATGCAAAAGATACACAGCCATAGACAGATAAAGATGAAAATAATTTTGATAATTCTATATGTAATAAATTTGGAATGTTAGAGGGAATGTATGATTTCCCATAAAAATTATAATAATTTAAAAATATGACCAGAAGACAAATTCTATTTGAATAGGCCAATTTCCTTAGAAAAGACTGGAGACATTTTTAAAACGTCAACAGAACTGATGATTCCACAGCCTAATTCTATCTAACATCTAAGAATATATAAAACTATTCTAGATAGAACTGTGAACATTTCACAGCTTACTTGTGATGCTAGCTATCTTATATACCCAAACTTGATGAATACAATTAAAGAAAAATGACTATAGACCAATCTCACTCATATGAGCAAAAATTATATAATACATAAATGTAGCAAAAGATACATTATCAAAAAAGAAATCATAATAGGAATTGTCATGGGGAGCTTTTTAATTGTGTTGGACTTGAATTAACAGTACTATACTCTCTCAAGGATATACTCCCTCAAACAGAATATAGCAAATGCCTCGCGTTGGCAGATTATACGGAAGAGAATATTCAAATGCCACCAACACAAGATGAGCTCTAGAGAACAGAAGGGCAACTGAAGTTTCCCTGACTCCCACATTCCACCTGAGTGTGTGTGAGTGTTGTGTGTGTGTGTGTGTGTGAGCACTTCCAGTGAATTTGTGGGAAATAAATGGACTTCACCAAAATGTTCTTCTGGAATTAGGATCTCACTGTTGTCATCCGTTTGTTAACTTTTATTCTCTCCGTATTGATCGGTTAGGATATAAAAGAATTGTATCATCTAGTGGGTTTAACAAAAAACAAATTAAAATGGCATAGATATCAAACATTCACTTTTCAGTTAGCAAAGTTCCAAGTTTTAAAGCTGTGAATTTCATTGTAAATAGTATACTGGGCTGCAAACTAAAATATTAGTGTAGTTAAATTTCAACAAACTATACGAGCCTTCTGAATTATTGAAAAATAGCGGCCTACATCGTTTGAGAAGTTATTTTGACGGCTTCTAAGAACCGTGCAAAGGATGCTAGGATGGATAACACAAATTCCTCACCAAAATGAAGGTTTACTCCCTACCTTCTCCTCGGCAGAAAGCCCTCATTTTTCAACACTTTAAAGGATTTGCCTCAACTGAAGAGACCTGCATTGTCCAGTACAGTCGTCCCTCCGTATCCGCAGGGGATTGGTTGCAGAACTCCTGCCACAGCCCATACCAGAATCCACAGATACCCAAGTCCAGGGACGCTCACATCCTTCGTGTAAAATGCTGTATTACTACCGGTCCTTCGTAATCACCGATTCCACATCCGCAGATTCAAACAACCTCGGATCCAGAGGTGGGTGGAATCTGCGGATACAGAACCTGCAGATAGGGAAGACAACTGTAATGCTCATTTCCAATGATGAATCAATGTTGGGTCAAAAACGCCCAGGCTCTACGCCCAACCTTAGGACAATTTTAGAGTGTCCTCCAAATTTTGGAACTTCCTTAGGCCTCTATTAAATCTGTAATGCAGCTCAACTTCTGCCTGAGCTTTTTTCCCTTCCTCCAGCAGGTGTTAAATTTAACACACTCGCTAATAAATCTGCATGCTTATCTCAATCTCAGCGTTGGCTGTCCTAGGACCCAAGTCTGCAGGCAGTTAGTTCCAGGAATGGCTTGACTAAACAGACTCTGGAATGGGATTTTGCTGCCGGGAGTCTACACTGCCATCACAGCCTCAGAAATCTCCTTTAAGTCGGGGTGGTGGTGGTGGGGTGTTCTTCATTGTGACTGCATCTCACCAACACCTCTTCCACCACCCAGCCATGATGTTCTCCTTTCCCTTCAATACGTTGTGACCATAAAAGCATTCCTGAATGTTAAATCCTATCTCACGTAACCAAGCTATGATGGTGCCTTTTCACTGTAAAAATGTAAATGGATTTCAAATGTAGTGAAGAGGATATTTTACATCACTCTTTTGGGGGAAAATCTGTTCTGCTTCATAACTGCCGTCATGTACACAGATGGAGATAACAGAAACCAATTAATCTCAACAAAAGCTTATTTTATGGATTACTTATATACACTCAGTGCAGAAATACAGTTCGAGACTGAGAGTCAGATAAGTGTCATTAACCAATACAATATGTTCCAAAGTACTATACTGGCCCATAGAATAACAGTTTTTCTACCATGTATTTCTTTTCTTTTTCTAATTTTATTTATTTATGGCTGTGTTGGGTCTTCGTTGCTGCGCGCGGGCTTTCTCTAGCGGCGGCGAGTGGGAGCTGCTCTTCGTTGCGGTGCGCAGGCTTCCCATTGCGGTGGCTTCTTTTGTGGAGCACGGGCTCTAGGCGCGCGGGCTTCAGTAGTTGTGGCACGTGGGCTCAGTAGGCTTGTGGGCTCTAGAGTGCAGGCTCAGTAGTTGTGGCGCACAGGCTCAGTAGGCTTGTGGGCTCTAGAGCGCAGGCTCAGTAGTTGTGGCACACGGGCTCAGTAGGCTTGTGGGCTCTAGAGCGCAGGCTCAGTAGTTGTGGCACACGGGCTTACTTGCTCCACGGCATGTGGGATCTTCCGGAACCAGAGATCAAACCTGTGTCCCCTGCATTGGCAGGAGGATTCTTAACCACTGTGCCACCAGGGAAGTCCCTACCATGTGTTTCTTGTTCATGGGCTATTTCCAATGGTGGGAAATTTGGGTCATTATGATATAATACACATGAATAAGGTGTGTGGTCTTGTTTTCATTGTTCATTTTTGTTAGTTGAGATACAGCATACATATTAATAATTGAATCTATGTAGGTGCTAAAAATGCTTAAGATTTTTCTTATTTTTTTTGACAATGGATGATTTTAGATGGCTATTCAGCATGTAAAACATTTTCTGAACCAGACAACGGTTGATTGAGTTGTTGTTCAGTGTCTCTGTAAGAGTCTAAAAGAACAATTTATGGTTTCTGGGTTCCCCATATTACTTGGTTTCCTGGCAGGGTGTTGAAATGCTTAACTAGTTTATATTATCTCTGTTAGTTAAAGGAGTATCAATCTTGTGCTTTCATAAATACAATACGGAGTCCTGTCTGAAAAGGAATATGAAATATAATGTGAGTGAGGAGAAATAAATTACATTTCTTGAAAGATTATTTTATTTTGCATATTTAATTTCATAAATTCATGTAATTCGTGTATTAAATTAAAACAATGAATTTTATATTTTTGTACTCACTTTATAAATGAAGAAACAGAGACGCAGAATGATGTCCAACAGCTTCACAAAGGTGTACCAGAATCACGTTGAGTTTTTACTAAAAAAAACAGTGCCTGGCCTCACAAATCCTTCCAATCATATCAAGAGCTGTAATCTAATTGACAATCTCACTCAACCAGGTATTCAGTAGCATTTTTCATCAAACACAGCTGGTTAATAGTTCACAGAAAATGTCTTTGTCTTAACTCAGATATCTCACATATTTTCTTGGGAAAGTTTGCCCACATGAAACCTGTAAGCAAAAATGTCCAGTAAGGCTCTGAAAACAAACAAAACAACAAACCTGGATGGTCTAAATTTTTGTCAAAGTAATATATGAAAATATTTCAGCACCTGTTTCTCAACATTGTATAGATGTAGACATTAGAGATGACAACATTTAGAGCATCAGGAACATGTTTAAATTTTCTCTTACAGAGCTTAATAAAATACGTGAGTGAAGTAGCATGAAAAATCACTTTATATTAATGCTTCCAAGAAAATCTGGAAACTAGCTATTAGTCTGAGTTGGCAGGCATTTCTCTTACTCAAGCATGATTTTCTTTCTTTTTTTTTTAAACTAGAACATTCAGGAGCCTAGTTTTAGCTTCATTTTGCTTTAGTTAATAGCTAGCAAAGGTATTTGCTTTTAAATACATGCTCAAGACGTTTTTACTAGATTCTGACTTGACTGAACAAAGTATAGCTTAAGAAGAAAAGTATGTGTAGGAACATATTAAAATAAAACCCTGCTTTTCCTTGCTCTGTGACCTTGGTGTAATAACCTCATCAGTAAAATAATGCAATGTTTTCAGGGATATTTTTCAGATTAGAAAAACTATTGCCAAAGTATGTTTCAAAACTTAGAGGAGGAACCATATGGATTGAGGCTATTAGTTTTTCTTGTTACTGTTATGGAACTATTTTCAGTTTGAATACATTTATCAATGCTTTTTTGGTAGGACATAATGTATTACACTGAAACAAGAAATACATAAAAAAGTAATGAGATGAAAAATAACTTGAGTATGAGCATTTCTAAAGCTGCTTTTAAGTATGATGCAGCTTTTTGAAGTATATTTAATTTCAGCTGAGGTCAATCAATCTATGCTCCTCCTAAGATTAATATGAAGTGCATCCTTGAGCATTTTTAATCATTGGAACCTAAGTGACTTTAGAGCAAAAACAAAGTTTAGATAGAAATTTTGCTACACATCAGCATTTTCTTTGAAGTTCAGAAATGCTGAGTACAAATGCCACTTATGAGCCGTGTTTACACTTTAAGAAGAAAAATATAAAACACTTTTAAGAAAATACTTGTTTCAAATAATTAGACATAAATAAATTTGTAAATACTTTTAAATAACTAATTTGCCAATTCTTACATGAAATACATAATTTCAAAATACATCTTATGAAACTATACAGTTAAACTGCCAAGAAACAAATAATATTAAGTCGTTGTGTTTGGGAAGTGAGGCTACTGATACATATGTACTGTTGTCAATACAGAGATAGGAATTGACAAAAACAGTCAAACAACAAACACTGGTTGCATATATGAATAAATAAATGAAATTGTTAAGTTATAAACATTGAAACTTTTGGGATCCTTTTGCTCTTAAGTCTAAATAAAAATTGTACCTACCACACCTTGAAAGAAACTCACAGATCTTAGGACAGCCAGAGGCCCCTTTGGGTAGAGATAGAAAAATCTGAGTCTAGTAATGGAAATATGTGTAAGGAACTGAAAAAATTACTGAGCTCCAGAAAAGTACTAATAACTCACTTGTTTTGCAAAAGGTTAGAAAGTGGTTTGGTTAGTGTAAATAAACATATAATGAATTTTTATTAAGGCCAGCAAACACAAGTAGTATATTTGTATTAAATAGCTTTATAGGCCAAAATAAAAGTTATCTGAGCACTGTGTCATGCTTAGGCAGGTTTGTATTGGAATATCTTTACTTAAGTCAAAGATGTATGTTGTTCTCTCTGGCAGAAAATATATCATAGAAAGGACAGACTAAAATCACCCTTAAGTAGGTTTTACATTAGTTCAGATGCTGGAATTTAAAGCATATAATGTCTAAACCATAATTTAAGAAATTTACATAATATGTTTTAAAGATTTGATTGCACTAAACTCTACTGTCTTGGAAATATGCAACGTTTAGGATTGGGGTGTGAGTGGGCTTGGACATGTATGGAACAGACAGCTTGGCCTTTAATTCAGTGATAAGAATTAAAGGTAAAAAAAAACATATGTACAACTAAGATAAAAATATCCATACGAATCATCTCAAGTCATTCACAAGATGTAGCTTTATCAAGAGAAAGGAACTGGATACCACATTTTGGCAACATTTTTCTAAATGGCATATTATATGAATATTGAATTTGACACTCTCATAAAAGCTTGCATTTTTATTTATACCGTGTCACTAATTGCTTTTTTAATACTTTGCCTCCATAATCATTTCTTTATCCTGACAGGTTTTATAGACTAAGTTTGAAAACATTTCAAAAGATTGTTTTTCTTCTAATAAGCAAAGAATTACAGCTGGACTTGCAAAGTCTTGCACTTCAAAGAAATCTTATCCACTGGAATATACAAGAAAAATGCTAAAGACTTTTAAAAAATTCAGTATATTAGATTGATCTGTACATGTAAAATTGATTCCAGGTGTTCTCATATTGTTTTCTTTCTTAATATGAAGATAAATAATTAGGAAATTGAGAAATCATCTAGAGAAATATTCCACAATAGCTCTCAATATTTTAAGATAGTTAATTTTACATTTTCTCATTGATTTAAATAACATATTTTAACTTCAACATCAGTTGTGAATATTTTATCATTTCTTTCAGCTGTTATATTTACTAGAGAGTTGCTATATTGTGCCTCTATGATTTTCTGATTGAAACTCATTGGCCTTTGCTACATCCTCTGGAGAATTTCTGAGAAGCATTATCCATCCATGTTTATCCCTTAGTATTTGAACTAGAGGAAACATACTTTCGTGGGTGTGTGTGTGTGCACGTGTGCATGTTTTACAGGGTTATATAACAATGATAATGCTATGATCCTATGCTTTCTCTTGAAATTTATGGTCCAGGTAAACACAACTGTTTGCAACTTCTAATACACAAGGCAGTTATACATACAACTTTTTTTAAGCATACTGCCTGAAACAAGGTTAGTATTTTTGCAAAGTATATTTTATTACAGTAAATATCTACTAAGTCTACCTGTGAATTTAATATTCCTTTCCTTGAGATAGGCTTCTTCTTTGTCTTTATAACTTAAATATTGACCTAGTACATTTCTTTTAGCCTTTCATGAGCTTTTAAAAACCTGACCCAGTCATGACCTTAAATGTTCTACATGTACCTGAAAATTGTGTAGCATGGTTCATGTGAGGACATAAACCTCAGGAAGCTACAGGAAAGGAAGGGAGAAAAGGCAGGAATAATATCTCTGGGCTTGCGGAATTTAGAGTCATGGTGTTTGGAGAAGCTCGTTTGATCCAAGAAGTATGATTATGATTCTGCAGATTTTACAGCACCAGTAATGATCTGCAAAAATGAAATTAGATTAAGCTATTTTTTTCAGAACACATATCACTATGATTTTTCTTCCATTTCGCCTCATACATTTTAGGTCATCTGATGGCTGCCCATTACCTAATGAGAAGTGTCTGATAGAAGTGATTCTCTCCATCTATTTCCTTAGAGCACTTGTGTCATTTAGGTAGAAAGACTCTATGTGTTGGTATCAGAGAGTTGATTTAAATTCTAACTTTAACTGATGTAAGCTGATATTGAGACTTTATAAATTGTTTCCTTATTTGTAAAAGTATGCTAGCTTAATAATTCAATTAAAATAATTAAATGAGATTTAGCATGGTACAATGGAAAGAACATAGGTTTGGGTTGTTACATGATAAAGATATTTGCCTGACTCTGATACTTATTAGCTATGTGATATTTGACAAGGAACTTGCCCTCTTGAAGCCAAAAAAAAAAAAATACAACAATAGTAACATTCATGGCTGAGGAGATGCTTGTGGATTATGTCTTTAAAGTGCCATGCACACAATGAGGCTCCACAATGGTTGTTGTTACTGTTATTGTTCTTTTTTGTTATTTTTTTATTAATATTTTAAATTAAAAACTACTTGAAACTAAGGAGTCTACTGTTTGCTAATATTCTGTGCCCTTGTTTTGTTTCCTTGTTTTCCTACTTACAAATGTCTGCTTTATTAATCTCACACTTCTTTATAAGAATTTGAAATGTTAACACATGAAAAAGAGCTTGAAAATGGCAGGTATTCTTATTATAATAAACACCCAATATCTGTCAAACATATTAGTATGAAAGGAAATAACATAGGTAGCAGAAAAAAGTCCTATTGAGAGCTTCAAAAGACAAACAGACTAAAATATTCAAATTAATCCTATAGTTCTTTAAGATCAAAATCAATAAAAAAGAAAAAACCCACAGGCATATTTTGTATATTCTTACCCCTTCAATAGATTGCCAAATATTTCCAGCTCAAAAATTAACTAAAATTTGATGTGTAGAAATGACAATATAGAGAATCGCTGTTTACTGACCTACATAGGTTTAAAATTTAAGGACACCTTTATGTATAATGAACACATTTTCAGTTAAAATATACAGATTAATGTGTAAGTTTAAACCAATGTGAATTTTTATGCTTGGGGTGTCAATTAAAGATAATAGGTCTATATTATAGAAATTTTGATATGGCACCATTATAATAAACTAGTTCATAAATAGCTGATGTTTCAAAAGTCTATAAGTGAGGATTAAACGGGGCAAATACATTTTTAGTTTCATCTTCTTACTTGTTTGGTGTACCTCACACAATTTAACAAATAAGCTTCATAAACGTTCCTTAGAGATACATCTCTGATTCTTAAATCTTTATGTTAGTGTACCATCACCTGACTACACAGCCTTTACATATCAAAAAGAAGAATTTTTCTACAAGAGTACTGTTTTCATTCATACTGCAATTATCTGCATGTCTACTTTCAACATTTTAGACAATTTCTGATAGTTACTAAAGTTATCTACTCAAAATAAAATAAAACATATCACTATGACAATTACACCATTTTTACTTCAGTCATTTGCTGACATTAGGTGACTACTTTCCTCATGAATTCTTGTACATTCTGCTTTTTTCCCATCAATAACTTTAATTTTTTAAATGTGGTTTACATTAAATACATGGGTTACTGAAAGACTGCTTTAAAGAACTATAAAATTATAAATAAATGTAATTTGTGTTTGGTGATATCTTTTGAAAACTTTTTTTCCAACTTTGTTGAGATATAATTGACATATAACATTGGGTAAGTTTAAGCTATACATTGAAATTGGTTATATGTCTATATTGCAAAATGATTGCAACATCATTACCAAAATAATTCTAGTTAACATATTCATCACCATATTGTATATTTGCAAGTTGCTGAAAGAGTAGATTTTTGAAACTTCGCACTACACACACACACTGTACATTGTTTTAATTTTTTTTTTTTTTTAGAGAAGCGGGTCAAAGATAGAACCTTCAGAACATCCGTATTTAACAGAGGACTGCAGAAAACTCATCTAGGAAGAAAGACTGAGAAAGCATAATCTTTATTTATTGTTTTGACCCCACAGCACAGCCTGCAGGATCCCAGCTCCCTAACCAGGAATCAAACCCGGGCCTTGGCAGTGAAAGTGCCAAGTCCCAACAATCAGACCACCAGGGAATTCCCTGTTTTAACTGTTAACATGAACACATATTTGTGACCCATGTTACTAAAGAGTCTGTGACCCAGCCCTCCATATCCATTTCCCAAATGTATCTCATATAATTTTTTTCTGAAACTTGCTTGTTGAAAGGGAAAATGCAAGGTAAATTTAAGGGTTGTGAGCAGAACTTGGCAAGGGTCAGTACTGTATTCATCCTCATCACAGACTCCAAGAGTAGGGAAGGAAGTCTCTTCATCGCTGCCTAGCAAAGAGCTTGGCCTGTGTGACCAAGTGCAAACTGCTAAACTTCTATCCCTCAACTCTCCACTTGTAAAATAGGTACACTAATAGTGTCTGTCTCAAGGTTGCTCTGAAGACGAATTTAGTGGCTAAAAGCACTATTTCAAGTTAAAATCCCATTCATCTATTTTTAAATATTTTTATAGTTAGAACATCTTATTCTCTGAATAAGTTTATGGGTCTTAAAAGGATACCAGGCATAGACATGGGGAAACACACACACAAACACACACACACACACACACACACACACACACACACACACACACACACTCCTAGGTTAGTACAAAGCACTGATAAAATACAAAAGAATAAAATAAACAAATATGCCTAGAAAACTGCCAAAGTGGTTCATATGGTGTGTACCTGGATAAAGCCCTCTTTTCTAAAGCAACAGGGATATCAAGGAACTAATATTTAGGCCAAGGAACAAAGCAGGGCCACTTAAAGTTCTATATAACATATATATGTATATTACTTTTTCTATACTTGACAGAAAAAAGACAGGCTTGTGTTAACATGAAGAGAATGTGTATACTATTTACATATTCCCTGATGGATGCATTTTTGTTTAAAAAACTCTGCTTCACTGTTCTCTTGATGAAAATTTCCATAAGTGAAATGTAAAGAAAGTTATTTGTTTGTATCCCCTAAATAAGGTTAAAGAAAATGATAATTGGATGTTACCATGGACTCATAATTTCTGCTCCAGGAAAAGGAATAAAAGAGGTCAAAATGACACCACTTTTATAGAAAATATGCCCTATTATTCACCACATTTACCAAGAAAGCTGAACCAGGAGTCTGGGCATTTTGGACTCTGAAAATTTCCCATGTTTTGACCGTAGACCAAAGTAGTGGAGGCAGTATCTGAACAACTCTTTGAATAATATTTAGAAGAGAATAAAGGTTCACTGGTTGCTTTTATAGGGTATCTTAATTTTTCCACCAAATTTTTATCCAAGGTATCAAATTATAGTCAATATAACCCAGCAAAGTATAGCAACCACAGATTAGACAGACTGAAACGTTTGCATTCTTACCAACTCTTTTCTGGTAAAGAAATGAACTTCTATATACATTTTTCTAAAGAGCCATTGAGTGTTCAAGAAGCTTTCTCAGCCCAAGGCAATTGGGACAAACACCAGTAGACTTTCCCAACTCCACAAATTGTGTTATCTGAATCAGAGCTTTGAACCATCTAGATATCTTATTTTACCTTTAAAATCATACATTAGAGTGTTATTTTTTCTCACCATGAGATCTGAAAGCGTCTATGAAACCATATCCAACTGTTTTCATCATAGCAACTTTAAAACAGTATCATAAT
Organism: Stenella coeruleoalba; assembly: GCF_951394435.1. Classification (NCBI taxonomy): domain Eukaryota; kingdom Metazoa; phylum Chordata; class Mammalia; order Artiodactyla; family Delphinidae; genus Stenella; species Stenella coeruleoalba. The sequence goes on from NC_137169.1 coordinate 135,678,284, forward strand.
CTTCTTCTACAATTCCTGTAACAAACTATGTGCCTTGGCAAATCAAGACAATTAGCTCATCTCTACAAATATGCATAATTACACAGCCTCTTTAAAATAACTTAGAATTTTGCTCTTTTTTTCCCTTTCTTCAGATTAGCTTTATTTTTTTAATTAATTTTTATTGGAGTAGAGTTGCTTTACGATGTTGTGTTAGTTACAACTAAATCTTTTTATTTTCTTGTCCCATTGCATTAACCAGAACCTCTAGATTAATGTTAAATAATGATAATGATTGTTGGCATCCCTGCCTTATTTTTGAATTAATTACTGTTGAAGCTACCCATCTTTTTCATGTTAAAAAATACATCCTCTATAATTAGTTCACGAAATTTGTGAGTATTTAATAAAATCAAAATAGAGATTAGTTGAATTAAAAAAAATAAAGTAACAGAATTTTGACTGTAAATCCATGGGTAGTACCTTATATTACATAATAAATAATTAAATTAAAACTTTTGGCTACAGACATAATATAAATTGTTTTGACATTATTTTTAGAAATAAGATTTTTAGAAAATAAAATTAGGGCATTGTTAAATGTACAGTATTGAATTTAGGATAATCCTCGCCAAATCAGATAGGTGGACATATCTATTAGTATACTCTGGAAACATGCTACTGCCATGAAACACAGGCATTTTTACTGAATTAACTCTTGTTCCTGGACTACAGTTCTTGACATGTCCTATTACTAGCCAATGATCTGATATGGTTTCAGTTGAGCTGAAATCACTTTTGTAATTTAATATCAATTTAAAGTTGGCCCGGGAGAATGGCCATCATCAAAAAATCTACAAACAATAAATGCTGGAGAAGGTGTGGAGAAAAGGGAACCCTCCTGCACTGTTGGTGGGAATTGTAAATTGATAGAGCCACTATGGAGAACAGTAAGGAGGTTCCTTAAAAAAGTAAAAATAGAGCTACCATATGACCCAGCAATCCCACTACTGGGTATATACCCTGAGAAAACCATAATTCAAAAAGGTGCATGTTCCACAATGTTCATTGCAACACTATTTACAATAGTCAGGATGTGGAAGCAAACTAAACGTCCATCAACGGATGAGTGCATAAAGAAGATGTGGCACATATATACAATGGAATATTACTCAGCCATAATAAGGAATTAAATTAAGTTATTTGTAATGAGGTGGAAAAACCTACAGTCTTTCATACCGAGTGAAGTAAGTCAGAAAGCGAAAAACAAATACCGTATGTAACACATATATATGGAATCTAAAAAAAAAAAAAAAAAAAAATTGGGTCTGAAGAACCTAAGGGAAGGACAGGAATAAAGATGGACATAGAGAATGGACTTGAGGACATGGGGAGGGGGAAGGGTAACTGGGATGAATTGAGAAAGTGGCATGCACATATATACACTACCAAAGGTAAAATAGATAGCTAGTGGGAAGCAGCCACATAACACAGGGAGATCAGCTTGATGCTTTGTGATGACCTGGAGGGGTGGGATAGGGAGGGTGGAAGGGCGGCTCAAGAGGGAGGAGATATGGGGATATAGGTATAGGTATAGCTGATTCACTTTGTTGTACAGCAGAAATTAACACAACATTGTAAAGCAATTATTCTCCAATAAAGATATTTTAAAAATAAATAATAAAAAGAGAAGGCGGGATAAGATTTCTACATTTGGACTGTGATGCAAAATACCTTCACAAGTAGCACACTAAATAAAAAGTGATTTGAGAAAGATGTTTTTATGAATGCAAAAAATAAAAATGAAAACAAATAAAATTCTGCCTGGGGATATAGTCACTCTGATGAGAGATTTCATGGGGACATTGTTGTAACATTATGAGAAACATTCAGGAACTGGAGGAATTTGAAAGAAAAGTTTAAACTCTAATTTTAGATCACTAACAATACTGATAAATCAGATCTAATTATGCCAAAATCACTAGTCTAATCAGTTATATTTTATTGACACTCATTGTGTTAGGCAGTGAAGTACAGAATTTATATATATTTTCTCTGTCATCTTCACAATGCTAAAATAAACATTAGAACTGCTCTTTCACAGACAAGAAAACAGAAGTTCTGAATGGGTAAAGAAATACTTCAGGATACCACAGTTACTGAGAGGACAAAGAGAGAAACCAGGTCAAACGGACAGAAAGTCTCATGCATGTTCACGAGGCTACTCAGGACTTTGATTAATTCTAGGCTGTCTAATCTCAGTCCTGTCAGGTGAGTTATACCATGAAGTCTGGGAGAATTTAGCCTGGGTTCACATGAAGCACATTCATTTGACTGTACTTATTTCTTGGCTACATTTATTTTGATGTTCTACACCAATTTGTTGTAATTTCTTTCTGAAAAATTTTGAAGTTTTAGACTTGATATCATGGGCTGAATTGGAGGGCCCATCTACATGTATAGGCGCAGTAATTTAACCTTTTAAAACTTGAAAGTTTTTAATTGCTACATCTTGAACCTGCGGGTGTTCCCATTTCATCCTCAGCCTGTTCTTTGTATTAAAAAAAAAACCTTGACTATCCCCTGAACTCATTTGATTGAGGATCCGAGGTTGATTATTGTATGTGATCACAGCCTTGCAAAATAAGTAATATATTTTTATAAAATCTTAGATATTTCTCTATGGCTATTATGTAGTTTGGTGGAAAAACCACTTGACCGGGAGTCAGATTCATTAATTCAGTGCGCACAATACAGTAACATCTCTCTGGGTTTTTTTCGGCCGTGCAATATGCAAGATCTTAGTTCTCCAACCAGGGATTGATCCATGACCCCTGCAGTGGAAGCATGGAGTCCTAATCACTGGACCACCAGGGAAGTCCCACAATGGGCTAACATCTTGTGAGCACTTACAATGACTAGTCATGATTCAAAGAGAATTGTATGTATAAACTAAATGAATCCTCCCAAGAATCCCAAGTAGTAGCTCCATTGTAAACATGAATAAACTGAAGCACAGTGCTGTTCAAAAACTTCCACACTCACATAGGCAGTCAGGCTCCAGAATCCACCATCTCAACCATGATGTTACTTCTGCCTGCTTTATGCCCAGACGTTGATGCACTTGCCTGGTGGTTCATGGTGAGCCCTGCCCACTTAAAGCTTCACACCTGATTTTGGTTTTCCACTTTAGAGCTATTTTTTTTTAAACAAATTTCCTTTGAAAGATGAGTAAATTCTAGAGATCTACTGTACAATGTTGAAACTGTAGTGAACAATACTGTGTTGTACAATTAAAACTATGTTAAGAGGGCTTATTTCACTTAGCATAATGTCAGACAGTTTCATCCATGTTTTAAATATGATATCTTTCTTTTTTAAGGTTGAGTAATATTTCTTTATATGTCTATACTACATTTTCTTTATCCATTCATCCATCAACAGACTTTTTTTTTTCTTACCTTGGCTATTGGTGATAATGCTGCAATGAACATGGGAGTGCAGATATCTCTTCAAGATCCTGATTTCAATTGTTTTGAATATATACCCAGAAGTAAAATTGCTGGATCCTATTGCAGTTCAATTTTCACATATTTAATGTACATTATTTAATAAGTTGTGAGATATGCACACATCCACGGAACCATCAACACATTCAAGGAAATGTGTTGTTTCCTTCTGCCCCTTTGCTTTGGTTATGTGTGTGTGTGTTGTGGTAAGAACACTCAACATGAGATTTGCCCTCTCAACAAAATTCTAGATGTACAGTAGTGAACTGTCGTACAGGAAATCTCTGGAAGTTGTTTATCTTGCATTACTGAAACTTTATACCTGTTGAACAATAACTCCTGTTTCTTCCTCCCCTCAACTCACCATTTTATACTTTGTTTCTATTAGTTTGACTACTTTAGAAACCTCATATAAGTGAAAATATACAGTATTTGTCCTTCTGTTACTGGCTTATTTCACTTAGCATATCAATTATACATCAGTAGGGTCTTCCCTGGTGGTCCAGTGGTAAAGAATCTGCCTTCCAATGCAGGGGATGGGGGTTCAGTCCCTGGTCGAGGAACTAAGATCCCACATGCCATGCGGCAACTAAGGCTGTGTGTCACAACAATTGAGCTTGTGCGCCTCAACGAGAGAGACCGTGCGCTGCAAATTACAGAGCTCACATGCCCTGGAGCCCACGCGCCACAACTAGAGAGAGAAAATATGCATGCCACAACTAGGGAGAAGCCCGCACACCACAATGAAGAGACTGTGAGCCGTAACGAAAAGATGCTGCGTGCCTAAACGAAGAGACCCTGTGCTGCAAGCAAGACCTGATGCAGCCAGAAAAATAAGGAAAATAAATAAATAAATAAATAAATAAAAATAAAATAAAAGAGGTAATCTCAGAGGAATTTATGGGGATTTTAAAAATATATATCTCAATAAAGCTGCTTCTTTTAAAAAAAAACTTTTAAAAGAGTAGATCTCATGTTAAGTGTTCTTACCAAGATAAAATTAAAATTACAAAAGAGGACCATGATGTCTTTAATCCTTACAAATATTAAACCACCTAAAAAGAAAGAAATATATGAGGTTAACAATATTCAAATTTCTGTCAGTCTCATTTTCATTATCCTGAAGCCATGTCTTAATAATAACAAAACACTCTTTCTTATTATTATTAATAAGAGTGATGGCTACAGTTAATAATAACAAAACACTCTTTCTGTCTTATTTCTTGCTTTAAAAACAAGAAGTTAAAAACATCAAAAAAATGTATTGAGAAAGAAACCTAATAGCAATTAATTGATTCTAGACAAAACTTTTTAAAATATCTTCTTGAAATAATCAATATATATGAATATATATAAATATAAATACATGTATATATAAATATTATTATTCTTACTTATGTCAGAGGTACTTGATATACTTATAACTTTAAAAATAATTTTAAAATGCCAAAAATGTAGGCATTATAGATCTTTGTGGGTTTGAAAATGATAAAATACAGATTACTTGTTTGTAAACAATAGCAACAAATGTTTGCTTTACATAAATTTTCTGCTATTTCTCTGTTACATAAGGAAACTAATTAGAAAATTGGAAGATATTAGCAGAAATAAGACAGAAAGAGAAACAGCTTTTACTTTTATTGATCTTTGCTATTTTTTTCTTTGTTTCTATTTCATTTATTTCTGCTCTGATCTTTATGATTTCTTTCCTTCTACTAACTTTGGGTTTTGTTTGTTCTTCTTTCTCTAGTTCCTTTAGGTGTAAGGTTAGATTGTTTATTTAAGATTTTTATTGTTTCTTGAGGTAGGCGTCTATTGATCTACACTTCCCTCTTAGAACTGCTTTTGCTGTATCTCACAGGTTTTGAATCTTCGTGTTTTCAATGTAATTTGTCTCTAGGTATTTTTTTATTTCCTCGTTGATTTCTTCAGTGATCTCTTGGTTATTTAGTGACATATTGTTTAGACTCCAGGTGTTTGTGTTTTTTATGTTTTTTTCCCTGTAATTGATTTCTAATCTCATAGCATTGTGGTCAGAAAAGATGCTAGATATGATTTCAATTTTCTTAAATTTACTGAGCCTTGATTTGTGACCTAAGATGTGATCTATCGTGGAGAATGTTCCATGTGCACTTCAGAAGAAAGTGTAATCTGTTGTTTTTGGATGGAATGGCCTGTAAATATCTGGCCTATTGTGTCATTTAAAGCTTGTGTTTCTGTATTTTTTGTTTGGATGATCTGTCCATTCGTGTAAGTGAGGTGTTAAAATCGCCCACTATTGTGTTACTGTCAATTTCCTCTTTTATAGCTGTTAGCATTTGCCTTAAGTATTGAGGTGCTCCTATTTTGGGTGCATATATATTTATAATTGTTATATCTTCTTCTTGGATTGATCCCTTGATCATTATGTGTCCTTCTTTGTCTCTTGTAATAGTCTTTATTTTAAAGTCTATTTTATCTGATGTGAGAATTTCTACTCCAGGTTTCTTTTGATTTCCATTTGCATGGAATATCTTTTTCTATCCCCTCACTTTCAGTCTGTATGTATCCCTAGGTCTGAAGTGGGTCTCTTGTAGACAGCATATACATGGGTCTTGGTTTTGTATCCGTTCAGCGAGCCTGTGTCTTTTGGTTGGAGCATTTAATCCATTCATGTTTAAGGTAATTATCCATATGTATGTTCTTGTTAAGAATTTCTTTTTGTTTGTTTGTTTGCAGTATGCGGGCCTCTCACTGTTGTGGCCTCTCCTGTTGCAGAGCACAGGCTCAGCGGCCATGGCTTACGGGCCCAGTCAGTCTGTGGTATATGGGATCTTCCCGGACCGGGGCACAAACCCGTGTCCCCTGCATTGGCAGGCAGACTCTCAACCACTGTGCCACCAGGGAAGCCCTATTACCAATTTCTTAATTTTTATGGGTTTGCTTTTGTAGGTCCTTTTCTTCTCTTGTGTTTCCCACTTAGAGAAGTTCCTTTAGCATTTGTTGTAGAGCTGGTTTGGTGGTGCTGTACTCTCTTAAATTTGCTTGTCTGTAAAGCTTTTGATTTCTCTGTCAAATCTGAATGAGATCCTTGCCGGGTAGAATTATCATGGTTCCAGGTTCTTCCCTTTCATCACTTTAAATATATCATACCACTCCCTTCTGGCTTGTAGAGTTTCTGCTGAAAAATCAGCTGTTAACCTATGGGAGTTCCCTTGTATGTTATTTGTCATTTTTCCCTTGTTTCTTTCAATGATTTTTCATTGTCTTTAATTTTTGTCGATTTGATTACTCTGTGTCTCAGCATGTTTCTCCTTGGGTTTATCCTGCCTGGGACTCTCTGTGATTCCTGGACTTGGGTGGCTATTTCCTTTCCCATGTTTGGGAAATTTTCAACTATAATCTCTTCAAATATTTTCTTGGGTCCTTTCTCGCTCTCTTCTCCTTCTGGGACTCCTATAATGTGAATGTTGTTGCGTTTAATGTTGTCCCAGAGGTCTCTTAGGCTATCTTCATTTCTTTTCATTCTTTTTACTTTATTGTGTTTGGAGACACTGAATTGCACCATTCTGTCTTTCAGGTCACTTTTCTGTTCTTCTATCTCAGTTACTGTGCTATGGATTCCTTCTAGTGTATTTTTCATTGCAATTATTTTGTTGTTCATCTCTGTCTGTTTGTTCTTTAATTCTTCTACGTCTTTGTTAAACATTTCTTGCATCTTCTTGATCTTTGCCTCCATTCTTTTGCCGAGGTCCTGGATCATCTTCACTATCATTATTCTGAATTCTTTTTCTGGAGGGTCCCCTATCTCCACTTCATTTAGTTGTTTTTCTGGAGTTTTACCTTGTTCCTTCATCTGGTACATAGCCTTCTGCCTTTTCATCTTGTCTGTCTTTCTGTGAAAATGATTTTTGTTCCACAGGCTGCAGGACTGTAGTTCTTCTTGCTTCTGCTCCACAAATTTTCAAATAAGTGGGCCAAATCAAGACATCTGCAGAACTGTGATTCTTCCAGGGGCTGGGGGAGTAAGCATCACCTTGCCCTCTGCAGCTTCCAGAGTCCACTGGCCTCCATCTTCCAAGACTGAATTACTCTAACCTGACCAATCAGGTCAGCCAGGTAAATGAGGTAAGACATGGTTCTTTGAGAATGTAACCAAAATTGATAAACCATTAGCCAGACTCATAAAGAAAAAGAGAGAGAGGACTCAAGTCAATAAAATTAGAGATGAAAAAGAGAAGTTAAAACAGACACTGCAGAAATACAAAACATCCTAAGAGACTACTACAAGCAACTCTATGCCAATAAAATGGACAACCTGGAAGAAATGGATGAATTAGATACCTTAGAAAGGTATAACCTTTCAAGACTGAACCAGGAAGAATTAGAAAATATGAACAGACCAATCACAAGTAATGAAATTGAAAATGTGATTTAAAATCTTCAAACAAACAAAAGTCCAAGACCAGATGGCTTCACAGGTGAATTCTGTCAAACATTTAGAGAAGAGCTAACACCCATCTTTCTCAAACTCTTCCAAAAAATTGCAGAGGAAGGAACACTCCCAAACTCATTCTGTGAGGCCACCATCACCCTGATACCAAAACCAGACAAAGATACTACAAAAAAAGAAAATTACAGACAAATATCACTCATGAATAAAGATACAAAAATCCTCAACAAAATACTAGCAAACAGAATCCAACAACACATTAAAAGGATCATACACCATGATCAAGCAGGATTTATCCCAGGGATGCAAGGATTCTTCAATATACACAAATCAATCAGTGTGATACACCATAATAACAAGCTGAAGAATAAAAACCATATGATCATCTCAATAGAGGCATAAAAAGCTTTTGACAAAATTCAACACCCATTTATGCTCAAAACTCTCCAGAAAATGGGTGAAGCGGGAACCTATGTCAACATAATAAAGGCCATATATGACAAACCCACAGCAAACATAATTCTCAATGGTGAAAAACTGAAAGCATTTCCTCTAAGGTCAGGAACAAGACAAGGATTTCCACTCTCGCCACTATTATTCAACACAGTTTTGGAATTCCTAGCCACAGCAATCAGAGAAGATAAAGAACTAAAAGTAATACAAATTGGAAAAGTAGAAGTAAAACTGTCACTGTTGCAGATGACATAATACAATACATAGAGATTCCTAAAGATGCCACCAGAAATCTACTAGAGCTGATCAATGAATTTGGTAATGTTGCAGAATGCAATATTCATGCAAGATATCTCTTTCATTCCTATACACTAATGAAGAGAAATCTGAAAGTTCCCTGATTTGCATTAATGAGTAGCCAAGTTATTTGTATATATATTTTTATCTAATGGTAATGAGAACAGTAAGCTCAGAGACCAAGATTCTAGAATCAGCCACATTTTATGGTGCATTATGTATGTTGATTTAGAGTGATATTCCACAGCCTTAAATTTGTCCAGTGATATCAAAAACAGAAAAAATCATATAAGGGAGAGAAAGATCAACACAAGGCTCTCATCATGTTTCAGAATTAAATTCAAGATAAAGGGCTATAGATTATTTGAGTTATTCAATTGAATTTCCTAGGAATTTGGTATATGAAATTGGAATATCCTTCTTCAGACTCTAAATATATATTAATTAATGGCCATTTGAGATAATCAATTCATTTTATGTTACCTCAAATTAGGTGGATACCTTTTTTTGTTTATTTTCTTCAAAATTTAGTAAGTTTCTGAGCATTCAGGATATAATACAGTACATTATTTTCTTTAAACTCAAGTGACTATTTTAAAAAGTATAGATATAATTTTGTAGTTTTTAAACAGGTAATAAATAAGGAGGTATGTAGTTACTTTTAGGAAAAAGTTGATTAACGTGTCTGTCTATAAAATAAATGTATAATCTTAAGAATCTTACTTTTTTCAAATAAGAAAATAAAATATAATAACATAAAATGACAAACTATTCTAGGCATAAATATAAAATGAGAAAAAAATTTTAAGTAAAGATTGTAAGCAGTATAACACATCAAGAGAAGCAAGGTAATACAATAGAGAGGGAAAGTTAAGGTTGTTTGTTTTAACAGTTTTAATGTTTCAGATTGAAGGTATGAATTTCAATGTTCATTAAGAAATAAGTCGAAGAAAATAAGAAGATTAAGATCTGGGGGAGAGAGGAACCTACTTAGTACTTGGTTTCAGGGGACAAATGGGGAAATAAGATTCTGAGCACATGTGGATTATCCTGGGATGGAAGGAAGGACCCCTCTTCTTTGAAAGAGTGTGAGAGAAAGGTAAGAAATGGAGGTTCATCTTTGTAAGCATAATTTTTAAAAATTGAGATAATTTGCTGATTTATATTTTCCTCTGAGTAAAATGGTCATTTGCTTGCAGTGAAAAGAGTGTTGGGATGGTGAAATCTTTGAATGTTTCCAGAGATCTTTGGTAAGACTAGAAACACATAGAGGGTAATTGTGCAGTCTCGTGGTATCAACTGAGTTGGAAATAATTGTATAAAGTACCTAAATATGTAGTTTTACACTAGAAGTTTACTAAATTCTAGGAATAGAAATGGAAATGAGTGTTGGTTGATTCAGAGGTTGAATTTTGGAGGGCAGCTGTGAAAGAAAGTCAGTGGAGCAAGGGAGTTATTAGAAGACTAATTGAATTGACCAATATTTATATTATTGATTTGATATTATTTTATCTGTAGGGAGCCCATGAGGCATTCTAATCCCTTAGTTATTCAATTTTCTTTCTAATTGTTACTATGAATACATTTTCTTCCCAATGTACCTTATAGTCCATTCCCATTACTTATACATTCACTTTAAATTAATTAACTTTAACTCCCTTGTGCTGTTTCCCTTACCTGAAATCTGTATTGCAGGTATTAGAAATGCTTAGACAACCATAAAGAGTGGAGACACTATAATTCCATGGTCTTTGCCCATCGGAAACTGCACAGCAATTTTCCATTTCCCTCCAAGTCACAATTCTCTCTCAATCCTTATGGCATCATTTGCAAGTTTTCTGATAATTCATTAAGGCGCTCATCCAAAATTTATCATGCAATTTAAATCTAGTAAGGGAGACACTTACTTAAAAAAAAATCAATTTTATCCAAATATAGTAAGTGCTCTGACCGGAGAAGGGCAATATAATATAGGGACACATAGCAGAAGCAACTCAGAAACACTGAGTCAGGGAGACTGAGACTCGTGTGATTGGAATGGTTTATGTTGCTAAGGAGTGGGGATGTCAGATGATTCTAGACAGAATAGATGGTTCCAACATCAGAGCTACCATGCTGCGCTAAGAAAAGTTTATAGCTGCAGGGTAGCCCACAATGAGGAGTTAGAGAGGGCCTGTGAGAATCATCTCTGGGGAGGTGCAAATTATTCATATGCGTGTTTTGATGGACAGAGAACAGTCAGATTAGTGGAGAAAAAGAAGTTTCTAGAGAGAAAGGCAAACATGACCAAAGCCATGTGAAAATGAAATGTCTCTACTAGAATATCCATGTGGTCTGCTCTGGCATGTTAACAGCTTGGGGAGTGTGCAGCCTGAAACTTCATTGCAGCTGCTATTATAGTTGTGAACTGTATTTGAAAAACTGAACAGCCAAGGTTTTGATCAGTCCCAAAAAATATAAAGAAGAAATTAAAGTCACTTGTCATCCCACCAATCAGAGTTGCCTACACTTAGCATTTCAATAAATTTCCTTCCATTAATTTTCTAGGCATATGAGAAGATACCATTTTACAGAATAAGGATCTCTTCTACAGAGGTATCCGTTAGCCCCTAGGAACTCTGGTTCTTTAATTTTACCAAAGATAGTGAATCCTAAAAAGCCATAGTCTTTTTTAAGTCTGCATATGTGCAAACTTTATGTAATGATAGACTTAAGAAAGCCAATTTCAGATTGCAGCTTATTTCAGAAGATTTCTACCTAGAAGTTATCCTAAGGCAATTTCCTCAGATGTCCTCTCCTGCAAATGTATATCCTAAGTTGTGGCTCAAATATGTTTTCATCAAAGGGTAATTAGTGCTGCTTTGGAAATTGCTATGGCAATTGTCAAAATATTTGACCACTTATAATCTCTTGATGAAATTATACTAATCACATCTTTCACTGCCTCTGCTCTGTCACTCTCTCACTCTCTTCTGCTCTTTCATCCTTGCAATTAGACCTTACTCTGTCTTCTTACAGCCTGGACAAAAGTTAAAATGAAATTTCACAGGCAACGTAGCACCCATCCTTTTTTTCTAATAAGTACAATTTAAAAGTGAAAAGTATGTAAGAGAATATGTGTTCTCAACTGGCAGCCATACGTTGTATGAAAGCGTCTCAGCTACTTTCAGCATCTCTAGTGAATTTAGGATTCAGGCACAAAATAAACAAAATCTGCTTCGGAATAGAAAGATTTTGGTGTAAATCAGGCCTTCACACATACCCTGTGATATTTGACAATTTGTCTAATTTCATATACCCTCTGCTTCCACATCTGTAATACAGATTTAATAATTCACATAAGAAAATAGTTTTGAATACAAAAAGGAGTTATATTTGAAGTGCATGGTACAGCCTAGGAACTTAAAAATACTGCTTCCTTTCCATTTTTGATCTTCAAAGCCCATGTTTTTGACTCCCCAGATTTCAATTGCAATGCCTGATACGTAGCTGATACTCGTTAAAAGCTTGTTGTACTAAGCTTTTATACTTTATACTAAGCTTTTTATAAAAGCTTGTTGTACTAAGCTAAAATATTTTAGTGTAGATTCATTTTTAAATAATTTATTAATTATATATAAGAAAATTATTAACCTGTAGACTCTTACCTTTGCCATAATCCTAATAGATATTTCCATAATACTTGCTTTCCTAGTTTATAAAAAACAGTACACATAATCTGCTAGCCTGGATGCCTACTTAAATAGAGTTAGCTCAATGTCAGCTCAGCAATAAGCCTTTCCAATACCCTCTTTCTAAGAAACTTCATGCCCATCTTGTCATAACATTCTATTTCTCTTTAACACGCTTACCAAATTATAAAATAATGTTTTACCTTCCATGGCTGAATCCACAAGTAGGCAGCTCTCCTCAAGAGAAAAGCATTGTTATAACTGCAGTATCTGGCACAGAGAAGGCTGTTCATTGTGTTTCCTTAATAGCTGAAAGAGAAAATAAGTAGAATTATGAAGAAAAAATTATAAGGAAAATAATTATAAAGAAAAAATAATTTTGAGAGATAAACAAGGTTTATAACAATCTTAAGATAACCACATGAATGCATTTGGTAAATTTACTTGATAAAGGAAGATACCAGATATGTTGTTTTAACAGGCAATATTAACAAGTTGAAGCTATTTTACTTCAAAGAAATATCTTTAAAATATTCCATAAGTTAATGTGAATTTACTGCTTCAGTGATTGAATATGATTAATACCGTTCTTATCCTAAATGAGAAATGATTTTATGTAAACATCTTAGTGATTTATTTCTGATTATTTCACCAGATGAGAAAAAGTTAACATCTTTATCAGTCTAATCAAAGGAGTTTTGACAGGTCGTATTATGATTTCCTCCCCTTCAGGGCTGGGAAGAGAAAGTAGTATTATGTGTTATATTAAATCCTGTGCATGCTTTGTTTTAAAATATACAATAGATCGAAAATAGTTTCCTACAGGCCAACGTGACTTGGCTAAAAGAATGTTTGTTTCCTCACGATTACCCGACTCTGCCTTCATAAGACTGATGTGGTAATTGAGGTAAGAATAATTAAACTTCTAGTGTTATGATTAGGCCTTTGAAGAAAAAAAAATCAGTATGTTTGGTGTAAGCCGCTTTTAGATGTATCAACATTACTGAAGAGAGACATAGCAGCAGATGTTGTCCTAAAGAAGAAGGAAGGATGTTTGAGACCAGTGTTCTTATCCTGGGTGTCCAGTAGAATAATTTACAAGTTTTTAAATTATCAATATATCATCCCCAGTGACATTGGTGATTTAATTGTTCTGGAACTGGGATGGACATCCATAATTTTTTAGAGCTCACCAAGCAATTTCAAGGGGCAGCTCAGCTTGTGAACTGCTGGTTTAGGAGAAGCAAGATAGAACTCTCAGCCAGAGACTGATGTAGTCCATTTCCTTTTTGGATGCTCTTTTGATTGACCCCTACTGTCCCCCACAGAGCAAGAACCAAGCAAAAAGACGAAGGATTGGAGATTGGGGGCGGGGGTACAATGGAATAGGTAGGTGTGGTGTTTTTATTTCCTTTCTAGAAGCACAAATTTGGCGAGTTTCTCTCTCTCTCTCTATTTCTCTCTCTCTGTCTCTCTGTCTGTCTCTCTCCCTCCCTCTTTTCAGATGCTTTGCATAGGTGCATTGTACTGATAAAATAAATATAGTTTAAAATACCTATTTTGTATTTATCGAACAAATTGATAAATGGCCACACAACATTGTACCTATGAGAATATGCAAATTATTTGACTGCAATTAAAACTATTGTTTATTATTAAGTATGAAGTAACAAAAATAGAGCACTATACATGTATGGTTGTATAGATGTATAGAGTAGTATGGAACAGTAGTTAGTCTATTAATTCGTAAATAAAAGACTGTGAAAAGCGCTTCCCTGGTGGCGCAGTGGTTGAAAGTCCGTCTGCCGATGCAGGGGACACGGGTTCGTACCCTGGTCCGGGAAGATCCCACATGCCGCGGAGCGGCTGGGCCCGTGAGCCATGGCCGCTGAGCCTGCGCATCCGGAGCCTATGCTCCGCAACGGGAGAGGCCACAACAGTGAGAGGCCCGCGTACCGCAAAAAAAAAAACCAAACTGTGAACAATTTAAATTATATACACACATTTTTAAAAATTAGTTAATTAATTATTTTTTTGGCTGTGTTGGGTCTTCGTTGTTGCACGTGGGCTTTCTCTAGTTGTCGCGAGAGGGGGCTACTCTTTGTTGTGGTGTGCAGGCTTCTCATTGCAGTGGCTTCTCTTGTTACGGAGCACAGGCTCTAAGCACGCGGGCTTCAGTAGTTGTGGAGCACGGGCTTAGTTGCTCCACGGCATGTGGTATCCTCCCAGACCAGGGCTCCAACTCATGTCCCCTGCCTTAGCAGGCAGACTCTTAACCACTGCACCACCGGGGAAGTCCTGAACACACATATTTTAAAGTTCTGGTGTGAAGTTTATCAGACAAAGCGAGCCAAATGCAAATTGTATTTTTAAACTTTTCACATGGCAAACAAATCCCTGGATTAATTTCCCTTCTTAAATTAATGGGTTATCAGTCTGACTCTTTTGTAATAACAAACGATTATAGCCTAAAAGAACCTGACTTGTTAGGCCTTCATATATGTTATCAACATCTGTTAATTACCAGCAGACTATTTCCATACCTACTGTTATTATAACAGTAAATCATGTTACAGTCTGTTCTAGCTTTATAAGATTATCAGTTCCTAATTATCATTTGAACAGCTTAGGAGGAAAGTGATTAAGTAAAGGAAAATAAGAAACAATCACTGAAGAATTTGAAGATGTAGGGAAATTTATTGTATAGTAGAATGTATGCAGGGAGAGATATGAAAACTCAGAGTTTCATCAGAAGAAAGTAAATGTAAAGAAATAGATAATTGGACCTGAAGTATATTTAAATGATATGATGAGTATTAGAAAGATTTAGGACACAGAATTAAGCAAACTTTCTGTATAACTGGATTTGGGGACTGGAGAGAAAGATGTTTATGTTTTTTTCAAGTTTCTAATTGGTAAAATTCTATGAATCATAATGTGCCTGCATCTTCTGTAATATTTATTCCATTTTATATTATTAGGTAGAACATGTTGAATTACTTGTCATTAACCCATATAATATCTCATGAATAAAAAACTAAGACCTAGGTAAGGTGAGTCATAAGCACAGCTCTTTTCACCTTCAACAAATTAACAACTATGGCAAAATCATTGAAATAGAAACATGGAAAGAGCACCTTAGTACAGAAATATTTTTAGTACAATTTAGTTTAGGGCTACAATACTTTTATTGTAATATACTACAGGGTTAGTATATTACACTATAATTTAAAATGATTTTTTAAAGCTTTAGTTGAGGTGTGAAGCCAAGAGAATGAAAAGTAAGGTTTGAGGGAACTGAACACTAGGCATTTTCCCCCAAATATAGAGATTTTTGGTGAAGATTCAGAGGAATTGGGTAACTTAAAAGAATATTGAAAAAAATGATGAAAGAAAACTTTTCAATCACAAAGTTTCAGTTGGATTCAAAAAAAGTACATTTGAGAGTTTCTTGGCTCAAACTTTGATAAGCAGTAGGTGTTTCTGTGGAAACCTATTTATAGCAGAGCCATGTATTTGAGAATATGGGAAAAAGATGTTCTTATTAAATCTATTCTCATTCCTTAATATTTCTACAATAAAAAGAGCTATTAGTGATCTATATAAAAGAGCTACATTTCATTCTGTAATTATGTTTGAGCAGTTCACTTATATAAATGCACATGAAATAAATATGTACACATAACAAATATTAACCCAGGCTACGAAGAGTTTAAAATTTAATCATGTTTACTTCCCAACATGCTGGTAAATCAAAGATAGTTGGTGTTATTTCACACAGGTAGTTGGTGTTATTTTTTACTTGCTAACTTTTGTTTATGTGCTTATATTTTTTATTCAGGTAAATATATGTACAGTGAAAGAAACAGATCGTATGTGTAAAATTTGACATTTTAACAAATTTTAAGAAGTCTGCAACCAAAAATACATTCAAGATATAGAACATGTTCTACCCCTTGGAAAATTTCTTCAAGTTAGTCTCTATTATCCAGAGGCAAATGCTGTTATTATTTCTATCAGATCTTGCTTACACATCAACTTCACATGAATAGAATTATGCAGCATATATCCTTGACATGTCAGTCTATTTACTCTCACATAATGATTTTGAGAATAATCAATGTTGTGAGAAGCAGCAGATTTATTCCATTGTATAATATACAATATGTTTACCCCCTCACCAGTTGAGAATTTTTTTCTAATTTGCTAAGTTTTTTTATTATTATGAATAGGTATTGAATTTTTTCAAGTGATTTTACTGCATCTACTGAGATAAAAAATCTTTGTCTAATAAAGGGAATTTCATTGATTGACTTAATTTTGAATATTGAGTAAATTCTGCATTCCAGGTATAAATCATACATGGTCATGTTGTATTATACTTTGTATATTGTGCTGAATTCTCCTAAATATATATAAAGAAATTCTACATAAACTCTTGAATTCAAAGAGGATGGAGTATTTCCTGCCTCATTTGACAAGGACAGCATTATCCTGATACTAAAACCAGAGTATTTAAAATAAAACTATAGACTAATACCTTCATGAACATAGATGCAAATGTGCTTAATTTGATTTTATAACATTTCAAATCCAGCAATATGCAAGATGCATAATATATCATTACCAAGTGGTATTTTCCCAGGAATGCAAGGTTGGTTTATCATATGAGAAAAAAAACTAAACAAAAACCCAACTATTTAAGTTTATCGTTGGCTGAATAATTTCCCATCAAAATGTCAGTGTCTGAATTCCTGGAACCTGTGAATATGTTAACTTACATGGTCAAAGGGACTTCGCAGATGTTATTAAGCATCATGAGATGGGAAGATTACAGTGAATTATCCAGGGGGGGGCCCAAATTTAATTACAAGTGTCTTTATAAGAGAGACGTAAAAAAAAAAAGAGAGAGAGAGAGAGAGAGAGAGAGAGAGAAACGTAGAGAGAGATTTAACCCGGACGAGGAGTGTCAGAGTCATGCAGTATAAGAAGGACTCAGCAGTCTTTTCCAGGTCTTGAAAATGTAGGAAGTGGCAGTGAGGCAGGGTAATGAAGGCAGTGTTTAGAAGCTGGAAAAGACAAAGAAACAAACTCACCCATAGAGACTCCAGAGGAACAAAGTCCTACCAACACTTTGATTTTAGGCAAATGAGATCCATTTCAGATTTCTAACTTCCAGGACCATAAGAAGGTTAATTTGTGTTTTTTTAACACAAAATTTGTTTTTTTAACGCTGTTTGGGGTCATATGTCACAGCAGTAACAGGAAAGAAACCACATTAACAGACTAAATTCAGAAAAGAACAAAGAAATAAAGTATGATTAATAGAAAATACAAATAATAGTTAATCTTATATAATAGTATAATGATGATCAAGATAAAGGTAAAAGGGTAAAACCCTCTGATCAAAAATTGAAGTTTTTCAATTTTGGCAAAACAAAAAATAGATCCTCTAAAATGCTATATGCATACATAATGGGATAAAACTCAAATCAAAAAAATTTTAAATGGTAAAAGGAGACACCAGATAAACATAAAATATTTAGTGTAATTATTTGTCACTTGATATTGTTACTTAATATTTCTACTATTTTTGTTTCGGTTTTACAAATAAAATGTGTTACTTTGCTCAAATGTTATCTTTCCAAGAAAAAATATATTTTTAACAAACCAGGAGATTTGATTTCTTTGGGGATCTCTTCAGCAAACATGGTGTTGAAGAAAAAATTGCACACACACCTATAGGTTTGTCGCCAAGGTCTTACCTTAGAAATCTTTCTCTCTCTCTCTCTGTGTGTGTGTGTGTGTGTGTGTGTGTGTGTGTGTGTGTTCATTCTCCTATATTTGTATTGCTCTTTCTAAGAGAAATAATAAGATAAGCAAAAGAAACCAGAAAAACAAAGAACCGGTAATGATCCCATGAATTTGAAATTCCAAGCAGCCTTTTTTTTTTTTTTTTTTTGCAGTATGCGGGCCTCTCACTGTTGTGGCCTCTCCCGTTGCACAGCACAGGCTCCGGACGCGCAGGCTCAGCAGCCATGGCTCACGAGCCTAGCCACTGCGCAGCATGTGGGATCTTCCCGGACCGGGGCACGAACCCGTGTCCCCTGCATCGGCAGGCGGACTCTCAACCACTGCGCCACCAGGGAAACCCAGACCCCATGAATTTGAAGTTAATTTGATGACTAGTTAATGAGATCAATCAGGCTGCTTGAATTATCTTGCACATTAATATTACTCTCATAAAGCATATCAAGCATAAATTATTAGAAGCAAAGAAGTTGATTTTATCATGGTGATTTTCTATAACAATTTTTAAACAATCCTATTATTGATGAGTTATTATAAAATATCTTAGCAGCTATGCTGCCAGTTTATTTTAAAGTAATAAAAATATGTTTTGTTTTTATTCCAATTTTGGCCTACTAAGTGACAAAGGGAAATTTGGTGTTTTCAAGATTTACATTTGTCTCTACTTCTTCAAGTACTTGCTAAACTTACATCTTAATCATATAATTTTTGATTAAGTAATCTTGAATGGATCACTGAAATCCATAGGTTACCAATCTCTAGAGAATTTTACTGCAGTTGGTCCTTGGGATATACTTCAGGAAGAGAATATTTTTATTTCCTGATGTGTGCGCTTCGTATTCATATCCAATTGATGAAATTTACACATTGAAAATACGTTTTACTGATAATGGAACATTTAATGTATAGTGTGATTCAATACTTATCATGCATTTTTTAGGAAGTTGGAGTCTGAAACCAGAATCTCGTTTTTCAGTCCTACCCCTGACACTTCTAGCTGTGTAAATGTAGAAAGGACCTTTACTTCTTGTGTCCCTATTTCTTCACCTATAAGATGGGATTTGAGAGCCTTCAGCTATATATCTGGAATGAGTGATACAAAAATAAAGAACCAGTTATCCGAAATAATTAAATTTATAGAACAGAATGGTGGTTGCTAAGGGATGGAGGGAAGGGGAAATGGGGAGATGCTGGTCAATGGGTATAAAGTTACAATCACACAAGATGAATAAGCCCTAGAGACCTACTGAACAACACCATGCCTGAAATAAACAAGATGGTATTGTGCACCCAACATTTGGTTAAGAAGGTAGGTCTTATGTTATGTGGTCTTAAACAAAACAAACAAAACACAGAGGGATATAAGAAAACTTTTAGAGGTGATGAATATCTTCAGTACCTTGATTGTGGTGATGGTATCATGGGTATGTGCATATGTCCAAACTCATCAAACTGTATACATTACCTATGTGCAGTTTATTGAATATCAGTTACTCTTTAATAAAGCTGTAAAATATTTTAAAGAAAAACCAGTTAGCTTTCATTTTCAATAACTGAAAGAGTGTTTAATTGCACCAATAGTGATGTCAGATAGCAGCTATGTCCTATAGCAGTGGAGAGAGTGTTTTCAGCAATCTGGTCCTCCTTAAACGTTCTTTAATTTTTGAGTTTTGGAACTACAGATATCTGACTTATAAGATTGGCCTCATTAGTCTCGACAAATTCTCGACTCTCTCAATATCCTTCTAATAAATTGTATTACCTTGCTTCAGATACCTAAAGTCAGTTTCTAGTTCTTGTAACCAAGGATTCTGTCAGACATGAAATGCAATCTTTGGTCCTAGTTGGAAATTATATGTCCCATGTCCCAGCCTTTATTGTAGATAATGATCCCTCTCTAGGGGAATGCATTGGGAAGTAGGTTCCAGTCCAATGATTCTTCTGGAAGAGCAGCTTCTGAGAACTGTATTTTAAAATGTCTAGGAAGATATCAGTTTTGCTTATCACTTCATGATTTTTATTTCTAGAGACTGTGGGGTATTGAAAGAGAATTGGGAAGTAAAGCAGCACTAAGGAAGATCAAAAAGTTGTCTTTGCTACATCAAGGTTTATTTAACGTGGGGTCACTAGTAAAGCAGGAGATGAGTGCTTCATGGATTTCCTCAGTTACTCTTAGAGTTTCAGTATGTATCAGTACTACAAAACAACTTCTGGGGCCGTTCCTTTTTGACTTAGGAACATTTCTACCACAGATTTTGCTTCAAATATGTTCATACATAGCTGTTTTCATTCTCCGTTTTATGCTTCTTTCAAACCTTCAGTTTGTCTTTATTCTTACTTGAATAGGAAATTTGAGTTTTGACCTCAGTATGGCACAACTCCCCGACCTGGGATTTGCTACTGCTCCTACAATGGCTCTTCAACTAACAACACAAGAGAAAGAAGACCCATCTCTCAGGACTACCGAAAGCTTCTAAGAAATTTCACACTAGCCAAGAGACAGGCATTGGGCTATGTAAAGAAACTTGTATATAAAATCCTACATCATAAGAAAAACACTGGAAACCACAGCCAAGAGATTATCACAATAAGAGTCTGTAAATATATTAAGCTTTAGCAAGCAAATCTATTACTCAACTCTGGTTCTGGTGATATCAAAATGATAAGAAACCACAATTATAATTTTTTTAAAAATCTGTTCATTTTCAGGGGAATTGAAATATTTTCCTTAGTTTTTAAAATCTCTGATTTTTTAATGATTTCACTGTTTAAATATATTTTTCTGTTAAAGCTCATATGACAACGATTAAACAGTGTTTGTAAGAACCAAATTATTTTCCCCATGATATATTTTCGAAGGTGCTTAGGAAAAGGGCTTAATATTACCTGAAGAGTCACAAGTTTCATACAAAAGAAATCTAGTAATACTTGCATATGAACATGTCCAATCCATTATATTTTATGCATGTAAGGAAAAAAAAAAGACACTGGATTCCACATTCTTGAGTGGGAACAGAATGGAACTATGAGAAAATAAATTGATATTTGTATTAATGTTTTTAGTATATGCCAGAC
Source organism: Stenella coeruleoalba (assembly GCF_951394435.1). NCBI lineage: Eukaryota > Metazoa > Chordata > Mammalia > Artiodactyla > Delphinidae > Stenella > Stenella coeruleoalba. Next base: position 135,699,511 of record NC_137169.1, read on the forward strand.
ATTGGACCAACACTTATAGAAATTATCTTACTCATTATGAGACAGGGCAAATTACTGGAGTTTACCACCAGGAAGCTACTATCTAACACAGACCTTAGAGAGAAACAGACAAGAAGAAATGTGAACAGGAATTAATGAAGATCACCTTTACCCCATGCCCAGTTCTTCCAGTTTAGATCCTGTCATTGCTCTCAATGAATGAATGTTCTAAGCTACTACATGTAACAGTCTTATGTGATTTGAAAATAAATAATCAGACCAGATAATTCATCATTCAAGAGTAGTTTTAGAATTAAGAATTTGGGAGTCAAGAAATTTCCAAATTTATTCACGTATAGTAGAAATATTTTTAGGGTTTTTTTCCCCAGAAATGTAATGTCATAAAAAGGAGGAAAAAGTAAAAAGCAGAAACATGAGATGTGAATGCACCATTAGTTTTGTATTTTTCAGTAAATATCCCAATTCCAATGTTAGTCCAATGCATTCTTAATGTGGTTTCCCTCAGTTACATTATACTTTAATTCATTATGCTTTTTATTTCTCATTCAGGGATATTAACCATTTTATATTTGTACTAGATCTTACATTTCAGGTTTCTCTCAACCGAGTAAAAGAAATGTGGCTTGTTGTATTTAATGACATCTGGGATTTGCATTTCAGAAAGTACCACCAGATTGTTTCTACGGGATGCCATAGATGTGTAGGACTGTGGATACATTTGCATATTTTACTGCCTTTTGAAGAAAATGCCAGAACCATAAAGTCTGGAGAACATATAATATTTGCCCAACATAAATTTTGTTGTTATGTGAACTATTTTTAGCAGAGATAAGAAGTTTTACTGGTAAAGCACAGGAGATACATAGGATAAGTAAATTCATAGGAAGCCAGCAAGCTGATCTCCAAGGACCATTTCTGATGGTAAAGTGCTTCCTCTCCATATCAAAATCAAATATCAAAACCAGTCATTTTCTGAGTGGTTTACTTAGCAAATTTCTTAATCAATGAGATATGTGGATATAGAATGAAGATTTTATTTTTACTCTGGGTCGATTTAGTATCCTTATGCTTTCTGTGATTCTAATACTGTTTAAAATGAAGTCTAGGATGAAACTGATCCTCAATATATGCTCTGAAAAGAAATAAAAAATTACATTGATTATTATATTCAAGCACACTGTGTATTTGTAGGGATAGACGTCAGGGTCACTGATGCTCCAGAAGACAGAAGATGCCCCTGTATCACTTTTCCACATTATATATCATAATCTTGTATCTCTGCTGGGAGATTCATTCTCCATGTCTCTCTGGCACTTCTACAAGTCTAGACATTCAGTCTTAAAAGCTAGAAACACTGTCTCCACGTGGGGCAGTGAAGGTATTTGTATGTGGTGATATTTCAGGTCAAGTCTTCTTGCTTCTTCTAGAGGAGGTCTGCTTATATTCCAGGGGAAAAAGTATAAAATGTTCCTTATGCTCAAAGCGTGGTCAGGTTTGTCAACAGTCTGGTAAGATCAGGGGTCCCTAAGCTGAGTATTCCTCAACTGTGAGTGTGCTAACTATGCATCCAGACATACTCTGCGTTGTTCCCGCCAGACTTGGAGAACAAAGGAATCTAACATGAACATGAAGTTCGTGTTCTCTTCTGTGCCACGAGCAATATTCTGTCTAACTCTATTTGAGCTCATTGTTTTCTTACCACTAATTTTTGTATATTAATATGTATGTGTATACACACATATATACATGTGTATGTATATCTTATACATATTTCAGAATTTAAAATATCTTACCAAGGTTATCAAAGACCCCCAAATATTAACAATTTAAAACAATAGTTTAAATGAGCATAGATTAAATCTCAAATTTTAATTGAACAAAAGAAAAATTATGCTTCACTGAAAGTATAATAACTCCAAATCCCATACACTTGAAATTATAAGAAGCAAGCATACCACTAAAACAACAAAACGTCTAAGCAACTATTAGAGAAAGAAAAGATTAGCAGTGGACCTTTTCCTTTTCCTTGGAGACTTACCAGGGAAAAATGTGGTCCAATAAAACTCCCTTAAAAACGTGTTATTGACAGATCTCACAATAAATAGAGTAATGATATTTAAAAGTGAAAGATTCCTTATCTATGGAATGTTTTTATTTGAATATACCTATTGTCTCTAGAACTCTTATGTTAAGTAAAAATGGGATTTATTGGTTTATGTGTTGACTCTTTGCAAAATATTATTAAATAATTCAATTACTAGAGTGTAAAATGGGAGAGGTTTCTTTATTTCCCTATTGTGTAAAATATCATTTGTCAACCTGGTATGTAAATGCTGGGCCACAGCATATACTAACATGGCAAGTGAGGAATGGGTAAGCTGAGTTGGCTGTTCTGACTTATTTCTATTTTTTCCTTTACTTTACAGATGCTTGTGCCCTCAAAATTATTAGTAACACATGATATTGGGTAAAATTTCTGTTTCTTATTAATCTGATTTATCTCAAATCAAAAACATGTTATTTTTAAGTGCAGAATATCTAAAACTAATAATTTTGAGAAAATCATACAAAACAACTCATAACAAAAGAGTACATGTTAGGTGCAAGAGCTCTTTGGCCACAGTGCCAAAGTTTCAATTCAATTCTTCCACTCAAAGATGCTATGACCTTGAGAAATATGGAAAAAGCAAAACATTATAGTATACAGAGTCCATGTAGAACACAGAAACCACACTAGGCATTTTAAGAGAGAGAATTGAATGTTAAGACTTCTTTACTGGGTTTTGCATAACTGAAAGAAATATTGAAAACTGAACATTATAACATAGAAATAGTCACTGCTGGAAATAAGTTATGATCTGGCTAAGAGAAAAACCAAAGTGTGACTTGTACTTATTAGAACTTAGAAATTTGGAAAAGGGTGCTGTGGTTGTAGAATCGAGACCCTTGAGGATGGCCAAAATTCAGAACACTGACAACAACAAATTCTGTAGAGGATATGGAGCAACAGGAACTCATATAACTTGCTGGTGGGAATGCACAAATGGTACAGCCAAAACAGTTCAGCAGTTTCTTATAAAACTATACATACTCTGAACATAAGATCCAGCAATCGTGCTCCTTGGTAATAACCCAAAGGAGTTGAAAACGTAGGTGCACACAAAAACCTGCACATGGATGTTTATAGCAGCTTTATTTTTAATTGCCCAAATTTGGAGGCAACCAAGATGCCCTTTCATAGGTTAATGGAGGATGTTGATAATGGGGAACGTTATGCATGTGTAGGGCAGGGGGTATATGGGAAATCTCTGTACCTCTTCCTCAATTTTGCCATGGACTTAAAAGGTCTCTTTAAAAAATTTTTCTTAATAAAAATAATAAATTTATTTAAGTCTTTCTAAAAGTGTTCCATATACATTATCTTACTCTAAAATATATATCTAAAATGAATAATTTTACTTGGTATATATTTATGCATTTAGTTAGTTTCTTGTCCTTATCTTTTTTTTTTTTATGTGATGCTGGTGGGTTTCTTTCTTATTTAGAAATGTACTTTTTTTGAAATGATCTTGTGGTTTTTCATTTATCAACTATTTTATTCAAAATTCTGGGTTATTTTTTTGGTTAATAAAATGAAAAATAGTGACTTTTTGATTCATTCTACTCTGTGGAGCATGTTATTAATTTAAAAAAATTGTACACATACAATGCTGAGTTTTCTGCAAAGCTCATAGGAAATTGTGCAAAATAGAATATATTTCTTTTTTTTTTCTTTCTGGTGCATATATATATATATATATATATATATATATATGCACATACATATATGTAAATAAGTAGCCTACATATTTTTGAAGGTAATTACTTTCGCAATCATTAAGGAAGGCAAAATAGTTTAATCATTTCTACACTCAGAAAATATTTTCTTAGAGATAATTATAGTATACAAGAGAGACCCAGTTGTGGTATCAACAAAAAAAGTTGTAGTAATAATCCAATATGTTTTCTAAAATGTAGATTAAAAGGACAGATATTGTTAAACTCACACAATTTTTATGGAAGTGTCATAGATACAAAAAAACAGTATTGCTATAGGTACAATAGATAATTTTTTAGCTTTAAAAGAATATAGGGCTTCCCTGGTGGCACAGTGGTTGAGAGTCTGCCTGCCAATGCAGGGGACACGGGTTCGTGCCCCGGTCTGGGAAGATCCCACGTGCCGCAGAGCGGCTGGGCCCGTGAGCCATGGCCGCTGAGCCTGCGCGTCCGGAGCCTGTGCTCCGCAACAGGAGAGGCCACAACAGTGACAGGCCCGCGTACCGCCAAAAACAAAAAAAAAATCATGGGGATATATGTGATTCACTTTGTTATACAGCAGAAATGAACATAACAATGTAAAGCAATTATACTCCAATAAAGATGTTAAAAAAAAGAATAGGAAAAAATTTAAAAAAATCATGCAATCTTCTACAAGGTTACAAACTAGAATATCTTAGAATTGCCCTTCACCCTGTGGAATACAATTCCTTAATCACATCCCGTCTTGTCTAGCAATAATCATCATTGTGACTTTTACTTTTTTCTACAGTTGTACAAATTATGTTATAATAGGCTATATAAAATATACACTTTGGTTTCACCTGCGTTTGAACTTCATTAAAATTAAACCAAGCTATATTTATTCTTTGTTGAACTTTATGATTGAGAGGTTTATTAAAGTCAATATGTGTAGTTGTAACTTTTAATATTCGTTATTTAAGTGTATCCTAGTATGTGACAATGGCACACATTACTCGTTTAATTTCTGTGAGTTTTTAGATTGTACCTGGCTAGGGGATAGAGCAGCAATGGCACCATAATATTTTGCTAAAAATTTTTTCAAAGTAATTCTACCAATATAACCCCTCCACCTCTGTTGTCCCATATCTTCAAAAAAACAAACAAATCTATGTACATGTAATGTTATTTCAGAGTTGTCATAGTTTTATTCCCATGTATAGTCACAAAGTTGATCAGTTTTCAAATGTTCACTAATCGTTTGAGTTTCCTATTTTGTGAAGTCCTTGTTAAAATCTTTTGCATATTCCTCTGTTGAAGTATATGTCTTCTTACCGATTTGTAACAGTCTTATACATGTGGTTAATATTACTTTAATTTAGTTTTGTTTTTTCAGTTGTTTTTGTCAGTTGTATGCATTGCAAATATATTTCCCACTTTGCATGTTGATTTACTTCCGTTCCTGAGAAAATTTATGAATAATAATTCATAAGATAAATATAGAAAATCTATTTATATTTCTGTCATTTCATTTCTTTTCAGTCTTAAATACTTTTTCCCTTTCTTGACATAATAAATATAATAGTTTCATATTACATTATGAAACTATTATATTTGTTATTTCACATATAGGTTTTTATTCAATTTGAAATTTATTTTTAGGTTTGGGGATAAAGTAAAAAGAAAAAAGTGTTTTATTTATTTTTTTAGTGTAGTTACACTGACATGCCAGTGTCACTTATTGAAAAGTTGGTCCTGTCCATATTCTTTGTAATGCCTTTTGTCCTCATGTTATCTCTCCTTATATCAGTGGGCCTGATCTATATTCTGTTTCATTAATTTGCATTTTATCTATGTTTTTAAATTATTCTTTTCCCTTTGAATTACCTTGGCACTTTTCTCAAAAATCATACTCCAACACAGAACAGACTAATAAAAAAAACTAAGAAAATGTTTTTCTAATCTTCAGGTGACCCTTTGCTATTCTTAGCTCTTTCTATTGCCAAATATATTTTAAAATCAGTTTCTCAATCCCAGAGCAATATTTCTATGTAATCCTTCTACAAGATAGTTGTACCAATTTATATCCCCATCAGCGGTGAATGAGAATTTGTGTTCCTCCACATCCTAAGCAAAATACAACCATCTGTGTAGGTGTAGGGGTATAACAATGAATGAAAGTGGTGAGAATGGACATCTAGTTTTGTTCCTGATTTTGGACCTTTAAATATAAATTTAATGGTATTTTTAAAAATATATCTATTATCCACAAGCATGCTGTCAATTTTCTATTTCTAGTTTGCTGAATGTTGTTAGCACTTCATTAGAAGTTATCTTTATTTTGTTTATTGCTTTTTCTACATCTATCCAAAAGATCTTATGTTTTTTACATCTGTAAGTATAAGAGGTTATATGAACTGCTTTTTAAACCTTAAAATATATTTATATACTAGGATAAACCCAAAGTGGGCATGATGTATTGCTGTCTATTACATATTGCCAGATTTAATTTGCTAATATTTTGCTTTATATTTATATATACTCATATATTTATGAATACCTGGGTTTGTGGTTTTCATTTCTTGTAATAGTTTTGTCTGATTTTGATATCAAGATTTTACTGGCTTCATATAATGAATTAGGATGAGTTACTTGTCTCTTGGTATAGTTACTTCTCTATTTCTAGTAGTATACTGTGTAGAATTAAAGAATTATACTGAACAACAGTGATATCTGCTGCGGAATTACCACATTTGGGAAATGTGAACATATAGGCAAGGAAATTTTATCAGAACATATGGGCAAGGAGATTTTGTCAAATTAATATATCTGTAGGGCTTCCCTGGTGGTGCAGTGGTTAAGAATCCGCCTGTCAATGCAGGGGACACGGGTTCAAGCCCTGGTCTGGGAAGATTCCACATGCCGTGGAGCAACTAAGCCCATGCGCCACAACTACTGAAGCCCATGCGCCTAAAGCCCGCGAGCCACAACTACTAAAGTCCATGCGCCTAAAGTCCATGCTCCGCAACAAGAGAAGCCACGACAATGAGAAGCCCACGCACCGCAACAAAGAGTAGGCCCTGCTCCCCGCAACTAGAGAAAGCCCGCGTGCAGCAACGAACACCCAAATGCAGCCAAAAATAAATAAATTTTAAAACCAAGTTAAAAAAAAAATATATATATATATCTGTAATCGTCCATAAAGTTGGAATTGGGCTCAGGAATCTCATACATATTTTATATCATTTAAGAGATCACTATTATTAGGCAGCCAGTCACAACAATCGTATCCAAATATCTTGGAGATACAATTTAACTCCTAATATTTATACAATTTTTCTTTCATTTTAAAATATAAGAATTATTTACTGTCTCTGTCTTTGTTGTTGTGTTGGGGTACTTTTCTTTCCATTTACAAATAATACAGATATATTGTAGTACTTTGTCTAAAAGTAAAACCTCACTCTGAAAGAAAAACTATAATAGTTAAAATATACATTATTAATTATTATAATTGATTGATTTCTAAAATGTGACAAAGGGCAAGACAGATTTATGGGAGATAAGAGAAATCAACTGCTAAATTGTACCAGCTAATTTTTTGTACTTAATTATCTGCAATATATTGAACAATTCTCTGGTTAAGGGAAATAACTAATTTGAGTTTATAAGTCATACTTTGAATGAACTTGGAAAAGGGCATGGGATAATTTTCAAATTAATGTAAAGAAATGCGTTATTGCATAATTCTTAAATGTATTCATACAATTGAAGTCATACTTTCAAAACAATTGAAATATACAGGTGTTTTTGATTATAGATAAATCTGTTGTCTATTTCTATAAACCCTACTCTGTTAAATAATCTGGCAATTAGAACAGCTACATGATGGTAAGAAACTGCTTTAAATGAATTGCCCTTATCAAATGACTGCTTAAGTTAACATATTAAATTGGGTCATTATTTTGATTCCATATAGGCAAAGATATCATTCAATTAATCAAAGTAGGCATTTGAGATATTTCCTTCCCTTTTAAACTCTCATTTTCAACTTCACTTCCTTTGAAACAAAGATAATTAGTATAATTTGGAAACCAACTTGTGTGTGTAATATACATACATTTGAATATAATGATACATTGAAAGTTCATTTGCATGTATAATAATTCAGAATAAGTTGGTTTTACTTCTTTCTAAAAAATTTATTATATCTCATCCCCTGGAAAATTTTACGCAGCTCTAGTCCATAACATTTTATGCAGTGAAAAATTTCCAGTCAACATAACAAAAATGATGAGGGTGGAAAGAATGAAGCAGTTTATCATGACGAAATCTTTCTGGAAAGACAACAGGATATAGATAATTTTATGTCATGAAAAAGGAAACAACATACCTAAGATGCACTTCTTTATACTGTGGAGCTAGGAATTATTTCTAAGAGCATCAATTACCATACAGTAATCCGGAGTGGAAGTACAGGGGTGGAAATAAGTCAGGCATAAGAAGAGATCAATAAATTTATATGCACTGACAAGCTGACCATTTAGGTTGAGGATACAAGTAGGGGATTGCCTGCAGTTAGGACTTTGTCTTTGAAATGACTGGCATCAGTCTGAAAAAACAATCAGAGGTTATTAATAGGCTTGAAACATTGTAGGTGCTAGAATGAATAAATGGATCCTTAACTAGGAAATTGACCTAAAAATGATTAACAAGAATTATGGAAATAAATCAGGTAGATCATATCCAGACTACTGTTGCCGGAACTGAGTAACTGACTGCAATGGCTTACATGTTTGTATATGTGAATCTGAATGCCTTAGATGTTAGGGAAATAGAGATGAAAATATAGATCTAAGAATTTGATAGGTAGAAAAGTGATGTCACAGTTGGTAGGTAAACTGTGTACAAACTGATGACTATCTTACATTTAGGAAGTAATATTGAGGAGAAATTCTTAAGGAGGAAATTATAGAGTTTGACTTGTTATCTATCTATGTGAATTTTAGAATGATATATATTTAAATGAATGCCCAGCACAAAAATGGTAGTCTTTGTTTGAATATAGTATTCACCACAAACAAGAAATGCTTCCTTCTGTTGGAGAGATGAGTTATAGGTAATTGCCCATTCTTAAGAAAAGTAATTCCAATTTGGGACTGTTAGATGGGATTGTGGTAGTGGTATTAACCAGTGTAGGTACATCCCTCATCATTTAAAAGAAGTATGAGGCTATCAGAAGAAAAAATAGGTCAGACAACACATTATTTGTGTTGTTTGTCATCATGAATTATAACAGGAAATTTTCACAATGAAATTGAATTGATTTCAACATTGCCTGTGATTTCAGTAACTACGCTTACTACCTAACTACATAATATTACCTGTAGATTGCCTCCTTTTTCTGGCATGAAACACAAGCTATATCAATTTAAATCATAATGTGGAGACAATTTGGTTTCAGAATTGGTTCTATTCAAAAGTGTTCAGAACATGCTCTTTTATTGCAAGACAAACTGCAATTAAAATTCTACACTGAAGCTCAGAGAGTCACTGAGGCCAAGTCGCTTTCTACCCTTTTTACAACAAGCTGTATGATAGGACTGTGTTTTGTACTCTGAACCGTAAGCCTTGCTTTTATTCCCGCTGTGATGGTTGTACTCCAATTACTGGGAAGTAAATGGATTCTGCACTATAATTGTATAACTTTGTGAAACTGGGACACCTGTAATACTTCAACTAAGGAAGAAATATGGAACTGATATTTCGAGGAGAAAAATAGGTCTTGGGATGGTAGGAAAGAATAAAGAATTGCCGACAAAACAATAAAACAAAAACAAAATGCAGCATCCTAATGGGTAAAGTGGTGGTTATTAGGACAGTAGTGCTTTCCACTATCTCCCTGCACTACTGTATAGAGTTGATTCTCACAAGGTCAGTAGCTTTCTGAAGTGTCGTAGAGGATCAGATACATTCAGTTAACAGAGAAGTTTAGTGTCGGAGAAACAACTAGATGAAAAATAAAACTCACGATAAGACAGGCCAAACCCTAAAGAGTAGAGATGTGGAGATTGCTTTGTATGAGGTGCAATCTGTATGAGAGAGAAGAGGGATAAATATTTGGAAATATTTTCATGAAGTACAAAATTATTACAGATCTATTCAATTTGACCATTACAAAGCCAGTGAAGTAGGAAGAACTTGTTTTTCTTACTATACAATCAGAGAGAGTTGAATTTTATTTGCTGTAAGTTTCATCGAGGTAAAGTGGTTCTCCAGCTCAAATACCACAGTTAATTACAGCACCATGCCTTCACTTAACAAATGCATCAGGGGTACCACCAGATCTGAAGGAAACAATAAAATTCCTGCCCTTAATGATTCAAGAATGTGGAAAACATTTCAAAGTTGATTCAACTCTCCCTCTTCCAAGATGTCAAAGATGTTAAAATTTTCTACAACCTAGGAGAAGGATCACAGGAAGAAGAGAGACTGCAGTGTTGGTACCATGGAGCATCTTATTTTTCCCACATAGACAAATTTAAAAATAGAAAAAATATATGTTTTAAAAGCACTCTTGTCTTAAAATTTGTCTCCACTTCAGAGATAATTATTCCAACTCTTACATTAACTCTATATAAATATGACAAATTCATTGATAAATGAATATGTATTGAGAAACATTACCAATAAAATAGAAAACATATTTTGATACATTGTCAAGAAGAAATGGATAATTGTTTTATAATTGTAATTTTTTGTTGATTCAAAAGTATTTAACCATACTGTAAAAATTCAGATTTCTTTTAAGCAATAGGCTACAAATGCTTATTTGGAAAATAGACACAGTTTAGTGTTAAATAAAACTATTTTGGGAATATGGAGAAAAACTCCCAGGGAATTAGAAGCACAAAGAAATGAGAGTTGGACTGCTTAAAAGAGTAATAATCCTGTGAACTGGGTAACATTTCAATAATTAGGTAAAAACATTACTTTGTGAACTAGACTTATCCCATAAAGAATGCCTCAAAATTGTCTAGCCCACACTCAGACTGAACACTGGAAATCTAAGTCACACCTTAATGTCTGCATTAACATAATTTTGCAATCCCACTGTCATTATTAGTATTTCTTTACTCTTCCAGAACTGTTCTGCCCCAGCAATGGTTCCATGGTTCATTAGGAACTTCCTGGAAAACCATCAACTTTTTAATGGAAAGTTTCAACAAACAATTTACACCCTAAGATTATTTGAATACTTTTCTCAAAATCCTTGCCTGGCTGTTTCCATCAATTCTGGACTGTTGGATGTGAGTCTTACCCAATCCTTATAAGTCCCCACATTTAAAGACTGTCTTAAGCCAAACTTACAATTCTTAATAAATTCTGACCTCCTCCCCCACACCACCCCGAAAGACACCTCCAAAGTTTTGTAAGGTGGTATTTTCCCTTAATCAATATCTCAGCTTCATCCTATCAACAGATTTAGGTGGTGATATTTTAGGAGCCAGATTTCCATACCATCCAGGAGGAAAGAAAAACTTAAATTATTTTCTCAATGCATTTTATTTTGCTCAAACAATATTTTGGAAGTCACAATCATTTCTTTTTATTTTTTATGATATATTAGAAATGTAATTTTCAAAATTACCTATTTGACTCTCATTCAAAATACAACGAAAACAAAAATAAAATGTAATAAATTAACCATTGTATAGTATATATATTTTTTCAAATATTCATTATTTATTTTATATTCATATATGTGTATACATACATACACAAGACAATGGCTTCTCTCAGAGAGCTGTCATTTCTTGTTTAAGGGAAAGATTTATAAATAAGTAGGTAGGTTATTAGTAGGTCATATGGTGAAAAATGATGTAAAAAAATATAAAGCAAGAGAAAAAAAAAGAATGGTTGGGGAGGGCTTGTTTTACACAGAGTGGTCTGGGAAGGCTTCTATAATAAAGTAGTGCAAACAAGCTGAATCAGAAGTGTAACTGGCCAATTCAAGGAGGCCAGCTCCCTGGCAATGGGTTCTGGGAAGACAGTTTCTTAAAGATGTTTTTTTCTCTAAGTGACCTGGGTAGCCACTGCAGGGTTTTGAAAAGAGCACAATTTAAGAGGTTTTAAAAAGTTCACCTTGGCCATTGCATGGAGAGCAAACTATAGAGAGAAAAAAAGGCAAAGGTGAGACAGCACAGTCTGGAGGTTATTACAATAATAATTAGATTGTAGCTTGAGCTAACATTTAGCCAGCTGAGAACACTTAGGAGGGGCTATTTGGGGGTTTGGAGACATGATTTTGGTTTAGAACTTGTTAGATTTGAGATAAATGCAGGTGGAGATGTTAAGAGGCATTTATATATTGGAGTTTGAATTTTAATGAAGACATCAATATACAGATTGGCTTTAAGCCCATACGATATTGTGAATCATTGTTAGAGAAAGTGTTGATAGAGAAGCAGTCCTGTATCACTCAAACTCTTACATGTGAAGAGACTAAGAGAAATCAGCAAAGGGGAAAGTAAACACTTGGAACATCCAGGTAAGTAAGAGAAGGAGTAAGAGACAATGGAGGGCAGGAGGAAGAAGAAAATATTCCTCTAAGGCAGGAGCATTGCATCTAGATCAAGTAAGATTAAGACTGAGTATTGGCCATTGGAAACAGCAACTTGGAGGTAAGGATTAGCCTTGGATAAAATTTGTTTTTGGGGAAAGCTGAATTTAACTGGATTGCACAGAAAACCATAGAGACATACTTATTTTAATTCAATTTACTGAAAAGAGAGTCAGGTGAATGAGAAAAGTTGCTGGAATTGTCCTGTCATAAACAAGGAGTAATGAGATCTCCTGCAATATCAACAAGTGGAATGACTGGTCTTAATCCATTCCTTATCAGACACAAGCAAAAGAACCCAGAATATAAACACAAGTGCAACTAGAATGGTAAATGCAGTGGCAAAAGCATGTGGATGGTCTCTTTTGTTTCTCTTTTCTCAAATAAGTAGAAATAAGCTGAAAGGGGTAATGAAAGAGGAGATATTCAAATTTAAGGAAAAGAGAGACGATATAAAAGAGTTGACTGGGAGAATGGAACAGTGAATATAATGAAGATAGAAAAGAGTTTCAGTAAGAGACCACTTACACTTAGCAGTAATTAATTTAAATATTCACACATTTTATCAAATGAAAAGATATTTTAAAAGATTAAAAACAAAGAAAGGAGAAAACACTGACATAGGTGAAAAATACATTTTTAAAAACATCAAAAATAATTTTAATTTTTATAAAAAATGTGTATTTTGAATGTAATTTTCAAATTTGAAATTTATATTATTTCACATCATCAATATGTTGTTATTGTTTTTATAGCATGCAATAGTCAAAACTATGTACACATTTTTGTCACAGCTAATAAAAATAGCACAGTCAATATGTTTACACTTTTGTCTTTATTCTAAAATATAACAAAGGAAAACATATGAGTTTGGAATTGTTGGTGTCTACTGGTAGCTGCCAGCTTATAGACATCATATTTATCCTGGGAACCAAAAATTTCACTGGAGCTTTGAATTTTGGGAAAAAATAATTGAAGTAATAAAACAACCATAAAACAGTAGATTTGGATTATAAATAAAATGTACATTTGTACTACTAATATACACTATTCTAAGATTGTCCATCTGTGTTACCTGTGCTGTAGCACAACTGCAAAAGGATTGAAAAAGTTATCCAAACAGGTAGCTATTCTATTTTAAGATTATACCCTAGAATTAATAAAGCGAGAAAAGTAAAATTATAATATATATATATATAAATAAATATATATGAAGGAGAGACAGAAGAATTATCTTTCATTATATCTAAACTTAAACTAAACCATACTTATATACAAAATAATTTGAAATTATGTTGGATACATTTTTCTTATTTTCAGCAAGGCATTTCTATCAAAGTCTTATGCCCTGCATATCACTGCATGCATGGATAATTCTAAGTAGCTTTATTAAGATGAGAATAATAATTCTTAATGAGAGTAACTCAAAACTGAGAAAATTTGGGTGGAGACTTTATAACTAGAAATTACAGGTAATTCTCTTGAGTTGTAAAGTCAGTAAATGTTAGCTGGGGTCTCTGATTCCAGGTAGAAAGTTAAAATCATCTGAATGTTTTTTTGTGGATTTACTGCAGAGATTTTTGAAGGAAGTATTTTCAGGAGGGTGTCCCCAAAAGAAACTACTGGCTTCTAATAAATTGATTCACCACTTAATTGAGACTTTTACTTCATTTTAAATTTACAGTCACCAAAGAACACAAATGTGTTGACTCTCGGTTTGGATAGAAAGGAAACCTAGGAAATAAGCCCATGTATTTGTGTCTGATCTACTGCAATATCAGTGCTAGAGAACTGAAAATATTCCTAAATCAAGAGTTGTGCAGGGAGAGAAATAGCATGCAGGTGTCCTGGACAGGAGGGCCATGATCAGTTATAGAACAGACAGTCTAGTGTCACTAGAAGGTATAGATCTACAGGAGCATGTATGAGGTGATAGAGAAGAGGAATTCTGGGCATAGAACTTTGAAAATCATGCTAAAGGAAAGGAAACAGTCTTTGCTGGAAGCACTAAAGATGATCATTTCAGCATTTTAAAGCAGACGGGTGATCAATTTATAGCAAACAGATTTGAGTAAGGACAGTACATGCTTGTAAACCAGTCAGGGGTTTTTTATGTTTAGGTCAGGTGACAGATAGTAGTAACTAGTAATAAGTTGGTACTAGTGAATAGTTTAGAAGGATATTTATAAGGTGGAAATACAAGGAATCAGTGATTAATTCAAATGGAGAATGAAAGAAAATAAAATGTCAAGAATTTTATCCTCATACAAATGTGATGACAGTAGTGAAAATATATATCAGAAATGTTATTTCTGTGCAATTAGAGACACATGTTTTTAATGAGAAACCTATAGATTTAATTTTAGATTAATAGCATTTTCAGTTATTGCTAAATAGTGTATAATGGATATAAATACATGGTTAAAACATAGGCTGCAGAACATGGCACCCAGGGAAACTCAATCCCTAGATCTAGAACCAACCAACCAATTTCCCATTTATTACTAAGGTCTTTGTCATCCCAAGAGTGAACTATCTAATAAATTCATGCTGCTATTGATCTAGACATACGTTATAATGTCCAATAACTAACACACACACACAAACCAAATGCTTTTGGTGAATCAGAACCCTTAGAAATAATTTTTATAAGCAAAAACAAAAAACAAACGTTCTTAAAATTCCTCAAAACTAGATAAGGAATGTTCCACTAGTTTAAAATATCACTTGAGGGTTATGTATAATCATTTTATTTTTATCATAATTAAAGTGTATGAGAATTGGAAAAATATTCAAACAACAGAATTTCACTACAGAATAGTAAAATGGACATTTCTGTCAGAAAGAGCAGACAGAAAGAGAACAGTATAAAACTCTGAGGGCTGCTGTCTGATCCTGCAGGTTCCAAATCACTTGTCTTAGGGTTACTTTAGTGGCTGTTAGTGACTTCAAGCCACTTCTAAAACTCTGTTTCCCATAAATAACTGAAATTTGTCCTTACTTTTTTGCAGTGGTGATGCCTCTATGTATTTAATTTCCTTAATTGTATATTACCTGTGTTAACAGTTGTATTGTAAAACTTGGTGGGCATTGGGAAAGTTTACGTATATATATACATATAAAGTTGGAAGGGATATATATATAACTTTGCAATTAACTTTGTTTTCTGCTTTAAAAATTTACAAATCAAAATGATTTGCTTTTATTTCACTTTTATAAAATCTGTAAAGGCTAAAAAAAAAATGGAGAGAAAGATAGAGTGATTTATTGAATGTGTGATGAAGTTTAGTAAACCTGCTCAGGAACTCCTTTAAGCATATGTGCTAAGTGGAAGATAGAATGTAAATCAGATAAGAATTCCAATGACCAGTCTTAGAGCTACCCTTTTCCAGCTACATTGTTACTCTCAAACTTACTTTTATTTCTGAGATAGCATCATTTTGACTCAAAATGCAGTACTGTGCATAAAACACTGCAGGGGCCAATGCCAATATAGACAATTTTGTAACATCCATGGAAGTATATGGAACAGGTGTTATTAGAATCTTGATCTAGAATGTTTTTCATAATTCTAAGTTAAGGTGAAAGGATGACTCATGACGTCATTTCTCACAGATCACTTTTATGATTTCCCCAAGGTCATTCAATATATCCAGAGTAACATTTTTCTTTTAGAAAGTCTGCGAACGTGTGGACACAGTGCTTTACAAATTGCTCCTCAAAGATGTCTTATATCAAAAAGAGTAGATTCCATTGTTAGGGAGCTAAGTTGAACAATGGCGAGTAGCTAGCAGTGTGGTTAAGTATACCTTTGGAAACAAAGAAAATACTGCAAAACACCTAGCCAAACAATCCATCAATACACACAATGCTGCACCGAAACCATAAATCCTACCACAGCACTGCTACACTTGCAGAGGGAATCAAACACTGAATATCACAGGAGCATATGCCAGGGTAGGACAACCTGTGTGGAGCATGTGGGCTTGCTGGTGTTTCCTTGCAAAATATTTTCACAGATTCATCTCCAAACCCTACAGAGGCAACTTTTAAAAGTAAAAACATTCTTGGATATAAAAAAAGCAAGGAGGCTGCCTGAATTCCCACACTACCTGTGTAACAAAGAGCAGTATAGCAGTCTCCTGCAGGATTCATGCTGAGTGTGAGTGTATTCCTTTGCTAGGGCTGCCATAAGAAAGTACTGCAGACCATATGGCTTAAACAACAGAAGTATTTTTGTCACAGTTCTGGAGGCTGTAAGTTCAAGATCAAGGTGATGGCAGGATTGGTTTCTTCTCATGCCTGTCTCCCTGACTTTTTGTTGGCTGTCCTCTCCCTATGTCTTCACATGGCCTGTCCCCAGATTTCCCCTTCTTATAAGGACACCAGTTAGATTGGATTAGGATCCACCCTAATGACATTCTTTCAACTTAATTACCTCTTTAAAGAGCCTCTTTCCAAATGTAGTCACTTTCTGAGGTACTGGGGGTTAGGACTTCAACCTATAAAACTAGGGTTGGCATAATTCAGCACACCACAATGAGCAAGAAAGGCACAGAGAAGGTGAGCTTCACAGTGCTGCTTTTAAATGCTTTAAATATAGGGTATGAATCATTTTTTCCCCTTTGGTTTAATTATGTTTGAACCAATTTTGAATCTAACATTTATCTTTCTCCAAAACATAATAAATACTCATTTTAGAAAATGTACAAAACTCAAAGGTGTTATAAGAGAGAAAAAATTCCATTTGTTTCTATCATGAAAACTTTTAAAATAGAAACAATTCACATAAGTATCAGGTTTTGTATATTACTTCCATTACTTTTGTATTTACCAGTGTACTGGAAACAGTTTCCCTTCTATTATCAGATTATTGAAATTTTAATGACTACATAATATTTTGAGTAGTAAGATGGTTAATTTTAATTGTATGTGTCAACCTGGCTAGATCATGGTGCCATGTTTGTCAAATCCCAGTAAAGATTTTGCGGTGAACATATGTTTTAAATGTGATTAACATTTATTTTAATTTAAAAAAAAATTTAAACATCATTAGTTGCTTTACAATGTTGTGTTACTTTCTGCTGTATAACAAAGTGAATCAGCTATATGTATACATATATCCCCATATACCCTCCCTCTTGCATCTCCCTCCCACCCTCCCTATCCCACCCCCCTAGATGGTCACAAAGCACCGAGCTGATCTCCCTGTGCTATGCGGCTGCTTCCCACTAGCTATCTATTTTACATTTGGTAGTGTATATATGTCCATGCCACTCTCTCACTTCGTCCCAGCTTACCCTTCCCCCTTCCCGTGTCCTTAAGTCCATTCTATATGTCTGTGTCTTTGTTCCTGTCCTGCCCTTAGGTTCCTCAGAACCTTTTTTTTTTTTTAAGATTTCATAAGTATGTATTACACACAGTATTTGTTTTACTTTTTCTGACTTACTTCACTCTGTATGACAGACTCTATGTCCATCTACTTCACTACAAATAACTCAGTTTTGTTTCTGTCTTTGGCTGAGTAATATTCCATGGTATATATGTGCCACATCTTCATCCATTTGTCTGTCAGTGGACACTTAGGTTGCTTCCATGTCCTGGCTATTGCAAATACAGCTGCAATGAACATTGTGGTATATGACTCTTTTTGAATTATGGTTTTCTCAGGGTATAGGCCCAGTAGTGGGATTGCTGGATTGTATGGTAGTTCTATTTTTAGTTTTTTAAGGAACCTCCATACTGTTCTCCATAGTGGCTGTATCAATTTACATTTCCACCAACAGTGCAAGAAGGTTCCCTTTTCTCCACACCCTCTCCAGCATTTATTGTTTGTAGATTTTTTGAAGATGGCCATTCTGAGTGGTGTGAGGTGATACCTTACTGTAGTTTTGATTTGCATTTCTCTAATGATTAGTGATGTTGATCATCCTTTCATGTGTTTGTTGGCAATCTGTATGTATTTTTTGGAGAAATGTTTATTTACATCTTCTGCCCATTTTTTGATTGGGTTGTTTGCTTTTTTGATATTGAGCTGCATGAGCTGTTTTTATATTTTGGAGATTAATCCCTTGTCAGTTGCTTCACTTGCAAGTATTTTCACCCATTCTGAGGATTGTCTTTTTGTCTTGCTTATGGTTGTCTTTGCTGTGCAAAAGCTTTTAAGTTTCATTAGGTCCCATTTGTTTATTTTTGGTTTTATTTCCCTTTCTCTAGGAGGTGGGTCAAAAAAGATCTTACTGTGATTTATGTCATAGAGTGTACTGCCTATGTTTTCCTCTAAGAGTTTTATAGTGTCTGGCCTTCATTTAGGTCTTTACTCCATTTTGAGTATATTTTTGTGTATGGTGTTAAGAATGTTCTAATTTCATTCTTTTACATGTAGCTGTCCAGTTTTCCCAGCACCAATTATTGAAGAGGCTATCTTTTCTTCATTGTATGTTCTTGCCTCCTTCATCAAAGATAAGGTGACCATATGTGTGTGGGTTTATCTCTGGGCTCTCTATCCTGTTCCGTTGATCTATATTTCTGTTTTTGTGCCAGTACCATATTGTCTTGATTACTATAGCTTTGTAGTATAGTCTGAAGTCAGGGAGCCTGATTCCTCCACCTCCGTTTTTCTTTCTCAAGATTGCTTTGGTATTTGGGGTCTTCTGTGTTTCCACACAAATTGTGAAATTTTTTATTCTAGCTCTGAGAAAAATGCCTTTGGTAGTTTGATAGGGATTGTATTGAATCTGTAGATTGCTTTCGGTAGTATAGTCACTTACACACTGTTGATTCTTCCAACCCAAGAACATGGTACATCTCTCCATCTGTTTGTATCATCATTAATTTCTTTCATCAGTGTCTTATAGTTTTCTGCATACAGGTTTTTTGTCTCCTTAGGTAGATTTATTCTTAGGTATTTTATTCTTTTTGTTTCACTGGTAAATGGGAGTGTTTTCTTAATTTCATTATCAGATTTTTCATCATTAGTGTATAGGAATGCCAAAGATTTCTGTGCATTAATTTTGTATCCTGCTACTTTACCAAATTCATTGATTAGCTCTAGTAGTTTTCTGGTAGCATCTTTAGGATTCTCTATGTATAGTATCATCTCATCTGCAACAGTGACAGCTTTACTTCTTCTTTTCCAATTTGGATTCCTTTTATTTCTTTTTCTTCTCTGATTGCTGTGGCTAAAACTTCCAAAACTATGTTGAATAATAGTGGTGAGAGTGGGCATCCTTGTCTTGTTCCTCATTTTAGAGGAAATGGTTGCAGTTTTTTACCATTAAGAATGACGTTGGCCGTGGGTTTGTTGTATATGGCCTTTATTATGTTGAGGTAAGTTCCCTCTATGCCTACTTTCTGGAGGGTTTTTATCATACATCGGTGTTGAATTTTGTCGAAAGCTTTTTCTGCACCTATTGAGATTATCATGTGGTTTTTATACTTCATTTTGTTAATGTGGTGTATCATGATTGATTTGCATATATTGAAGAATCCTTGCATTCCTGGGATAAACCTCAGTTGATCATGGTGTATGATCCTTTTAATGTGCTGTTGGATTCTCTTTGCTAGTATTTTGTTGAGGATATTTGCATCTATGTTCATGAGTGATTTTGGCCTGTAGTTTTCTTTTTTTGTGACATCTTTGTCTGGTTTTGGTATCAGGGTGATGGTGGCCTCATAGAATGAGTTTGGGAGTGCTGCACCCTCTGCTACTTTTTGGAAGAGTTTAAAAATGATAGGTGTTAACTCTTTTCTAAATGTTTGATAGAATTTGTTTGTGATGCCATGTGGTCCTGGGCTTTTGTTTATTGGAAGATTTTTAATCACAGTTTCAATTTCAGTGCTTGTGATTGGTCTGTTTATATTTTCTATTTTTTCCTGGCTCAGTCTCAGAAGGTCATGCTTTTCTAACAATATGTCCATTTCTTCCAGGTTGTCCATTTTATTGGCTGATAGTTGCATGTAGTAACCCCTCATGATTCTTTGCATTTTTGCAGTGTTCTGCTTTTTCATTTCTAATCTGTTGATTTGAGTCTTCTCCTTTTTTATCTTGATGAGTCTGGCTAGTGGTTTATCAATTTTGTTTATCTTCTCAAAGAACCAGCTTTTAGTTTTATTGATTTTTGCTATTGTTTCCTTCATTTCTTTTCCATTTATTTCTGATCTGATCTTTATGATTTCTTTCCTTCTGCTAACTTTGGGGGTTTTTTGTTGTTCTTTCTCTAATTGCTCTAGGTGTAAGGTTAGGTTTTTTATTTGAGATTTTTCTTGTTCTTGAGGTAGGATTGTATTGCTATAAACTTCCCGTTTAGAACTGCTTTTGCTGCATCCCATGGATTTTGGGTCGTTGTGATATTATTGTCATTTGCTTCTAGGTATTTTTTTTTTTCCCCTTTGATTTCTTCAGTGTTCTCTTGGTTATCTAGTAGTGTATTATTTGGCCTCCATGTGTTTGTATTTTTTACAGCTTTTTTCCTGCAATTCATATCTAGTCTCATAGCGTTGTGATTGGAAAAGATATTTGACATAATTTCCATTTTCTGAAATTTACCAATGCTTGATTTGTGACCCAAGATATGATCTATCCTGGAGAATGTTCCATGAGCAATTGAGAAGAAAGTGTATTTTGTTGTTTTTGGATGGAAGGTCCTATAAATATTAAGTAAGTCCATCTTGTTTAATGTATCATTTAAAGTTTGTGTTTCCTTATTTATTTTCATTTTGGATGATCTGTCCATTGGTGAAAGTGGGGTGTTAAAGTCCCCTACTATGATTGTGTTACTGTCGGTTTCCCCTTTTATGGCTTTTAGCACATGCCCTATGTATTGAGGTGCTCCTATGTTGGGTGAATAAATATTTACCATTGTTATATCTTCTTCTTGGATTGATCCCTTGATCATTATGTAGTGTCCTTCGTTGTCTCTTGTAATAGTCTTTATATAAAGTCTCTTTTGTTTGATATGAGAATTGTTACTCCAGCTTTCTTTTGATTTCCTTTGCTTGGAATATCTTTTTCAATCCCCTCACTTTCAGTCTGTGTGTGTATCCCTGGGTCTGAAGTGGGTCTCTTGTAGACAACATATATAATGGTTTTGTTTTTATATCCATTCAGCCAGTCTATGTCTTTTGGTTGGAGCATTTAATCCATTTACATTTAAGGTAATTATTGATATGTATGTTACCATTATCATTTTCTTAGTTGTTTTGGGTTTGTTTTTGTAGGTCTTTTCCTTCTCTTGTGTTTCTTGCCTAGAGAAGTTCCTTTAGCACTTGTTGTAAAGCTGGTTTGGTGGTGCTGAACTCTCGCAGCTTTTGCTTGTATGTAAAGCTTTTAATTTCTCCATCAAATCTGAATGAGATCCTTGCTGGATAGAGTAATCTTGGTTGTAGGTTTTTCCCTTTCATCACTTTAAATATGTCCTGCCACTCCCTTCTGGCTCACAGAATTTCTGCTGAAAGATCAGCTGTTAACCTTATGGGGATTCCCTTTTATGTTATTTGTTGTTTTTCCTTTGCTGCTTTTAATATCTTTTCTTTGTATTTAATTTTTGATAGTTTGATTAGTATGTGTCTTGGCGTGTTTCTCTTTGGATTTATCCTGTATGGGACTCTCTGCCTTTCCTGGATTTGATTAACTATTTCCTTTCCCATATTAGGGAAGTTTTCAACTATAATGTCTTCAAATATTTTCTCAGTACCTTTCTTTTTCTCTTCTTCTTCTGGCACCCCTGTAATTCAAATGTTGGTGCTTTTAATGTTGTTCCAGAGGTCTCTGAGACTGTGTCCACTTTTTTCATTCATTTTTTTTTATTCTGCTCTGCAGTAGTTATTTCTACTATTTCATCTTCCAGGTCACTTACCCCTTCTTCTGCTCCAGTTATTCTGCTATTGATTCCTTCTTGAGAATTTTTAGTTTCATTTATTGTGTTGTTCATCATTGTTTGTTTGCTCTTTCAGAGTAGACTGCCTATTTCCTCTCATTTGTTTGGTCTAGTGGGTTTTTACCTTATTCCTTCATCTGTTGTGTATTTCTCTATCTTCTCATTTTACTTAACTTACTGTGTTTGGAGTCTCCTTTTCACAGGCTGCAGGTTTGTAGTTCCCATTTTCTTTGGTGTCCGCCCCAGTGGATAAGGTTGGTTCAGTGGGTTGTGTAGGCTTCCTGATGGAGGGGACTGGTGCCTGTGTTCTGATGGTTGGGGCTGGACCTTGTCTTTCTGGTGATCTAGACCATGTCTGGTCGTGTGTTTTGGGGCTCTGTGGCCTTATTATGATTTTAGGCAGCCTCTCTGCTAATGGGTGAGGTTGTGTCCCTGTCCTGCTAGTTATTTAGCATGGGGAAACCAGCACAGGAGCTTGCTGGCTGTTGGGTGGAGCTGGGTCTTAGCGTTGAGACAGAGATCTCTGGGAGAGCGCTCACTGATTGATATCACATGGGGTCAGGAGGTCTCTGGTTGTCCAATGTCCTGAACTCAGCTCTCCCACCTCAGACTCAGGCCTGACACCTGGCCAGAACACCAAGAACTTATCTGCCACATGGCCAGGTATGTGGGGGAGTTTCTTGCCTTTTGGGAAGTCTGAAGTCTTCTGCCACCATTCAGTAGGTGATCTGTAGGAGTTGTTTCACATGTAGATATATTTTTGATATATTTGTCAGGAGGAAGTTTATCTCCGCATCTTACTCCTTCACTATCATGAAGGTTCCCCTGTGATTATCATTTAAATCAATAGGCTTTAAGTAAAGAAGATTTGCCTCCATGATGTGAGTGGGCATCATTTAATCAGCTAAAGGTCTTAGAGAAGAGACTGAGGCTCCCCTAGGAAGAACTTGTGCCACCAAACAGCCCTTTGACTCAAGATGTTAACGTTAAGTTTTCGTTGGTTCTCCAGTGTACTGGTCTGCGTTGTAGATTTTGGACTTGCCAGCCCCACAACAGTGTAAGCCAATTGCTTAAAATCTCTCTCTCATACACACATGTCCTACACTTCCTACTGGTTCTGTTTCTCTGGAGAACCTATTGACCTTGACTTTACATTGTTCTTTTTGCTGTTTGAATTTAAGCTTTCCCCCTAATTTCTATGTAAAGATGTGATGATGAACATCAGTGTCCACAGAACTGGCGGGGTTTTCTTCCTAGATCTTCCCACACAGCTCTTAAACATAGCCTGCAATGTCAATGAAACCACACTCTATTTCCACTTCATATTTTCAGGCCATCAAATCTCCTTAGCCCTAAATCTTTGTCATTTTGTTGATGCCTTTATTAACCATTTTCTCTGCATGTTTATCCTCAAATTGCTATCTTTCTCTTTTTTGATGTATCCTAGAAATATCCCTATCCTTCTCTGTTTCTCTGGAATTCTCCAAACCAAAATCAATAGTAAAAACACTTTCTTTCCTAGTTTCATTAAAAACTGTTCTCTCTACCTCCTGGTGTCAACTGAAACTCAGCTCTCTAATACTGCTACAGTCCCCAAGCTCTTTAAATGGAAACCACATATTTCCACAGATTCTAGAGGTAATTTTGGGTTTCATCTCAGTGTTCAATGACATTTCTAAATCAAAGGTTCCTGAATTGAACACGTATGTAAAAGAAAAAAAATAGTCCCTGTAGACATTGACTAATGCCAGTGTCTAATCCTACTAATTTCCAACATGAGTAATTATAATTTGTCATTCTCCATATTTAATTGAAAATGTTGGTACACATCTCATAGTGTTCATTTCCATCCCAAGTGACATTAAAATCAATTCTTCTTTGATATCACTTCTATTCTTTCCTTTCCTTTCCTTTCCTTTCTTTCCCTTTCATTTCCTTTCCTGCAGAGAACTCTTCCCTATGGGAAGTGATTGCATTTGGCCTGATGGAGCTAATTTGACCCCAAATGGTACATGACTAATTAAGTGCCAATTGCAATTTCCAACACTCTATGTAAAATAATCTTATAATCTTATAATAATCTTATGATCTAAGCCTAGATAATTAGATCTCTCCTTGGAATTATGTTCTTCAGATATTGGAGACTTTTTTTCAGTTAGGATAAATAGGATGTTACAATGTAATTCCAATCCCGTAGTGATTATTCTATATCCTATAGAGAAGAATTATGATAGTGGTGCTAAGCAGAGCAATCAGGACTCAGAAATAGAGAGAGGGAAAGAACACTAAAACTCATGTAAAGTTCCTGATACCAGTAGCACCAATACTCAGATCACTGTTTTAGTTTCCAACTGCATAAAGCAATACATCTCAGTG
This sequence comes from Stenella coeruleoalba, assembly GCF_951394435.1. Lineage (NCBI taxonomy): Eukaryota > Metazoa > Chordata > Mammalia > Artiodactyla > Delphinidae > Stenella > Stenella coeruleoalba. The sequence continues at coordinate 135,724,165 of NC_137169.1, forward strand.
TTGAATGCTAGTTTGAATTGAGTTTTTCTTGTTAGAAATTTTTACTGATGATCATTATATAAAATAAAATGTTGAAATCTTTTATATACAGCTCAATAAATTTTTGCCTATGTAAAACCACCTAGATTAATACAGTTTCATATCATCTAGATCTAGTCAAACAACCCCCCCAAACACACACAGAGGTAACATGATTCTAACTTTCATTGCCACAGATGAACTGTCAAACTCCATAGAATAGGAAATTTATAATATATATTCTTTTATGTTTGACTTTTTATGATGTTTTTCAAATTCATTTCTGCTGTTGAATATTCCAGTAATATGTTCTCTTTCATTGATAAGTATTTTTCTTTTACATGAATGTACCACAACTAGTTCTCCATGATCCTGTTGATTGTTATTTTACTAATATGTGAAATAAGCCTGCTATGAACATTCTTGTACAAGTCTTTTTTGTGGCATATGAATTTATGTTTGTAAAAATAAATTTCTAGGCCATAGATGGTCATATGTTTAATGGTTTTAGAAACTGACACAACTTTTCCAAAATACTGGCACCTGTCATTATGATTTAAATAAATCTACCAAGTATAGATATTAGTGGAGCATTGTGAGTGATGTATATTAAAAACATGAAACCAGCTCATCTGTAAATATACATTCATCCAACACTGAGCACCAAAATATATAAAGGTAATATAGACAAATTTGAAGGGAGAAATTGACAGAAATACAGTAATAGTAAGAGACTTTACTACTTCACAGTCAATAATTGATAGGACATGCAAATATGGTTAATAGATCTTTGACAAGAGAATACAAGTGGGTAAAGCATGTTTTTTTAACAAATAGTACTGGGATAATCAGATATCCACATACAAAAGAATGAATTTATACCTTTATCATAACCATACACAAAAATCAACTCAAAATGGATCAAAGACAAATATAAGACCTGAAAGTGTAAAACTACTAGGAGAAAACTTAGAGAAACAGCTTCCTGACATTGGTATTAGCAATGGATTTTTTTATTATGACACCAAAAACAAAAATAGATGAGTAGGGCTACACCAAAATTAAAACCTTCTTAACAGCAAAGAAAATAATCAACAGTGTGAAAAAACAATCTATGGGATGGGAGAAAATAATTTCAAACCATATATCTGATGATAGGTTAATATCCAAAACATAGGCAAACTCATATAACTCAGTAGCAGAAAAGCAAATAACCTGATTAAAAACTGGCAAAAAGCCTGAAAAATATTTCTCAAAAAAAGACATACAAATGGCCAACACATATATGAAAAGGTTACTAATCATCAGGAAAATGCAAATCAAAATGACAATGAGCTATCACCTCGCACCTACCAGGATAACTATTATCAAAAATACGAAAGATAGCAAGTGTTGGAGAGGATGTAGAGAAAAAAGAACACTTGCCTTGTATATTGTTGGTGGGAATATAATTTGGTGCAGGCATTGGAGGTGTCTCAAAAAATTAAAAATAGAACTACCATATGATCCAGTAATCCCACTGCTAAGTTGTATCCAAAGGAATTAAAGTCATGATCTCTAAGAGACATCTGCACTCCCATGTTCACTGCAGCATTATTCACAATAGCCAAGACATGAAAACAACCAAAATGTCTGATGATAGATGAAGGTATAAAGAAAATGCACTATATAACGGCATATAGTTTATTTTATTATAAAGAGGAAGATCTTGCCATTTGTGGTAACACTGGTGAACCTAGAGGATATTATTTTAAGTGAAATAAGCCAAACATGAAAAAGACAAATAGTTAATGATCTCACTTATATATGGAATCTAAAATAATCTTACAGAAAAAGAGTAGAATGGTGGTTACCAAGGGCCAGGGGGATGGACAAATGTGGAGATTTGCTCAAAGGTTATAATGTTTCAGTTATAAATGTGAATAATTTCTGGAGATGTAATTTACAGCAGAGTGACTATAGTTAACAACCCTGTACCTTGTATTTGTAATTTGCTAAGAGGGTAGATCTTAAGTGTCCTCACCACAAAGAAAAAAAGAAAAAAGAGAATGATACCTGTGAGTTATACATAAGTTAATTAGCTTGATTGTGGTGGTCATTTCACAATGTGTGTGAGTGTGTGTGTGTGTGTGTATATATATACACACATATATATATGAAAACATCAATTTTGGACACATTATACATGTAATATTTTTTGTCTATTTAACCTCTTTAAAGCTGAAAAACAGTAACATTTCTTAATATTAAAATGAAAAATAGTGCATGTGAATTAATCATAAATAAATAAGACCAAAATCAGTTTGCAAGTAGAATGTTGTCTTATTGTTCTTAAACATCTTGATATCTAGCACAGTGCTTGTACATAGCAAGATGTTCACAAGTCATTGTACAATAAAATTGAGTAAATAGATTTTACTAAGGTTAGTATCATACTTTTGGATGTGTACCTCATGATTCATGTTCTAATACTTTAAATTTTAAGTGATTCCTTAAAATCCAAATTTTCTTTAGTTAAATAAGTTTATTGTGCATGTTTATATTTCCTGCTACTTTTGAATACTCATAGGGTGTGTGTTCTAATATGTAAGAAGATGTAACATTAAACTATGTTTCTCAACTAGAGATAATCTTACCTTATAGTGGATATTTACAATATCTAGATACATTTTTAGTTGTCACAACTGGAGGATTGCTACTGACATCAAATTGGTTAAATCAGCCATGCTACTAAACATCCTACAATGAACAGGGCAACTTCTCAAAACCAAAACCAAAAACAAAACACCTTATCTTGACCTAAGTGTCAATAATGCAGAGGTTGAAAAATCCAGTATTAAAAGTATTTCCCAATTTGAAACATAAATCTAAATGGACATGCTTTTTATTATGATGCCTACTGTCTGCAATTTCCTTTTCATGAAAACTTCTCTTGGTGTGAAGCATTTTAAGTTGCTCAAACTATGTGTAAAGTAGCAGCTCACTTGTGAGAATAATCTACACTGTTAATTGGATTTCTTTGACCAGCCTGTATTTTAATCATATGAACATTTAATAACTGATTCAAAGGTGTCATGGAAAGGTGCTTCTAATTGCAGGTGACAAATCAGAAATAGTTTTATGTGCTATTTTTCTCCCATGTTGATATATTTTTATCTTGGATCATTACTTTCCACAACCAAAACACATCTTGGCTTTTTCATGCATCCCTAATGAAGACAATTAAAACACTTGATATACATTATATGGATGGGATCTCTTTTTAATTGTTCATTGTTTGCTTTCATAGTGATCAGCTATATTAAATGAACCTTGACATTAAAGAGCAGCTTGATGTTCTGTTTTTAATTTATCATTTCAGGTGATACTGACTGCTATTAAGGGTTTAGTCGAGGAGCTGAAAGACTGGTGATATTTAACACAAGTATTATAAATAACAAAATATTTCAAGTAGATGCAGAGAAAATTTTCAAAATTAAAAGAGATTTCTTTGGTCTCAGAAAACATGACAATAAATCCAGTAAGAATTGTAAAATTTTATTCCTCTAAAAGGAATTTATTCTAATACCTTTAAGATTTTATGTTTCCCAAACAATGCAAGATGCTGAAACGCCTCCATGAAATAATCATTTAACATAAATCAACTGAGCATAAGAAAAGAAACAGGACAAGCAAAATAATAAGGGGCAACTGACACTGACCTGGATGTTGACAATTATTAAGGAGCAATGGGGAACATGGCAAAAAAAAAAAGAGCATGACAATCTAAAGCAGGGTGTCCATTGCTGCTATTTGCTGACATATCTGATTTTTCAAGGAAAGTTAGTCTTCTGGATATCTACTTATAATCTATTGGTTTTACATGTTGACCATTAATCATCCTGAAAACACTCTGTGAATCAAGATTGTAAGGTCAAACAAAACACATCTGCTATCTACATATAGTCAATAGATTACTATTTGTCTTTTTTCCTTTTGTTTTAATACACAGCATTATCACATTCCACTGGCAAAGAGCCCAGAGGATAATAAAAAATTATATGAATGGAGGAGAAAGAATTTTGAGAAAAAAATACAATCTACCAAAGTCCTGTAAGAAAGGACACATTCAGCAGATTTCAGAGGTTTCTAGGAGTAAACGCCCTGGTCTCTTTACATGTTCTTCTCTAGAGCACATAGGACATTCTCAAGAATAGATCATAAATTGGGACACAAAAAAAGTCTTAAAAATTTTAAGAAAATTGAAATCATATCAAGTAACTTTTCTGGCTACGACATTATAAAGTTAGAAAGCAATAAAAAAGAGAAAATTGGAAACCACAAATATGTGGAAATTAAACAACACATTTTTGAACGCACAATGGATCACAAAAGAAGCCAAAAGGAAAATCTTGAGACAAACAAAAATGGAAATACAACATATGGAAACATGGGATGCAGCAAAAGCAGTACAAAGAGGGAAGTTTATAGAGATAAATGCATACATTAAGAGAAAAAGAAAAAAGAAGCTCTCAAAAAATCTAACTTTATAACTTAAGGAACTAGAATAAGAACAAATTGAGTTCATAGTTAGCAGACTAAAGAAAAATTTAAAAATAAGTAGAAATAAGTTAAATAGAAATTTAAAAGTATAGAAAAGAACAACACAACTAAAATTTGTTTTTAATATATAAGCAAAATTTACAATCTTTTACCTAGACTAAGTAAAAAAGAGGGAGAATAATTTAAATAAAAGTATATGTAAAAGAAGAAACATTATAATGATACCACAGAAATATAAAGGGTCAAAAAATACTACTGTGAACAAGTATAAGCCAAAAAGTTGAATAACAGAAAAATAGATACATTCCTAGAAACATACAACCTACCAAGACTGAATCTTCAAGAAACAGAAAATCTGAACATACAGATAATGAGTAAGGAGACTGAAATAGTAATTAAAAGTCTCCCAATGAAGAAAAGTATTATTTAGTTCAATATCATGTGAAAATACCTATCATAACCTTTAAAAATAGATGTGAAACACACAAATTCACAGTAGCATATAGGAAAAAAGTAAGATAAAACATCAGTCCAATCAAAGGCAAAACACAAAGAAAAAAACATAGAAAAAGAGAATCAAATAGAAAATGCCAAAGAAATCAACACAGATATATCAGATATGACAAAATACGAATTGACTAAACAACTGTCTAGTTAAAATGCAGACTCTCCTTTTAGACTGAAATATTTACAAAATCCAGATACATATTGTTTAAAAGTAATGGACTTAAAAGAACAAAGAAAGGAAGAAACACATTTCTTAATGACTCATGAGAAAGAAAGAAATCATAATGGTATTTAGAAAATCTTTAGAAAGAGAAAATTACCAAAACATTACATATTGGAATTCATTGAGATAGAGGAATACTGAAAGTTACATACATATTTAAAAAAATTTTTTAACGGCTCATGTTAAGAAAAATTCAGGAACAAAAACTGATCTAAAGATTGGTCTTAATAAGTTAAATTCTGAACAGAATTACTCCCAAAGATTATAGAATGAAGAAGAAAATAAAAGGAAAAAATGAGACAAAATTTGGAATAAAATAGAGGATCTTGCAAAGAAAAATGGAATATGAATAGAGAGATCTCTACCTTAATATCTTAAAATATTCAGGATATTAAGGTTGCTTTAAAATTTTAAAATTCAGTGATTGACACCTTAAATTACTTTAAGCAAACCCATAAGATTTTTTAATAGATGCATATAAAAATCTTTAAATATATTTCAGCTTCTATTTAAGATGAAATTTATAAAACTTTTGAATAACATTAAATAAGTCCTAAGTAAATCAGGCAACACTCTCATATTACCACATTTAAAAATTATTTATTGTTGATCTTGATAGTAAATGAATTTCCAATCAAAATGCCCAAAGGCTTTGCATTTGGAAAAGCTGACTCCAAAATTCATATGTATTAACATAGTGAAGACAAGACAAGACATTTCTGAAAATTAAAAATATGATTAAGGCTTTATCCTACCAGGCAGTACTGCCCATTTGAGCTATGTTTAGAGAAAATTCATTTTGGCTGGGCCCCTTCTATATATAAAATTTGAATCACCCCTACTTAGCATGTCAGTATTTTGGTGTCTTAATCTCATGCAATCTAGGGAAGAGCTAAGCCATCAGTACTGACCCACTGACTAGGCCACCTTCTTGGAAATGGGGTTGGTCACAATACTCTGGGGTGACATCATATTTGCAAACACTGGAACTCCTGTGGGCATTTGGTTGGGATGTGGGAAAATGGCTTAGAATGTGCCCTGAACGAGGGGAATTGGGATGGAACCCCGCTCCACCCAGTCACTAGGAACCCCGCCAAGACAGTAATAGAAACTCCACCAAGATGGTACTGCTGCCTTGATGGGTCTAATCATGGAGGAGACTTAAATGTTAAGAGTGTGTCAGTGCCTCTTGAGGCAGGACACAGCACAACTTCATGGAGTCTTTGTTCCTTCTAGTGGGGGCCTTAGTAAGAGAATACATTTGAGGTAGTGTTCATGAAAGTAACTGGTGGACTCAAAGTGTTTTTGGTGCCATCAGTAGATTACTTTTAGGAAAAGAACAGGAAAAACGTCTTTAAAGTCCTGATTTATATTCATCACTTAATTATTTGATTGATTACCACATTATAAAATATTTTACTTTTGAAGCTTCTAGTTCTCCTAAGATAGGTGAACTTTTGCTATACCAGGGCTCCAGCAATGAACAGCTAAAAAAGATGGAACACACACAACATAAACATATACAAAAGCACACATATATTTGTGTGTCAGGAAAATAGAACTTATAGGGCCAATATCCCAGTGAGGGGTGAATTTCAGAGAACATAATCTGGCATTCTGTTGCTGTTATTTTCTCTTAGGAATTTGCCAATTCTCAGCTTCAGGTGAGAGGTCAAGAATCTGGAGAGGCCACTGCAGAATTTCTGTTGTAAGAGGCAAGATGGTCAGAAGGATACACTACTGAATTTTTTATTTTCCATCTCTTTCCCTGAAACTACAAATTCATTACAAATAGCCAGCCTTCCAGGTATTCATAGGTGGCAGTCCTTGTATAACATCAATCTCTATCTTTTTTAGCCTCTATTAGAATTTCTATTATCATAGTGCACAATTTACCCATTAAGTCAATGTTGCATATTTTTAAAAAATATCACAATAATTTACTTTCTGTTCCAATTCAGGTACTAGAATATGCAAAAGTATGTGGTGGTACAAAAAGTGCTTAAATATCAACAGAGATTTATATTACACTCATGCAAATTCTGATGACTCTCCATGGCATGAATGACTCATGTGATGACTCAATCGATCAGGACTGCTTGGATTTTTTGGGGTACTTTGTCATCTCAGTGTCAATCTCCCATGGTCAATACACCAGAAATGAAGCAAATTATAATTTCAAGTATAGTCCCCTAGATGCTTCTCCATGGATGAAACAGAATTATTTCTAATTTTCCTATTGGTTATAACTATTCCCATAGAAAAATGTATCTACAAAAATGCTAAGATATATGGAGTAATTGAATACTCAATTACAAATAAATATCTTCCCACAATAAAATATGAGTTTTAATAGTGATTTTTATCATTAGTTATACTACTACTGAGACCTCATTTACTAATTTTGATTTCTTTGTTTTCTATCCTTTTGTTCCTTGAGTATATTACCAAGTTCATTGCTTGGATCATCTCTTTGTCTATTTTCATTGCCTGAATAATGAAAACAATCTTAGTGAAACCAGAATTAGAAGTGACATGATGGCATGACTAAAATTATTAGAATCATTGCCTGCCCTGGATCCTACCCCTACTACAACCACCACGAGCCTTTCATGGGGCTATTGTGTGAAAACATAATTAAATTGCTATTATGTAAATAACTCTATTTTGTGGTATCTTTGTTATAGCAGCATAGCCTTTCACCTAGATAATGTATAAAATATTAGTGGAATTTTGAAATTGGAGAGTTGCTCAAACAAAACCTAAAATATATGTCAAAAACTTGCTATCTGGGCATCGGACAACAAGGAAAAAATGAATGCAGACTTGACGACTTATGATCTTTGTTATACCATTGAAAAAAGTTGACGTAACTGCCACCTGTGATAACTTGTAAAGCAGACTTCATGCCTATGGAGACCATAACTCTACAGAAAGGGGTCAGAATGAAAATTTGCAGGCATAATTGGAAAGAAATAGAGTTTGCTAAAAAAAGAAAAAAAATGTTCTCCCTGCAACATGAATTAACAATTTTGTGAGAATACAGAATTTGAAAATTCAGTATCAGAAAGAAACAATTGTTTGTCTACTGCTAAAAGCAGGAGATTTGTCTACAACCGGAAGTAGGAGGTATGTCGCCCAGAATCTTTTGAAATGCATTGTATTATTTTTATTTAAGTACACGATGGTTGCCAGCCCAGCTGCGTGTATCAAAGTAAGAGTGTTCAGATGGCATAGAATTAATTACCATTGAATTGATGATGACAGAGAAAGTTGAGCAGAACATAGGCAACATTAATAATAGGAGGAAATTTCATAAGTTTGAGAACTATGACCAGAAAAGTCTTTCGGATATGGTAACTTTGACATAGAGCTGATTGAAAGCAAGAAAATATTACTAATTCTAAAGTTATGCTAATTAGTCAGCCAGCTAGAGAACTCATTGACCAGTGTTACTTTCAGATAGCTATGGTTATGTGTCTAAGTTTGCAGCAATAGGATATAAGTGAAAATCATAATTATGTGACTGGATCTTGGCCTTAACACGGTAGACATGTGATCCTCTAACCTTTTCCTCTTTCTGTTGTGCAGATGCTGTGGTAACCCAAGCTATTCACGCAGATGACAGCAATCCTCTTGGACATGGTGGCAGAGATATAAAAAGGAAGAAATAACACTCACTGAATGATCTCATGAATTGAAAGTGACTACCTGCATTAACCATTGCACCTCATCAGATTTTTATGTGAAAAAAATGTTTTTCTATTTTGTTTGAGTCACAGTATTTTATCTCTTTTTAGTTTTCTGAGCCAGAGTATTCTATGTCTCTTTTTAAAGCAGCTTAAACTAATTAATATAATTCTTAGTTACATTAAAAAATTGTTTTCTAGAAAGTTTGTATCAACTTTCACGTCCACTCTGTGTGACAGTTCTAATCCTAAACCCATTTTTTCCCCCTCAAATCTGTCTTTTAAAAACTTTGCCAATTGCTTAGGCAAAAAGGAGCACAGTTACCATTTTTTGTTGATAGTGAGGTTAAATATTTTGTCTATGAGTTTTGTGAAATTTGAAATTTTTCATTTGTATTTTGTGCCCTTTTCTCACTTTCTGTTTCTAAAGGTTCTATAATTATTTTATACCCAGTTGGTAAGATTTCTTTTAGTTTATCATATATATTTTAATGAAAAGCCTTTTTTAAAATTTTGTTATGGTTTTCAATACTTATGTTTTTCTCCGACAATTAATTTATGAGTTTTTAGCTGCAGGGTAGTTTTGTTTTTTTTCCTAATCATACCCATACTTTCTCTTTATTTTCTTTCTTTGTATATACACTTGGAAGACCTTCTCATGTGATAGCAGATTGAACTCAAATATTCAAGAACCAGTGCTAAGCCATTGTATCATTACAGCAGAAAGAGACAAATTAATTTAACTTAAACATTCATAAATCAAATTAATCTCAATAATAACACTAAATATATATTATCTTGTTTAGTAAATTACTAACTAATTGACTCCATTTTGGTGAAAAATCAGCACCCAAAATAATATAATCCCTACAGAGGTCAAAGTAAATATGAGCAACAATTCAGTCAAGATAGATTAATTTTTAACAGTGTTAGGTATAACAGATAAAAAATAAACTGCACATATAATGAATGCATTTTTATTTCCTAGACAAAACCCAAAGTTTCAA